>NC_136057.1:1394648477-1395228477 GCF_964261635.1 Lissotriton helveticus
TCATCCTGTTCGAATGATAGAAAGCCACTGTGCCTTTACCATGCATTTAAGGTAAATTCGGGGTGTGGGTTGTGGGTTGATCTCCCCCCACAAATACATTGTGTATATATATATATAGGCTAATCACTTAAAATACATGCTAAGAAAAAACTGGCACATTCTCAAAGCCGACAGTGTAATAGGTGAGGATATCCCAACACACCCCCTGGTAACTTTCAAAAAGACTCGGTCTATACGTGACCAGTTGGTACAGAGCCATTTTGATAAAGTGACCCCTACCACTAACACTCTGAGAAGCATGAAGGGCTTCTTTCCCTGTCACAAATGCAAAGCGTGCTGCAATAGCAAAAGAACGCTTACGTATACCATCCAAGACACAGGCATGGTTAAAAAAATCAACCGGTTCATCACATGTAGCACCCCCTATGTGGTGTACTGTCTCGTTTGCCCATGCGGGCTGCGTTATATCGGCAGTACGGTGCACCCTCTCAAAATCAGGGTATTAGAACACATGAGGGCAATAGATAAGGTGGACCAAGCATATCCTGTCGCAAGACATTTTGCGGAATATCACAAAAGTGACCGCAATCTACTTGCGTGCTATGGATTGGATTTCATCCCGGATAATATCAGGGGGGGTGACAGGTTGAAAAAACTACGGAGGCTGGAATCCAGGTATATTATCGACCTCCACACAAAAACACCTTGGGGGTTGAACAGTGGCGAAGACCTCATGGTCCACATAGGTGTATAACATGTATAACATCCAGGCTACTAATACATCTGGTGTAGACGGTCGTAAAAAAGAACGAGCAGTTGTGTATATCAATATCTGTAATAACATCGGGATACACACAGTTGCAACATAATAATACAACACACAATAGTTCAACAATGTATGATATATGGCGGGCCTGATAACAAGTGAGTACCTGTATATATGTGAATAAATCAATGTGCAGGTAGCATCAATGTATATATGTATATAGGTTAGGAGTATTGGACAACAATCACAATGGTTGGTGGTGGAACGTAGTGTCTTCTGATTCTTGAATTTCATAGTGACCATTATCACATTGGTTATATATATATATATTTTTTCAATCCTTCGGTTTGATTCGAATTATGGTTGGTTAATCTATCATCGAATATTCTATAAACCAATAGGGATATATAACAGAGTAACTATGACAAATCTGTAAATATGCTAATGCAACGACATGACTTTCTTCTTCATACAATATGACACATACGAGCTTTTGAATCTAATGGAGCTATTGTAAATGTCATTGTTTATTGTAATTGTAAATATTAGCGGGTTGAGATATTATGATTAACAGATATGAGTAGTGGTTTAAGAAGGACAGTTGCCGATACACGGCTGAATTGTGACAAAGTGAACATCGAGTAATTAAGCTGCCCGTAAATATTTCGAGTGGTATGATATGAATGTGGCAAATTACATGTGACGCATTTACCTTTCTTTTACTCTGTTCTTTTTAGTGGTTAGTTGTATGTTTATAGATATGCTGACATACAAGGAGTTGATCACAACGTTGTTTAATGTTTGTTTATTTGCCACTCCAAGATGGCGCTGGTGAATGTCAGCGCACCATCAGTCCTTCTTCCACTACACTAAGTAATGTTTAAAAACAAGACGATGTTCAGTGGCTACTGACATCGAAAAAGGCTGTTTGCCGAAACGCGAGGGCGTCGGTCTTGTCTGCTGTACCATTAAAGCAACCTGAATGAATTGAGCCTTGGAGTGCGGATATTTCTTATTTAAACTGGGAAATTGGAGCTTCATATATATATATATATATATATATATATATATATATATATATATATATATATATATATATATATATATATATAGCTCCCAAGTCCACCAGCCTGCTGCAATCTCGAGCGGGTGCTCTTTTAGGCGGGGGTGTACCCGCCGACCAAATCACTGCTCCCAGGTTCTCTCCAAAGTTCAATCCATGAACAAGAAAACAGCACTCACAAGGGGGGGTTAGACAATACCAATGTAGTTTATTGTCAACCCAGCACAAACAAGATGCGTTTCGGCACTCAGCCTTCGTCAATTGTGATTTTCGAACGCGCCGCCATTGCATTTAACATTTCAGTGGTCATGCGCAGAATAGCAGGTATCATAGAAAGAGGACTAGTGTATTCTGCGTCCTACAACCTTCAATGCTCTACAATCAATATCCCACTTTTTAAATCTGATGGGCAGTGTGGAATGGGAAGATGGTTATTGTTTAATGGTGTTGGATATCACCAGTTTATACACCAGCATTGCACACATTGATGGGTTGAAGGCTGTTCATAGCTTTTTACAAACCAGACAAGTTTGATTTTTTTATTAACATAATAAAATGCTAATGGAATTTCTGGAATTTAGCTTAAATCACAATATATTTGTGTTCAATGGCCAGCTATACAGGCAGATGTCAGGCGTGGCGATGGGTTCCTGCTCCACCCCTAGCTACGCGAATCTTTGCGTTGGCTGATGGGAGGAGCAGGTAGCCTGGGCCAGCACGAATTCCGTGTGTCCCTGGGCCACAACGTCGTTTGGCGCTGCAGCGGGACTGTGTAAACACAGCGGGGCTCTCCTCGCGGCTCAGGCCGCACCGCTCAAAATCCAACACACAAGGTTGCCTGCAATGAGGGAGCTCGACACAGGTAAGTAAAATATCGCCACTATTTAATGGAAGGAGTACAATGTTCAGCACGACGGAGATTGCCTCGCCATAAGTATGAGTCCTTGCCCAACGCGTTTCATGCTCTGCTGCACTTCCTCATGGGCTGCGGGCTTTTGAACAGAATCCCAGTTGTGGCGTTTTATCTCCAAGCACCCTTTTGAAAAGATTCAACCCGCCCATGTGGGCGTGGCCATCCATGTGGCATGATGGTCTTAGTAGTGCTCGGTGTATTCCTCCATTTGGCCTTCCCTGTCCCTGGGCCACAACGTCGTTTGGCGCTGCAGCGGGACTGTGTAAAAAAAATAATAATAATAAAGCATGACAGACGACGGGAGTGTGCCCTTGCAACCCACTGGGGATTTAAGGTGAACTAATTTTGAAAACAAGTACGGCAAGTCACTGGAGGAATACACCGAGCACTACTAAGACCATAATCCCGGGAGTCCGCCAAGAATCTCAGAGCTTGAGGAAACAGACTGAGGTATTTTATCTCGACAGGCAAATAGTCTCGCATTTGACCGCCCCTGTTTTCATCACTGACCTGGGAGGAAGGGCGCTGCAGTCAAAGGGGACGCAGGGCTGGCACTGTGATGTTCGTCGTCCATCGACCATCCCGCCCTCCTGCGTGGGCACAAAACTACATTTTCTCCACTCCCCCACACCAGCGACCTGGCCTTGCCGTGACAGTGCATGCTGGGACTTGGAGTCCGCAACATTCAAAACGGACTTTCATTGCTGTGCAAAACGCATTAGCAGGAGGGAACTCAGTACCTACAGACATTTAGTCACAGGAGGAGATCATTTGGGACTGATTCGTTAAGGAAGAAGGCGCTGAAGAAGGCTCTTAAGCTGAAATGCATCCGCCATTACCTGGACCTCTGAATTAAACGGCTACCTGTTCCTGAATCCCCGTGTGGCCTCTTTGCTTTTCCCTGAAAAAGTGTGCAAGTCATGTATCCTGCGCAGCCAGACGCGCAGTTGAGATGGCCCTGCAGCTTCAAGTGACTCCGGGATTTACTGGCACCACGCTGCTCGCAGCATTTAGACAATCGAGGAATCGATAATCCCGGGAGTCCGCCAAGAATCTCAGAGCTTGAGGAAACAGACTGAGGTATTTTATCTCGACAGGCACACAGTCTCGCATTTGACCGCCCCTGTTTTCATCACTGACCTGGGAGGAAGGGCGCTGCAGTCAAAGGGGACGCAGGGCTGGCACCGTGATATTCGTCGTCCATCGACCATCCCGCCCTCCTGCGTGGGCACCAAACTACATTTTCTCCACTCCCCCACACCAGCGACCTGGCCTTGCCGTGACAGTGCATGCTGGGACTTGGAGTCCGCAACATTCAAAACGGACTTTCATTGCTGTGCAAAACACATTAGGGTGAGGGAACTCAGTACCTACAGACATTTAGTCACAGGAGGAGATCATTTGGGACTGATTCGTTTAGGAGGAAGGCGCTGAAGAAGGCTCTTAAGCTGAAATGCATCCGCCATTACCTGGACCTCTGAATTAAACGGCTACCTGTTCCTGAATCCCCGTGTAGCCTCTTTGCTTTTCCCTGAAAAAGTGTGCAAGATATATATATATATATATATATATATATATATATATATATATATTATTATAATTATTTTTTTTTCCACATCCCTCGGAACGAGGGAGAAAGGGTTGCACTCCCAGATTCGGTGTTTTAAACAATCCTTTATTAATATTTCATCAAAGCTGCACCAACATATATCTGACATGATCTTCAACAGCCTCCACTGGTCTTTTTGTAAGTTCTAGAGTGACCAGCATATTTTCAGTGTCGATAACAGTAGTTGGCCAGGTGATAGCTAGCTGGCATGTAAGGCAGAAAGAAGTTGTACTTTTCGAGCTGGAATGTTAGAATGTAGACCTCTCATTTAGGGATGGAGGATGCATAGCTGAACATGTGAAGAGAGTTATTAGGGGTTTATGGCCCAGGACCGCTCTATAATGATGCCCACACTGGTGCAAGTAGAAATGGGTGCAACTCCCACTTGATCAACACTACCTCATTCTCAGTTTTGGAGTATCTTTGTTCTGTCTTGGACAAAGCTGTGCTGGTGAAAGCAATCGGGTCCTAATTCACTATTCGACTTGCTGTATGAGAATTGTACTAAACCGACAGGCTTACTTCATGTTAATCTCTGTCTTTCTGTATGGGTTCAAAAATTTCATGATCACGTCACTCAATAGGGATACTTTGAAAATTTTAAAAGCTAAGGGCCATATGCATCAACACATTTCCCCATAGACACAGAATGGGCAAAACCCTTTGATGCATCTGGCCCTAAGTGTGGTTCACCCCATTCTTATCGAAATAGTTAGTTTTAGTTAGATTTAAAAATGGTTAGGTTAGAGCAGACAGGTTATGACAAATCTGCGTTAGTGGCTTGGCAGCCCCAAACAGTTCTGTACTTTCAAAGCGTCTTGCTGGGGAATGGCCGTTTTGATATGCCAGCTTTCTGTGGATCGGCTCCTATGCTTGCCTGGGAAAACACATTCCCATAAACCGGATTTCATTATGGAGGAATTTACATTTCTCCTGGTATAAGGTGAGCACACAGCCTGTGATTCTCTTCAGTGCAGCTTTATATGCCTATGATGCTCTGCCGTGCTCCTAGTGAAAATGAGATAGAAATCTCTTTAAGTCCCAACACCTGATCCCTCTAAAGGAATTGCAGAAATCTTGTGTGGGGTATGTAAATCTCAATGAATGGATACCTTCCTTTTTGAAATGCCTGACAAACTACTGTCAACTCACTTAAGTAGAGGACTGGTGTCAGGTGATTCACTTTTTTCCTCATCACAATTATACTGAATGGAAATCCCCAACGGCAGAGAAACTATCTTTGGATTTTTCCCTTCAACTCCAATTCCATCTCCTCCTGATCCACTAAGGTTACGATTTCTTGGTAAAAAGCATATATTGCATCTTTATATGCCAACCCAGGGCTCTGTTCTGACCTCCTGGTGAGTCTAAAGGGCCCAGGTATCCAGAGGTATAAATGTGAAGGTAGAAATCTCACCTGCAGTGTTAGCGGCTTCTCTACTTCTCTATTAAAGTGAACATGAACGGATCTCATCATGGAGGAAAAGTCCAGGTTGAAGCTTCTCTATTTCTCATCTGCCTCTCCTGAAACCTTAGTTTCCTTGAGGATTTGGACCGGCCACTGCTGATCAAGTGTTCCCCTGACATGGCCAGTTCATCCAAAATTCTTGGGTGAGAAAAAGTTTTTCATCAAAAGATTGCACTTTTTCCAGCACCATGAGGGTATAGGCAAAGTTGCACGGATCCCTCATGGAGGTGTCTTCTAAGTCGACCTGGGCAGAGTTTGTTATGCAGAACCCCGTGAAGTGACAAAAAAACTCTGCCGTGCTCCACGGACTACGGCAACCGGCAAGTGAGGCAAGTCATGCTGCTCGTGCTGATTTTTAGCTCTGGGCATTTGTCCCTTGCTGTAAAATCAGTGCAAATGACACCACACACAGCGTAAGAGGGTGCAGCTTCTTTCTGCCACTCTAGTAGACATTCTACTTGAGCACCAGCTTCCTCAACACGAGCAGGAGGTTTCTCAAAGCAGGCAGTAGTGACCTGCCCCAAGCACCCGGTTTGAGAAATCTTGCCGGGAGGGGGTCTAGCACTGGATTTTCCTCCCTCACACTTGCCAACTCAACGTTGGTAAGCGATGAGAGAGGAAAAACTCCGCTCCACAACATTCCGCTAAGTTTTCAGAACTCTGCACTCTACGCAGAGCACAGAATGGGAGAAACTCCCCAAACGGAGTGGAGTTTACTGCCCAGGACTACTCTGAACAGATTTTCCAAGGCCTCCTACAAGTTTGGATCCACTTGAGGGAGAGTTCATGATCCATAGTCCGCAGATGCCTCCCTGTACCTCTCCTGCCCTCTTAGGGGGTCTTTGGGTCAACTGGGTCCCAAATCCCATTTAACACCTTAACCAGTTCCGGAACATTGGTCATGCATCTGGAAAATCTAACAGTTTATCCTGGCAGGCACATTGATCACCTGTCATACATCTTTTCAGGCACACCAGGACCTGTCATATCTCATTTGGGGTCCATGGGATCCTTACCCAAGGAGGTCACCATCTTTACATCCAACTCAAGTGTGGCCATCACATTGCCTTCAATAGAAAGTCTAAAGCAATCTGCCTGAAAGCGGCTCCTGACCAACCTTTCATTGGGTTTGATCTGGATGTAGAAGTCCCTAAAGGCTAAGGTTCCTACTCAGTTGAGAGAAGGTGCTGATGTTCCTGAGAAGATAGGCTCTTATTGCTAAGGGAATTTGCCAACTTACTCCCAGAAGGCTGCCAGTCCTTTGCTCTCTTGGACCCTTGATCTGGGTTCTCAGACGTGTCAACTTCTGTATCTTCAGCCCTCTTGATTAGAATTATCGTCCTGCGTGTTGTGATGTATTCCTATAGGTTCTGTATCGATCCCCCTATTCCTGACCCTATTCTGGTTAGCAAACTAACAAGTTAACTAGCAGCCATCCCATGAGGCAGAAAACCCCCATGATGCAGGAACCGTTATCTGATAAAGCCACACTACGGCACAGAAACGTGTTATCTGATTAGGTCATAACGCTTGCCATCTAATTAGACAAGCGATATTCCTCCAGCCCCTGATAAGGCATACGGAGTTCTCAAAACAAATCAAACCTATGACAACCTGGGAAAAACCCTGCGGCCATTGTTTTGATTTCACCGAGAACTTCAGCAAAAGAATGTGCTAACGACCTGGTCATATGACATCTTTATTGACGTATCTATGTCCATCCTTACGTCAATCTCGGCACCTTAAAGGTATAAATATTACCGATATTGCCCTATGCAAACACACGCGGTGGTGACGAGGACGGAGCAGCCAGACTTGCCGAAGCCCAGAGCAGAGCAGACCCCGCTGGCGCAGCCCCGCCTTCCTGACGCGCTGAGAACGAGAAGCCGTTTTTCTCCTGCCGAGAAATCCAGCACCGGCGCTTCCGGGTAGCCCTCGCAGGCAGCCTGGAATATCGAGACCAGAGACGAGAGATACCATCCCTCATCCATCCTAGATTCCAGGTACAGAACTGAATAACCCCTCGCAAAGAATTCTTTAGTCAGTCACTTGGCAAAAACAAACTTAACTTAAACTGTAACTTTCTATCCCCGCCCACGTATTAGGCTTAGGTCAGGTACACGGGGTAGGCGTAGTTAGAAACACCAGTTGAGTACGATTAGTCAAATGTATATGTGTATGTAATATATTTTATTCATTTTAAACCTTCATATGGCTTAGAAACCATATCAATGTTTTTACAGTATTATTTTATACTTCTGCTTTTAATGTATGCACTTTACTTAACTATAAGTATTGCAATAATATCGATCCATTTCTCTTGTACGAGAAAAGAGACTGATCAATAAATAACATCTTTTATTGAACACGCCCGTCTCTTCCTTTTCTCTAAAATCTGATGAGAATAAGAATGCACGTACTGACTGAGTAAAATAAATTGCCTTTTGTTCACACGACTCTCGAGATACACTCTTGATTAGGGGAGAGCAAAGTTGTCATGTTCTATGGTTGTCAGAAACTAAATCCCTTCTTGTCTATCCAGGGAGGTTCAACTCCTCCTTGCCTATTCGAGAAAGTTTCTAGTGAACTCTGAGCTAGCTGGCAAACCCAAAACTTTAAGTCTAATATCGACAGTAGTAGACCTAGTTAACGTCTGGTCTAGGCCTATACTATTGAAGGTATTATTCCAATGCGCAGAGCCTATTGGGATAATAGGAACTACACTACATGGCGCCCAACTCGTTTGGAAGGGCGATAAAACTAACGTAAGACATTTAGAGTAAATCAGTCGTGCTTTCTCACTCAGACCCCTTTTTTCCCATAATACTCCAAAGACGTCTGGAGTGGGTAAAAGGTAATATCCGCCAAACCTCGCAGGAGGAAACTCCTATGTATGGTACTTGGTTTAGTCAACGTTGAAGGATACACCGTTCCAAAATATTGTGCATCTAATCTTTGTTTCCATAAGAAACCTGATCTGCAAACAAAAGAAATAAGCTTCCTGTCGGTAAAATGGTAGACAGTGAGGATGAAAGAGAGGCAGTTAGATTAGCAGCTGAAATAGCAGAAGCTGATACTGCACTACAAGAAGCTGACCAGGATATAATACTCATCCCGGTCATTAAAAGGAAATCTATAACCTTAAAACTTATAGAAAATGGACTGACACCTAGAGGTGGCACAGTCATATTCGTAATTGAGGCACACGAATATCGGCAGACAGAGGTATACTATTCATGGATAAATTTTCCAGCAGCAAATGCTGTAACAAAGTACTTCCACTATTACAAAATAGAGGAACCTCCTGAAATGTACACTCCTTTCGAGGAGGTGGAAGCACCACTTAAATTTCAAGAGCATTTGCTCTTATTTAATGGCGCCCTAAAACACAATAATCACATCACCAGGCTCGGTCCATTAGGTAGACCAGGAGTTACGTGGCCGGTCCTAGCCGGATACACACCACATCCAGACATCAATGGGATGTCTGCAGCAGAGCTGTTAACACAGCTAAAACAATTAATAAAAATACATAGACAATTAGTCCAATATGTGATGCGGACTTCAACAATTCAGCCAGCAATTAAAATTCCACAGCTGACCCCTCACCAGGGGAACACAAATAAAATTACACCTCAGAACATACAATCCTGCCTAGGTAAAGTACCAGCTAAACGGGAACAAATACCATTCTGGCTAGCACAGAAAATCACCCAAATAGAGGCGGTGTTTCCAGACACCACCCCGTTAGAAAAACACAGGATTCTGACTATCTGTCTTCCAATGGGAATCGCACCACACATTGAGGACTGTGACACTTGGGGTACAGTCTTTGCTTCCATCTACACAAAAACGCACGGTGTTCCATCCATTTCGGTAATACCAGATGTGCTAAAACAAATTCAAGATGAATATGGTCCAGAACCCGCTTTAACTCTTGGTATGAAATTACTAAAAGACTTCAAGCAGGTCTCGGCTATATTATTAGCCAACATAAAGGGAGAAGCAGCAAACGTGGCGATCCGCCAGAGGTTAAAAGAGACAGATATAGCAGACCAACCAGCTGAAATTGCCAGAATCATAGAAAAATCCTATGAGGAACTAGGTAGAGATAGTTTAGGTGGAATACCAGTAAAACCACAACTGATTGAAAGTCCTGAAAAAATATTTTTTAATAATAATTCAACATCACAGAAAAAGAGCTGGGATGGAAACAAACAATCCAATCCTAAAGAAAAGAAATTCCAGTCCAGAGGAAGGTCTCCTCGGCGAAGAGAAAAATCTCCGAACCAAAGACACAGGTCACCCCAGAGTGATCCCTCTGGGAAAAGATATAACCTTAGAAATAGGGATAATATAAAAAAGCCTGATAGATATCAAGACATTGATACACGTCCCTCTCAATCTTTTCAGACTTCCTCGCAGAAATCGGAAAGAAGAGGACGATCAGAACAAAGAGAAGAGCACGCCAAGTCCAAAGACAAGGAACCTGCTCAGCTAAAAAAGAAATTACAATTTCCAAAAAAGAAGGTAGCCAGTATCAAGGTAGTTAACAATGCCGAGAATACTGAGGACACAACTGAAAAACGGAGAATGGGCTCAGACAATGCTAGACAGCGCAGCAGAAGTGAGCATAGCTCGCAACGTCCTTATGAATCATCTGGAGACAGTGGACACGAATGAATATCTTCAAGTGGAAACTGCAGACACCAGAGTTAGCAAACCTCACAAAATATATGAAATAACATTACGTATAGAGGGGGATAAGACTAGAAAAATAAGGGGACTATTTTGGGATAATCTCTCCAAGGGCTATGACATCCTTCTAGCTGAAAAAGACTGGCCACCAGAGTTTGTCAGGGAGTGCCCTCATGGCGAAGAAATAATTATGCCTGCCTTCTCAAATCACATCCCAATTCATAAAAAATACACACTTGCCAGAAAGTGGGCAGTAGCTCTAGCTCCTGCTTTATATAAAAATCACGTGGGATGGGATGAGGACTCTCCTCCTCACAAAATCCAGTTAAAATCACAACCTACTGCACAGAGACAGTACCCAATTAAGCAAGAAGCTAAAAAACAGGTAAAAGAAATCCTAGATCAGCTAGAATACCAGGGGGTGATTGAAACTTGCACCTCACAAATGAACAACCCTTTGTTTCCGGTCTCCAAACCAGACAATTCATATCGTCTAGTTTTGGATTACCGACACCTTAACTCATGTTGCAAAACTTTTGCAGTGCAAAATTCGCATAGTGCTGCACTAATGAATAACATAGTGCGCAAAAAATACAAAACAACCTTAGACATCTCTAATGGATTCTTTTGTCAAAACATAGCACCAGAGAGCAGATATTTGTCTGCATTCTCAATAAATGGCACTCAAAAACAATTCTGTCGGTTAGCCCAGGGGTACAAGAACAGCCCGGGAGTATTCTCAGCGAGAGTAACAGAATTACTACAAACATATGATGACGAAGCATTATCGTATGTCGACGACATATACTTAACAGATGATGACTTGGAGACTCACTTGAAGAGAGTGAACACCATAATACTTGGGTTCGCAGCAGAGGGTTACAAATTCAACTTTAAAAAATCCAGAATTGCCCATCTGACAGTCCTGTTCTTAGGATATGAATTATCAAGTGAAGGCAAAAGCCTGGCTGACAATTTTCTAGAAAAATGTGCCGTACTCCAAGCACCTAGAACACTAAAAAACCTACAGTCAATTCTAGGCTTCCTAAATTTTGGAAGAACATACATTGCAAATTACGCAGAAAGGGTCAAACCCCTTTATGATCTAATAAAACCAGATTTTAAAAGAACCAATTGGACTCAAATACACACAGAGATTTTGAGATCCTTACAAACAGACATGCTAATTAAAACAAAATTAGAAACACGTGATAACACACGCAATCTTGTGATTCGAGTCATCCCAGGAAGATGCGGATTCACATACCTGACCTCTAATGAGGGAGAAAAGGTACCAATTGCATTCAAATCACACTTGTACACAGAAGCTGAACAGAAATTCAGCATTAAAGAAAAAATTGTTCATGCAGTTCAAACCGCAATAGCTAGAGAAAAAGATCAAGCTGACGGTAGACATATCACAGTCAGAACAGCAGAACCAGCCTTTGAGGCATTAACAACACCGTGTAATTTACCAACAACAACATTGAATCCGGAATGGATACAATGGGTGAATTCAATTACAACGGACAAAGTATACTACTACTTTGATCCAGAACTAGAAGAATTAAAAAATCTAGAATATGAAAGAACATTCCCTCTGCCAATCAACATTCTGCCCTTACGACAATACGCTTGTGTAATCTATACAGACGGACATGCTCAACCCTCCGTTTGGGGAGAACAAGCATACAACCCCACATGTGAGATTACAAAAGAAGTGTGGCGCGGAGGTAAACTAAGACCTCTATTAACAAAAACACACTCAGTAGAAACTAATTCAGAACAACAGACTGAAATAATAGCATTGAAAATGGCTCTAGATAATGCGGATCGCGAATTCCCGACACTTATAGTGTCCGATTCATATTACTGCGTCAAATCATATAACAACGATTTGCAGACATGGATTCAAAACGGTTACAAAGATAACACAGATGCAACAATAAAGCAGAAACTGCTCTGGGAACAAATAGCTCTTTTACAAAAAGAACTACCAAAGACTCACGTGACACACTCACTGAGTCATCAGCGTGATGGCGTTCACGTTGCAGGGAATTCATTGGCTGAGACAGCCACAGCGGTAGCAACTAAATCGGCTTCCGTAGTTCGAAAAAAGCGTACAGTGAAGTATATTGACGGTGAAACAGTGCTGGCGGTGAACACGTCATTAAAAGGAGACTGCTCAGCGCTACCGATCAACTATCCACTCAATTATACATACATAATCGATGCAAACTCCGTCCCTTTTGCTCGAATCTCTGGAGTGGGGGATAGAGTGATTCCAAACATGGACAGGAGAAACTTGTTAATCGCAGACGCACATATGGGCGAGGGTCTCAGTCCGCAGTGGGGTCTGAAAGATGCATGGCGTGCGCACAATCCGAACACTAGGGTGTACTCATACTTCTCGGGAGCACATGCATTACATGTTCGCCTCGACAGATACATGGTGTCAGCGGACATGTTGCCCCATATCACTGACTCTCAATACCTGGGTAGGACACATTCAGACCACAACCCCCATACACTGCACATGGCCTGGGAACGCCCGCACCCACCGATCCCCACGTGGCGATTGCAACCTGCATTACTGCTAGATGGCCCCTTTAGAGATTCCCTGCAGGCCAGCGTAGCGCAATACTTCGAGGACAATTCAGATACAGCATCCTCCCCGAGAGTAGAGTGGGATGCATTCAAGGTGGTGGTACGGGGACATTGCTTGAGCACTCAGGGGAGCATACGGCGGAAGCTGGAGGAGGACTTGCGCAAGGTGGAGGCGGACCTGCTCGGCGGGGAGCAGGAGGCGGTGGAGGGTGCGGGTGACCGGCTGCAGGCGGCCCGGGCGGAGCACGAAACGCTACTGGAACGGCTGCGGCATGTCAACTTTGCGGCCCATTCGGCGCGAGTACACCAACACGGTGACAAGCCTGGTAGGCTATTGGCCTGGTTAGTCAGGCAGGAGGAACGCACAGAGCCGGTCTCCGTCATCCGCACGCCTGAGGGAGCACTAGTGTACACCCAAAACAGGATACACCAAGCGTTTGTGGGACACTATCGGGCCCTATACAAATCGCAACTGAGAGTAACTGCGGCCTACATAGCAGAATACCTGGCGGACATCCCGCTGCCCTCCCTTATAGGCCCGCAGCAAGACGCCCTGGGGGCGCCATTCTCCGCGGAAGAAATACGCGAGGCCATTTTCGCACTGTCCAACGGCAAATCACCTGGCCCGGATGGACTGCCTGCCGAATTTTTTAAGGCATGTTCAGACACGCTGGTTCCGGAGTTGCTCAAATTGTACAATGCTGCAATGGAAGAATCAGCACTCCCAGACTCGCTTAACGAGGCAAACCTGGTCTCGCTGCTGAAACCAGGCAGAGATGGCGCACTCATGGGGTCCTATAGGCCGTTGGCCATGCTAAATACTGATTATAAAATTTTCACCTCCCTCCTGGCCCGCCGCCTGGCCCTGGAGGCACCAACTCTGGTGCACGCAGATCAAAACGGCTTCATGCCGGCGCGGTGCACGTCTCGTAATTTACGCCGCCTCTTCCGGATTCAGGAAGCGGCTCTGACGCATTGGCCTAGAGCGGGGTGCCTGGTCCTGGACCTGGAGAAGGCCTTCGACTCGGTAGAATGGCCATACCTGGGAGCCGTGCTGGACAGATTCGAGGTGGGTGAGGCATTTGCTGACATGGTCGGACTGCTCTACCAGAGACCCAGTGTCCGAGTGAGGACGGGAGGGCTGCTGTCGGAGAAGATCGGGGTGCGTAGAGGCACCAGGCAAGGCTGCCCCCTGTCGCCCCTCCTCTTCTCCTTAGCCATTGAACCACTAGCGGCTCTGCTACGAGACAGAGGAGCGGAATGGGGGATCCCACTGGCTGACGGAACGCACATAGTCTCACTCTACGCAGACGACCTGCTGCTTTATGTGCGGGACCTCACCGCGGTGCCAGCCGAGCTATCGGACGTCTTCCAGACCTTCGCAGAGGTCTCGGGCCTCAGGGTCAATTGGGACAAGTCCGGGGCATACTCGTTCAGCAGTGACCAGGAGGAATGCGATGTGCATCTTGGAGGGGCCAGGCTCGCTTGGTACCCGACCACGTTTAAATACCTAGGGCTCCACATCTATAGGGACCCACAGGACTTACTGGAGGGCAACCTGGTGCGCGCCATTTCCTCTCTGCGAGCTCAGATGTCCTTTTGGAAAACCCTTCCGCTGAACGTGCCCAGCCGCATAGCTCTTACTAAAATGATAGCGCTCCCTAGGCTGCTATATCACTTCGCGAATATCCCCACGTATGTCCCCACGCGGATATTCCGCGATCTGGAATCAATGCTTCGTGGCTTGATCTGGAACACGGGGCGACCTCGAGTGGCGCTGGCTAAACTGTACTCCCCGACCGCGGAGGGAGGAATGGCTGTCCCCAACATGGAGTTGTATTACCTGGCCGCACAGCTCCAATGGGTGACGTACTGGCTCAACGATGCACATCTGGACGATACGGCCACTGCGGACTACCAGTGGACGCATTCCCGGATCTGCGCCCTGTTTCACCCATTGACCAAAGGACCCCGTCCCCTGCCCATGCATGTGGCCGTGGCCCGCAAATGTTTTCTCCGCAGCCTGAAGCTGACGCACACTACCAGACCATATGCTCCCGCCCTCCCCCTGCTGGGCACCCCCAGGAGGAGCGGGATGGTTACGCCGCGCAATCTGGAACACTGGGTCACGGCTGGAGTAGAGACCATGGGTGACCTGTATGTTGACGGGGCCCTGCTCTCATTCGCGGAGTTATCTGACACCACGGGACTCCCGGCCGGGCAGTTCCTACTCCATGCGTCGGTACTGCGGGCATACACTGACTCCTGGGGTGACATCCAGGTTGAGCCGCCGATGCACCACCTGGTCCAATATCTACATGTAATGGGCAGAGGATCGCACATCACGCATTGGTTAGCGCAGGCGCTTCTCATCCACACGCAAACACCCACACAGCAGATCAGGGCTAAGTGGGCGGCGCACCGTGGGAGGGATTGGACGGATAAGGAGTGGGACATGGTACTAGCTAGCCCCGTAAACATCCCCCGCAACTCCCGCTTCCGCATCATCCAACTGTACATATTGCACCAGGCATACCTAACGCCAGATAGAATAAACAGATACTTCGCGATCGACACTGCCGTTTGTCCCAGATGCGACCTGTTGGGCGCAGATATCCTGCACATGCTTTGGCACTGCCCAACCCTGACCACGTACTGGGGGGAGGTGACCTCACTCCTGAATCACAGCACGGGCCCGGGCCTGCCAGACACGTGGGAGGCGTGCATTCTCGGACTCTATAACAGAACCAAACTGAACAAAACGCAGGCACGATTCTGGGATTTGGGCCTCATCACGGCCAAACGGCTGCTTACGCGACACTGGAAACGGCGGGAACCGCCTACCCCAAAACACTGGTTCGCATCCTTTACAAACTGGGCCAGGGCGGAAGGCACGGCGCTCTACCGGGAAGAAATAGCGGGTCTGCGGCAGTTCCCGATAGCACAGCTCTGGGACGGCATCCTGGGGACCATGCAGGGGGAGGGCACTGCCAGAGGGCTCACGTAGAATAAGTGAAACCGGAGGTGGGTCACAGAGGCTAATGCTGTATCGCAGGAACCACCGCAAGCGACGCCCCCCCCCCCCCCTCCTGACACAGACAAGAATCAGCCAGCGCGTAGACCTCGGATACGACCCAACGCCAATGCGGGCGCCCATCAGCAGCCATTGCCCAGCAGCGCGCCCCAAGCACAGAGTTGCTGACATCGCCCCCGCAAGCACACTCCACCCCCCCCCCCCACCCACTTTCACATATATGTTTACATGTTTACAGTTTCGGACCCCTGCTCACAGACGGTGGCCTCCCTGACCCCCCGTGTTGAAGTGGGTAGGAGCCACTGGCGGCACTACAGACGGCGACTGCAGGCGTAGACGCCGATAGCCACACCGACAGCGAGGCTCCTCCGCCTGATTGCAACATGCTCCACTAACAAGGCCGGCGACCGATGACACATCATGGCCCACAGGGGCTGTCCCACTCTAAGTTCAGGCACACTTGCGCACACACACCTCTGACCTCCAGTTGCACTGTAACAGCATCGGCAAACAACACACCGATCAGAGGTGGTTCCTACTAACACCGTGCAGGTGGGGCGGACTTCGAGTGGGGAAGTCGCGAAAGGAACATTGGGACATACCGATACGAACTGTTTTGTTTAGTTTGCCGATTTCATGGCTAAGTTCTAGGAAAAAAAAGAAAAACAAGGCGTCATTTATGGACTTTTCCTTTCTAGACTTGCGAAAATGTGACTATCTTATCCATGTCCTAGCACACCGGGGACACGAGGGACGCAATGACATGCTCTTTTATGATGACCCACACCCTCACGATTCACCGTTCATTTGCAGCCGGCCCGCAGGGTTGTAGGCTTTGCTATATGTACTGTACCTTTGAACACTAATAAACGTCTTAAAAAAAAAAAATAAAAAAAAAAAAAATGGGCGAGGGTCTCAGACACCTCAAACTAAAAGATTCTCTGGAAGAATTACAATCAAGGTACTGGTGGCCAGGCATGAGCCTGCATCACACCATGTTTGTAAAAAACTGCCCAAACTGCAACAGGAATCGCAGTGGTGAGAGAAACGGTGTAATACCGTGTCGTTTCACTCCAGAAAAAATCAACAGTAAAAAGCAAGGCTTGCGATTAACATATACAGGCTAGTTTCCACTTATAATGTAGATCACCAGCACTCGGCTGACGTCTGGACTGTTATACAAAGATTTGCGAGTCTAAATGGCATATACGCTAAGAGCATGCTACGTTTGACCATGGTTTTCACTCTAGCCCTCCAGCCTGAGGGGAAACACGACCAAATGAGCATAGCACAGCGGGAATCTTCTCACTTCCTTCCTGAGGGATACGGGACGGTGTAAAGAAAAAACCAAGGCATAAAGCAATCTATAACGGAAAGGATATTAGGTTCGGGAGCTGGGTGGGTCAAACATCTAATAAGTGTCCAACGTAGTCTAAATAACTTGCCAAGAAATTCTCTGAAGGGATTCAGTCCGTACGAATTATTATTTGGAACTAGGATGTTAATCTCTGACCTTGACAGTCAAACTTCAGTGGTGAAGGAAAAAAGCTTTGATATCAAAGACCGTTTGGCTATTTTGCAGGACTTAAATGAAACAAGAAAAGACCTGAGCAACATAAAGTTGAAACAACAGCCAACAACCACTGAAGAACCACCACCTGTCCCAGCAAGACCTGTCTGGATTCCAAAAGTCGGGGATCTAGTCAGAGAAAAGATCGCGGTAAAGAAGGAATTTGGGCCTTCCTACAGAAAAGCAGTTCCTGTCTTGTCTGTCAACGGGACAAGATCAGTTGTACTACCGCCGCTTGCTGGTAACAAGCATTTGCAATGCAATAGGTCTCGCATTAGGAAAGTTTGAGCCATTGGTATTGCGAATTACATTTTTTTTATTTATGTGTTGGTTGTGAAAATAGCTATAGTAATAGCTAAAGTAATAGCTTTGTCATTTACAATGCCAATAGTTTTAACTTTCACAAATGTGACACCTATAGCATTTGCAATGCAATATGTGTTGTGAACCTGGCTGCCTTCCTGTTAGAGACACTAGGATTGTGTAGCTCTGCCCCTGAAGGTGCTAATCACATCGAGTCAACAATCCTGGTTTCTGGAATCTGGTGTGTTTTTGGAGTGGCTCCAGCTCAAACAACATTTTGTAATACTGACCAAGCTAGACCTAGAGTTCACATAGTGGGACTAGTTCTCGGACTTCATGGGATCTAGGTAAGTGGTGGAGGTGGTGGCTGTTTGATATTTGCACAGGAACGCAGGGTCATGCAGTCTTTTAATGATGGCTCGAAGGGTGCATTTTCAGGACCAAGGCTGGTAGCGATCTTTGCTTGCGCTTGACGGAGGTTAGTGAATCATGGGGTTGATGAAGAAAGAGGGTACCCTACTTAAACAAAAGATCTCTACGAAGCTGGATTTTGAGCGCGCCTACAGAGACTCCCATTCTATGTGCAAGCTCACCTGGATTTTATTATTTTTACTGTTCTTGAGCGTCTCTGGAAGCCTTCCAGCTCTCTCTGTGGCTCATGTTGCCTTTGTTTGTTTAGTTGGCTTGCAGGGCAGTTTGCGGGGGGGGGTTCTCCTCTCAGGCAGTACTTCCAGCAGTCATCAGCGGGGTCACATGAGGAGCTTAAGGTTGAGACAAAGTCTGGGCAAACATGCAGAATGCACCTGCAGTCCAGAAAGCACCAAAAGTCTGTTTTGGTCCAGTTCAGTGTAGTTCTTCAAATTACTGAATTGGAGCTTGAATTTCAGTTTGGGCATCATTCGACTACCTGTCAGGGTGTTTGTAATGCTCAATGATATTCAGTGTGTATTCCAAACCAAAGCCATTTAGTAAAACATGGCCTATCTGAGTTGGCCCCCAATTGTGTTGCTTAGGTAGGGCGGGGACTCTGTGTGCCCTCAACCCCTAGAGAGGAGCACCGGAATAACGAATGAGAGTTAGCATAGGGCGAGGGTACCTGAGCCAAAGGAATAGGAACTATGTATATGTGCACTATCTTCTCTGTGACGTGCTTGAAGCGACACTCGCTATCTCCCACATATCGGGTGAATGGAGATGGCTCATTGCAGGAGTTTGAGAACTTTTGCTGTGGGAGCAAGGGTAAAGCCATGTTGTGTGTTCCTGTTGTGAAGCCTCCGACGCCTTCGGGTAAAGTCCGCGCTATATAAAAATGCATAAATACATACATAAATAAATACCGCCTTCGGGTAAAGTCTGCGCTATATAAAAATGCAAAATTAAATAAATAAATAAATACCGCAAAACATCCTCGTTACAGGCAGGCCGGGGGCGGTACTGCGGGACACCTCTGTGACGTCTTTCTTGGGCCGCGCTCTGATTGGCTGCTGGCCCGGGACCTGACGTGCAATCAGGAAGAGGAGCCGGCAGCAGGAAGTGGCGTGAGCATTGCGGCCCCGGGGCTCCCGTGACCAGGAAGAAGCCCTGGATACTGTTTCCCTTAAAGTCCCGGTCCCGAGATGGGGGACCGGGTGAAGACCCGCGGGGCGAAGCGGGCGCACTGAGGAGGCGGGGCTCCCATGTGGAGAGAGAGTCCCGCGTGATGTGGGGAGAGCCTGCAGCTGCGGAGGAAGGGAAGGAGCCTGGAGACCCGGGGAGCGCCTGCCAGACACCGGTGAGTGGAGCCGGGAGGAGAGGGGCTGGTGTGTGTGGAGGGGTCTCTGTGTATGCGTGTAGGTGCGGCGGCGACGGGGGTGTGTGTGCCTGTGTATGGATGTGTATGTGCGCATGCGTGAGTGGCGGTGTGGCTGTGTATGTGCGCATGCGTGAGTGGCGGTGCGCGTGCAGGCAGTGAAATGCAAGCAAAGCTCGTACACCTTCTCGTCCTTCCTTCCCTCGAGACAGCTAACTATACGTCTCCGACCCTGGACGCATCCTTTGGATGCTCATTCCAGGGCGAGACCTAAAAAGGAGAACCGAGTTGTATCCATCGACCTGGTAAAACCACAATCATGTGGCCGATAACAAATAGTAGGCCAAGTGGACTCCCCATAAGTAGCAGAACACCAAGGTTTGCTACCAGTACAGAGGTCCTAACAAAGAGGCTAATCACATTCGAAACGCCTACAGAAGAACAACAAGGACTATGCAACAACGCAATGGAACTTAGACCTCTGAATACCCAAATAAAAACATTTAGCAGAGACACACCAATCTATAATGAAGTAACAAACGACAATGCAAGGAACATTAATCCTGAAGCAATTGGAACAATTGACAGAACTGCATCCGGCTACTTCATAAACTTCGATGATTCCTCTGAAGGCTTCAGTGAATCAAAGACACAGCCATCATCAAAAACCTTTAAAGATAAAGCTAAAGAACTTTTGAAACAACTGAAAGAAACATATCTAATTTCTTCATGGATCGAATTTTGGGTGGGTTTTGGTGCATTTATCCTCATACTTTGGCTCATCATGATACTAACATTGGGACGCTTCATTGAGGGAAAATATGCTAAAATGGACACAGCAAGTCAGAAAATCAACTTGATCCTCAAACCACACACATCTTCACACGTCGAGAAAAGAGAACTTTCTTCAGTCAACTTCACAGCCAATCCTATACCGGGTGGGGTAGCATGGGACAACACTGACTACGAAATCTATGGTCCGGTTGAAATCCTGAAATATCCACACCAAATTAAGATCTCATTGAGTGACTTTGTAAAACCGAGCTCATTTGCTGATGATTGGGACTTCGAAAGTATAAATAACATGATGTCTGACTTAGTAATGTCTGCTAAATTTACCAAACATGATTATTTGCAGGGTTCTACAAATTATGATAGTATGTATTGCTACAACCACTATGGTAACCATTTTTTACATAGATCTGCACAACCTAGAAATTTTTTAAATTATAATCAATGGGAACATTGTGCAACCCCTCCAAAAGGAAGCTCAAGAACCGTTTACGACAAATATTCATACTTTTCAGGTTTTAACATAAGTAATGCTGAAACATTTTATTTCAAATTGTCAAATAAGACAGGGACAAAGACCATGATAACAAACACAAAATTGATATATTCAGACTCATTCTTTGAACAAATGAATACTTTTGGTTTTGATTATTGGGACAAAAAATGTTGAATTGAAAAGTGTTTGGGGCACAAAAGAATGGCAAGTACAGGGTATAGAATCATTGTTTAGAGCCTGCATGATCCCAGAACAAATTATATTTTTAAATGACACTGTTCAACAAACTACCTGTCTTGGCTTAGCCAAAATCAAAGACTTAAATAAACCGTCTATTCCAAAACCAACAATGAACAGCAATAGCTCTACAGATGAAGAGATAGACGTAAATTATGTATTAAACCAAAACAGAACACATCCAGATTGGAAACAGTGGTTGATCTGGCCCACAGATACTAACAACTGTCAAGACAGATTCCTGAACAAAACACAGGGGTTCAAAATGACCAGGCCAGACCCTAGATATCCCCAAAGACATCACCCAGGGATAATAACCACCTACAGTGTGGGCAAATTATGCCTTCAATGGCTACAAACTTCCACACTGGCAGAAATTAAGCAACACCTAACTTTACTTACTGATGGTGCTGACTTGCGTGATTTCACTATGGGACCACGCAAACAGCGTCAAAAGCGTTTCATAGCAGCCTCTGTATATGCAGCATACAATGAGGCCTGGAAGGTTGCTCAAATTGAGACAGCAGAAAGGATACGGGAAATTGACCGTATTAATTTGGAAAAATCACTTTCTGTAGTGGACAATGGGTTAATGACTCTGTCCTCCAGAATTTTTTCTCTGGACAGCATTGTGTCTTCAGCAATCGACATATTATCGCAAGACTTACTGTTATTACAACACGGTCAGTCCCAATTGCGTTCTATTGTACAGCTTGGCTGGACGTTACAAAATCTGCGTTCAGGCTATGTGCCTTGGCGTTTAATCAACACAACGTCACTATTCCATATCTTTAACCTTACTGATAGACAAATCAGTATGGCCCAGAAGGGTGCTGATTATACAATCCTGAGCATTGAAAAACTCGAAAGATTACCAGTGACAATGTCAGAACGACCTGTCAGTGAATGGATAATACATGGGATAATTAATATTCCAATATCAACCTTCAGGTTTCAATACTGCCAAAAATATATACAGGCTGGCATGTATGAAAAATTAGGAAAAGGGTACATTAAAACAACATGGAACTTGCCCTATTCACATGCATGTGTCAGTAATAAAGGACAGAAAGTGTTTCTTAGTGGCAATAATTGTGCAATGTCACTAAGTGGTACACTTCTGTGTAACGGAATTAGTTTGCATGGAGCCTGTGAAGGGAACTCAAATAACCTTTCATGTCACCAGCAAGGCGCACCTGCAACAGAGATTGAACCATTCTTTCAAAGACTCTATAATGGGAGTTACATTCTAATTGTAGATCGCAGATGTTGTAGTCTTATGCCCGGGACTCCTTATCTCGTAACTACGACTGCGAAGGTCAAGTGCTGTGGACACTCATTGTTCCCCAGCTCCTTTCCAGACAGGGAGGCAAGGGCATGGCCCAACTTGAAAATTACTTCTATTCGAATAGATACTTTAAGCAGAATGAAAACAGTGCTTCTTCAGACGCCGACAAGGCTCACGTCATCAAAAGAAACGTATGATCTCCAAGTCGCAAGGACGACTGCAGAGATACATTCATTGTTATCAACTAATTCCCCCATACATTTCGCAGAAATCCTGAATGAAATCTTAAATATTTCTGATACCAGTGGAGTCTCAAAGGTATTTAAGACAGTATTTTCGATGGCATTAACACCATTCAAAGCCATACTGGGTATTTTTCCAGATTTCGTCCATTCGATTTTTGGCGGACTTCCCCTCATTTTAGGACTGATTGCAGGAATCCTATTCCTAGTCCTTATATTTCGTTATGGCAAACCATGTCACAGACAAAACACCTGCGACAAGGGAAGAAACAATCCTAGCCATTGGATACCGGGACCGGATATCAAAAATCCTGGGACTATCCCGGCTTAGAGACCTGAACATGACTTGGTTTCTATCATTTCGACCAATGTGGCAGCGATGTGTTTTACCTGTATTAACGTGCCTGCTATGCGGAGAAGAATGCGTGTTAGACACCTGTCTGACGCTACAATCAGATGCGCCAATGGATGCAGAAACATTGTTGAGTCCAACAAAGGCTCATGCTTTGTGCTGCCCTCAAAGGCTACCAATCCTGATGACGGCATTCGTGGAAGCTTCACCACTACGATTAAGGGGTAGTGAAGTTCAAGATGAAAGCAGCATCGATCAGGTACGACCTTCTGTCAGCAATCCAAATCAGAATATCAATGGAGACAATCATGCGCACGAATGCATGGTTACACCTATTTCCGAGTTAGTGGAACTCTCCCAGGAAGCTGTTGACAACTTTTTCGAAAGTCTAAATGATATGATGTTCTCACCAGAGCAGAAATAGAGACTTTTGAGCAAGCTCGTACACGGCGTTCCCTGAATTTGACCTTCAACTAGAAAAGCAAAATACCATGAACAATTTTCCCTCCAGTTCACGGACAGCAATTTTTTCAGCAGCCCCCAAATATTTTTGCATATTTTTCGGGACACTATCTTCTGCTTAAAGTAAGAACTATTCTTAGAGAACTAAAATTTCTAATTTTAGATAGCTTATAGACATTAGCTGCCCGCTGGTATGTTCATAGTTATTTTATTCTGTGATGGAATGGTCTCGAACCTTTTTTCTGTATTAAGAGCCATTTCATGTGTAATTTCTCATATACCAATTAGCAATAATGTATACTAATGCGTGATTACTTTAGCATTATTTCACAGCTTGAGTGCATACAATACATGTAACTGCTTTTTTCCGTATATTCGATAATTTCAAAATGCATTTATGTATTTTGGGGTGGTAAGGTATACACGATACTCTACAGTATGTTTTACTATGCATAGATTAGTAAATATGTCCATAGTTAGCGTGGAGTGGGTGTGATGTATTCCTATAGGTTCTGTATCGATCCCCCTATTCCTGACCCTATTCTGGTTAGCAAACTAACAAGTTAACTAGCAGCCATCCCATGAGGCAGAAAACCCCCATGATGCAGGAACCGTTATCTGATAAAGCCACACTACGGCACAGGAACGTGTTATCTGATTAGGTCATAACGCTTGCCATCTAATTAGACAAGCGATATTCCTCCAGCCCCTGATAAGGCATACGGAGTTCTCAAAACAAATCAAACCTATGACAACCTGGGAAAAACCCTGCGGCCATTGTTTTGATTTCACCGAGAACTTCAGCAAAAGAATGTGCTAACAACCTGGTCGTATGACATCTTTATTGACGTATCTATGTCCATCCTTACGTCAATCTCGGCACCTTAAAGGTATAAATATTACCGATATTGCCCTATGCAAACACACGCGGTGGTGACGAGGACGGAGCAGCCAGACTTGCCGAAGCCCAGAGCAGAGCAGACCCCGCTGGCGCAGCCCCGCCTTCCTGACGCGCTGAGAACGAGAAGCCGTTTTTCTCCTGCCGAGAAATCCAGCACCGGCGCTTCCGGGTAGCCCTCGCAGGCAGCCTGGAATATCGAGACCAGAGACGAGAGATACCATCCCTCATCCATCCTAGATTCCAGGTACAGAACTGAATAACCCCTCGCAGAGAATTCTTTAGTCAGTCACTTGGCAAAAACAAACTTAACTTAAACTGTAACTTTCTATCCCCGCCCACGTATTAGGCTTAGGTCAGGTACACGGGGTAGGCGTAGTTAGAAACACCAGTTGAGTACGTTTAGTCAAATGTATATGTGTATGTAATATATTTTATTCATTTTAAACCTTCATATGGCTTAGAAACCATATCAATGTTTTTACAGTATTATTTTATACTTCTGCTTTTAATGTATGCACTTTACTTAACTATAAGTATTGCAATAATATCGATCCATTTCTCTTGTACGAGAAAAGAGACTGATCAATAAATAACATCTTTTATTGAACACGCCCGTCTCTTCCTTTTCTCTACAATCTGATGAGACTAAGAATGCACGTACTGACTGAGTAAAATAAATTGCCTTTTGTTCACACGACTCTCGAGATACACTCTTGATTAGGGGAGAGCAAAGTTGTCATGTTCTATGGTTGTCAGAAACTAAATCCCTTCTTGTCTATCCAGGGAGGTTCAACTCCTCCTTGCCTATTCGAGAAAGTTTCTAGTGAACTCTGAGCTAGCTGGCAAACCCAAAACTTTAAGTCTAATATCGACAGTAGTAGACCTAGTTAACGTCTGGTCTAGGCCTATACTATTGAAGGTATTATTCCAATGCGCAGAGCCTATTGGGATAATAGGAACTACACTACATGGCGCCCAACTCGTTTGGAAGGGCGATAAAACTAACGTAAGACATTTAGAGTAACTCAGTCGTGCTTTCTCACTCAGATCCCTTTTTTCCCATAATACTCCAAAGACGTCTGGAGTGGGTAAAAGGTAATATCCGCCAAACCTCGCAGGAGGAAACTCCTATGTATGGTACTTGGTTTAGTCAACGTTGAAGGATACACCGTTCCAAAATATTGTGCATCTAATCTTTGTTTCCATAAGAAACCTGATCTGCAAACAAAAGAAATAAGCTTCCTGTCGGTAAAATGGTAGACAGTGAGGATGAAAGAGAGGCAGTTAGATTAGCAGCTGAAATAGCAGAAGCTGATACTGCACTACAAGAAGCTGACCAGGATATAATACTCATCCCGGTCATTAAAAGGAAATCTATAACCTTAAAACTTATAGAAAATGGACTGACACCTAGAGGTGGCACAGTCATATTCGTAATTGAGGCACACGAATATCGTCAGACAGAGGTATACTATTCATGGATAAATTTTCCAGCAGCAAATGCTGTAACAAAGTACTTCCACTATTACAAAATAGAGGAACCTCCTGAAATGTACACTCCTTTCGAGGAGGTGGAAGCGCCACTTAAATTTCAAGAGCATTTGCTCTTATTTAATGGCGCCCTAAAACACAATAATCACATCACCAGGCTCGGTCCATTAGGTAGACCAGGAGCTACGTGGCCGGTCCTAGCCGGATACACACCACGTCCAGACATCAATGGGATGTCTGCAGCAGAGCTGTTAACACAGCTAAAACAATTAATAAAAATACATAGACAATTAGTCCAATATGTGATGCGGACTTCAACAATTCAGCCAGCAATTAAAATTCCACAGCTGACCCCTCACCAGGGGAACACAAATAAAATTACACCTCAGAACATACAATCCTGCCTAGGTAAAGTACCAGCTAAACGGGAACAAATACCATTCTGGCTAGCACAGAAAATCACCCAAATAGAGGCGGTGTTTCCAGACACCACCCCGTTAGAAAAACACAGGATTCTGACTATCTGTCTTCCAATGGGAATCGCACCACACATTGAGGACTGTGACACTTGGGGTACAGTCTTTGCTTCCATCTACACAAAAACGCACGGTGTTCCATCCATTTCGGTAATACCAGATGTGCTAAAACAAATTCAAGATGAATATGGTCCAGAACCCGCTTTAACTCTTGGTATGAAATTACTAAAAGACTTCAAGCAGGTCTAGGTCTCGGCTATATTATTAGCCAACATAAAGGGAGAAGCAGCAAACGTGGCGATCCGCCAGAGGTTAAAAGAGACAGATATAGCAGACCAACCAGCTGAAATTGCCAGAATCATAGAAAAATCCTATGAGGAACTAGGTAGAGATAGTTTAGGTGGAATACCAGTAAAACCACAACTGATTGAAAGTCCTGAAAAAATATTTTTTAATAATAATTCAACATCACAGAAAAAGAGCTGGGATGGAAACAAACAATCCAATCCTAAAGAAAAGAAATTCCAGTCCAGAGGAAGGTCTCCTCGGCGAAGAGAAAAATCTCCGAACCAAAGACACAGGTCACCCCAGAGTGACCCCTCTGGGAAAAGATATAACCTTAGAAATAGGGATAATATAAAAAAGCCTGATAGATATCAAGACATTGATACACGTCCCTCTCAATCTTTTCAGACTTCCTCGCAGAAATCGGAAAGAAGAGGACGATCAGAACAAAGAGAAGAGCACGCCAAGTCCAAAGACAAGGAACCTGCTCAGCTAAAAAAGAAATTACAATTTCCAAAAAAGAAGGTAGCCAGTATCAAGGTAGTTAACAATGCCGAGAATACTGAGGACACAACTGAAAAACGGAGAATGGGCTCAGACAATGCTAGACAGCGCAGCAGAAGTGAGCATAGCTCGCAAAGTCCTTATGA
Organism: Lissotriton helveticus; assembly: GCF_964261635.1. Taxonomy (NCBI): domain Eukaryota; kingdom Metazoa; phylum Chordata; class Amphibia; order Caudata; family Salamandridae; genus Lissotriton; species Lissotriton helveticus. Next base: position 1,394,675,970 of record NC_136057.1, read on the forward strand.
ATCATCTGGAGACAGTGGACACGAATGAATATCTTCAAGTGGAAACTGCAGACACCAGAGTTAGCAAACCTCACAAAATATATGAAATAACATTACGTATAGAGGGGGATAAGACTATAAAAATAAGGGGACTATTTTGGGATAATCTCTCCAAGGGCTATGACATCCTTCTAGCTGAAAAAGACTGGCCACCAGAGTTTGTCAGGGAGTGCCCTCATGGCGAAGAAATAATTATGCCTGCCTTCTCAAATCACATCCCAATTCATAAAAAATACACACTTGCTAGAAAGTGGGCAGTAGCTCTAGCTCCTGCTTTATATAAAAATCACGTGGGATGGGATGAGGACTCTCCTCCTCACAAAATCCAGTTAAAATCACAACCTACTGCACAGAGACAGTACCCAATTAAGCAAGAAGCTAAAAAACAGGTAAAAGAAATCCTAGATCAGCTAGAATACCAGGGGGTGATTGAAACTTGCACCTCACAAATGAACAACCCTTTGTTTCCGGTCTCCAAACCAGACAATTCATATCGTTTAGTTTTGGATTACCGACACCTTAACTCATGTTGCAAAACTTTTGCAGTGCAAAATTCGCATAGTGCTGCACTAATGAATAACATAGTGCGCAAAAAATACAAAACAACCTTAGACATCTCTAATGGATTCTTTTGTCAAAACATAGCACCAGAGAGCAGATATTTGTCTGCATTCTCAATAAATGGCACTCAAAAACAATTCTGTCGGTTAGCCCAGGGGTACAAGAACAGCCCGGGAGTATTCTCAGCGAGAGTAACAGAATTACTACAAACATATGATGACGAAGCATTATCGTATGTCGACGACATATACTTAACAGATGATGACTTGGAGACTCACTTGAAGAGAGTGAACACCATAATACTTGGGTTCGCAGCAGAGGGTTACAAATTCAACTTTAAAAAATCCAGAATTGCCCATCTGACAGTCCTGTTCTTAGGATATGAATTATCAAGTGAAGGCAAAAGCCTGGCTGACAATTTTCTAGAAAAATGTGCCGTACTCCAAGCACCTAGAACACTAAAAAACCTACAGTCAATTCTAGGCTTCCTAAATTTTGGAAGAACATACATTGCAAATTACGTAGAAAGGGTCAAACCCCTTTATGATCTAATAAAACCAGATTTTAAAAGAACCAATTGGACTCAAATACACACAGAGATTTTGAGATCCTTACAAACAGACATGCTAATTAAAACAAAATTAGAAACACGTGATAACACACGCAATCTTGTGATTCGAGTCATCCCAGGAAGATGCGGCTTCACATACCTGACCTCTAATGAGGGAGAAAAGGTACCAATTGCATTCAAATCACACTTGTACACAGAAGCTGAACAGAAATTCAGCATTAAAGAAAAAATTGTTCATGCAGTTCAAACCGCAATAGCTAGAGAAAAAGATCAAGCTGACGGTAGACATATCACAGTCAGAACAGCAGAACCAGCCTTTGAGGCATTAACAACACCGTGTAATTTACCAACAACAACATTGAATCCGGAATGGATACAATGGGTGAATTCAATTACAACGGACAAAGTATACTACTACTTTGATCCAGAACTAGAAGAATTAAAAAATCTAGAATATGAAAGAACATTCCCTCTGCCAATCAACATTCTTCCCTTACGACAATACGCTTGTGTAATCTATACAGACGGACATGCTCAACCCTCCGTTTGGGGAGAACAAGCATACAACCCCACATGTGAGATTACAAAAGAAGTGTGGCGCGGAGGTAAACTAAGACCTCTATTAACAAAAACACACTCAGTAGAAACTAATTCAGAACAACAGACTGAAATAATAGCATTGAAAATGGCGCTAGATAATGCGGATCGCGAATTCCCGACACTTATAGTGTCCGATTCATATTACTGCGTCAAATCATATAACAACGATTTGCAGACATGGATTCAAAACGGTTACAAAGATAACACAGATGCAACAATAAAGCAGAAACTGCTCTGGGAACAAATAGCTCTTTTACAAAAAGAACTACCAAAGACTCACGTGACACACTCACTGAGTCATCAGCGTGATGGCGTTCACGTTGCAGGGAATTCATTGGCTGAGACAGCCACAGCGGTAGCAACTAAATCGGCTTCCGTAGTTCGAAAAAAGCGTACAGTGAAGTATATTGACGGTGAAACAGTGCTGGCGGTGAAAACGTCATTAAAAGGCGACTGCTCAGCGCTACCGATCAACTATCCACTCAATTATACATACATAATCGATGCAAACTCCGTCCCTTTTGCTCGAATCCCTGGAGTGGGGGATAGAGTGATTCCAAACATGGACAGGAGAAACTTGTTAATCGCAGACGCACATATGGGCGAGGGTCTCAGACACCTCAAACTAAAAGATTCTCTGGAAGAATTGCAATCAAGGTACTGGTGGCCAGGCATGAGCCTGCATCACACCATGTTTGTAAAAAACTGCCCAAACTGCAACAGGAATCGCAGTGGTGAGAGAAACGGTGTAATACCGTGTCGTTTCACTCCAGAAAAAATCAACAGTAAAAAGCAAGGCTTGCGATTAACATATACAGGCTAGTTTCCACTTATAATGTAGATCACCAGCACTCGGCTGACGTCTGGACTGTTATACAATGATTTGCGAGTCTAAATGGCATATACGCTAAGAGCATGCTACGTTTGACCATGGTTTTCACTCTAGCCCTCCAGCCTGAGGGGAAACACGACCAAATGAGCATAGCACAGCGGGAATCTTCTCACTTCCTTCCTGAGGGATACGGGACGGTGTAAAGAAAAAACCAAGGCATAAAGCAATCTATAACGGAAAGGATATTTGGTTCGGGAGCTGGGTGGGTCAAACATCTAATAAGTGTCCAACGTAGTCTAAATAACTTGCCAAGAAATTCTCTGAAGGGATTCAGTCCGTACGAATTATTATTTGGAACTAGGATGTTAATCTCTGACCTTGACAGTCAAACTTCAGTGGTGAAGGAAAAAAGCTTTGATATCAAATACCGTTTGGCTATTTTGCAGGACTTAAATGAAACAAGAAAAGACCTGAGCAACATAAAGTTGAAACAACAGCCAACAACCACTGAAGAACCACCACCTGTCCCAGCAAGACCTGTCTGGATTCCAAAAGTCGGGGATCTAGTCAGAGAAAAGATCGCGGTAAAGAAGGAATTTGGGCCTTCCTACAGAAAAACAGTTCCTGTCTTGTCTGTCAACGGGACAAGATCAGTTGTACTACCGCCGCTTGCTGGTAAAAAGGAGAACCGAGTTGTATCCATCGACCTGGTAAAACCACAATCATGTGGCCGATAACAAATAGTAGGCCAAGTGGACTCCCCATAAGTAGCAGAACACCAAGGTTTGCTACCAGTACAGAGGTCCTAACAAAGAGGCTAATCACATTCGAAACGCCTACAGAAGAACAACAAGGACTTTGCAACAACGCAATGGAACTTAGACCTCTGAATACCCAAATAAAAACATTTAGCAGAGACACACCAATCTATAATGAAGTAACAAACGACAATGCAAGGAACATTAATCCTGAAGCAATTGGAACAATTGACAGAACTGCATCCGGCTACTTCATAAACTTCGATGATTCCTCTGAAGGCTTCAGTGAATCAAAGACACAGCCATCATCAAAAACCTTTAAAGATAAAGCTAAAGAACTTTTGAAACAACTGAAAGAAACATATCTGATTTCTCCATGGATCGAATTTTGGGTGGGTTTTGGTGCATTTATCCTCATACTTTGGCTCATCATGATACTAACATTGGGACGCTTCATTGAGGGAAAATATGCTAAAATGGACACAGCAAGTCAGAAAATCAACTTGATCCTCAAACCACACACATCTTCACACGTCGAGAAAAGAGAACTTTCTTCAGTCAACTTCACAGCCAATCCTATACCGGGTGGGGTAGCATGGGACAACACTGACTACGAAATCTATGGTCCGGTTGAAATCCTGAAATATCCACACCAAATTAAGATCTCATTGAGTGACTTTGTAAAACCGAGCTCATTTGCTGATGATTGGGACTTCGAAAGTATAAATAACATGATGTCTGACTTAGTAATGTCTGCTAAATTTACCAAACATGATTATTTGCAGGGTTCTACAAATTATGATAGTATGTATTGCTACAACCACTATGGTAACCATTTTTTACATAGATCTGCACAACCTAGAAATTTTTTAAATTATAATCAATGGGAACATTGTGCAACCCCTCCAAAAGGAAGCTCAAGAACCGTTTACGACAAATATTCATACTTTTCAGGTTTTAACATAAGTAATGCTGAAACATTTTATTTCAAATTGTCAAATAAGACGGGGACAAAGATCATGATAACAAACACGAAATTGATATATTCAGACTCATTCTTTGAACAAATGAATACTTTTGGTTTTGATTATTGGGACAAAAAATGTTGAATTGAAAAGTGTTTGGGGCACAAAAGAATGGCAAGTACAGGGTATAGAATCATTGTTTAGAGCCTGCATGATCCCAGAACAAATTATATTTTTAAATGACACTGTTCAACAAACTACCTGTCTTGGCTTAGCCAAAATCAAAGACTTAAATAAACCGTCTATTCCAAAACCAACAATGAACAGCAATAGCTCTACAGATGAAGAGATAGACGTAAATTATGTATTAAACCAAAACAGAACACATCCAGATTGGAAACAGTGGTTGATCTGGCCCACAGATACTAATAACTGTCAAGACAGATTCCTGAACAAAACACAGGGGTTCAAAATGACCAGGCCAGACCCTAGATATCCCCAAAGACATCACCCAGGGATAATAACCACCTACAGTGTGGGCAAATTATGCCTTCAATGGCTACAAACTTCCACACTGGCAGAAATTAAGCAACACCTAACTTTACTTACTGATGGTGCTGACTTGCGTGATTTCACTATGGGACCACGCAACAGCATCAAAAGCGTTTCATAGCAGCCTCTGTATATGCAGCATACAATGAGGCCTGGAAGGTTGCTCAAATTGAGACAGCAGAAAGGATACGGGAAATTGACCGTATTAATTTGGAAAAATCACTTTCTGTAGTGGACAATGGGTTAATGACTCTGTCCTCCAGAATTTTTTCTCTGGACAGCATTGTGTCTTCAGCAATCGACATATTATCGCAAGACTTACTGTTATTACAACAGGGTCAGTCCCAATTGCGTTCTATTGTACAGCTTGGCTGGACGTTACAAAATCTGCGTTCAGGCTATGTGCCTTGGCGTTTAATCAACACAACGTCACTATTCCATATCTTTAACCTTACTGATAGACAAATCATTATGGCCCAGAAGGGTGCTGATTATACAATCCTGAGCATTGAAAAACTCGAAAGATTACCAGTGACAATGTCAGAACGACCTGTCAGTGAATGGATAATACATGGGATAATTAATATTCCAATATCAACCTTCAGGTTTCAATACTGCCAAAAATATATACAGGCTGGCATGTATGAAAAATTAGGAAAAGGGTACATTAAAACAACATGGAACTTGCCCTATTCACATGCATGTGTCAGTAATAAAGGACAGAAAGTGTTTCTTAGTGGCAATAATTGTGCAATGTCACTAAGTGGTACACTTCTGTGTAACGGAATTAGTTTGCATGGAGCCTGTGAAGGGAACTCAAATAACCTTTCATGTCACCAGCAAGGCGCACCTGCAACAGAGATTGAACCATTCTTTCAAAGACTCTATAATGGGAGTTACATTCTAATTGTAGATCGCAGATGTTGTAGTCTTATGCCCGGGACTCCTTATCTCGTAACTACGACTGCGAAGGTCAAGTGCTGTGGACACTCATTGTTCCCCAGCTCCTTTCCAGACAGGGAGGCAAGGGCATGGCCCAACTTGAAAATTACTTCTATTCGAATAGATACTTTAAGCAGAATGAAAACAGTGCTTCTTCAGACGCCGACAAGGCTCACGTCATCAAAAGAAACGTATGATCTCCAAGTCGCAAGGACGACTGCAGAGATACATTCATTGTTATCAACTAATTCCCCCATACATTTCGCAGAAATCCTGAATGAAATCTTAAATATTTCTGATACCAGTGGAGTCTCAAAGGTATTTAAGACAGTATTTTCGATGGCATTAACACCATTCAAAGCCATACTGGGTATTTTTCCAGATTTCGTCCATTCGATTTTTGGCGGACTTCCCCTCATTTTAGGACTGATTGCAGGAATCCTATTCCTAGTCCTTATATTTCGTTATGGCAAACCATGTCACAGACAAAACACCTGCGACAAGGGAAGAAACAATCCTAGCCATTGGATACCGGGACCGGATATCAAAAATCCTGGGACTATCCCGGCTTAGAGACCTGAACATGACTTGGTTTCTATCATTTCGACCAATGTGGCAGCGATGTGTTTTACCTGTATTAACGTGCCTGCTATGCGGAGAAGAATGCGTGTTAGACACCTGTCTGACGCTACAATCAGATGCGCCAATGGATGCAGAAACATTGTTGAGTCCAACAAAGGCTCATGCTTTGTGCTGCCCTCAAAGGCTACCAATCCTGATGACGGCATTCGTGGAAGCTTCACCACTACGATTAAGGGGTAGTGAAGTTCAAGATGAAAGCAGCATCGATCAGGTACGACCTTCTGTCAGCAATCCAAATCAGAATGTCAATGGAGACATTCATGCGCACGAATGCATGGTTACACCTATTTCCGAGTTAGTGGAACTCTCCCAGGAAGCTGTTGACAACTTTTTCGAAAGTCTAAATGATATGATGTTCTCACCAGAGCAGAAATAGAGACTTTTGAGCAAGCTCGTACATGGCGTTCCCTGAATTTGACCTTCAACTAGAAAAGCAAAATACCATGAACAATTTTCCCTTCAGTTCACGGACAGCAATTTTTTCAGCAGCCCCAAAATATTTTTGCATATTTTTCGGGACACTATCTTCTGCTTAAAGTAAGAACTATTCTTAGAGAACTAAAATTTCTAATTTTAGATAGCTTATAGACATTAGCTGCCCGCTGGTATGTTCATAGTTATTTTATTCTGTGATGGAATGGTCTCGAACCTTTTTTCTGTATTAAGAGCCATTTCATGTGTAATTTCTCATATACCAATTAGCAATAATGTATACTAATGCGTGATTACTTTAGCATTATTTCACAGCTTGAGTGCATACAATACATGTAACTGCTTTTTTCCGTATATTCGATAATTTCAAAATGCATTTATGTATTTTGGGGTGGTAAGGTATACACGATACTCTACAGTATGTTTTACTATGCATAGATTAGTAAATATGTCCATAGTTAGCGTGGAGTGGGTGTGATGTATTCCTATAGGTTCTGTATCGATCCCCCTATTCCTGACCCTATTCTGGTTAGCAAACTAACAAGTTAACTAGCAGCCATCCCATGAGGCAGAAAACCCCCATGATGCAGGAACCGTTATCTGATAAAGCCACACTACGGCACAGGAACGTGTTATCTGATTAGGTCATAACGCTTGCCATCTAATTAGACAAGCGATATTCCTCCAGCCCCTGATAAGGCATACGGAGTTCTCAAAACAAATCAAACCTATGACAACCTGGGAAAAACCCTGCGGCCATTGTTTTGATTTCACTGAGAACTTCAGCAAAAGAATGTGCTAACGCCTGATCGTATGACATCTTTATTGACGTATCTATGTCCATCCTTACGTCAATCTCGGCACCTTAAAGGTATAAATATTACCGATATTGCCCTATGCAAACACACGCGGTGGTGACGAGGACGGAGCAGCCAGACTTGCCGAAGCCCAGAGCAGAGCAGACCCCGCTGGCGCAGCCCCGCCTTCCTGACGCGCTGAGAACGAGAAGCCGTTTTTCTCCTGCCGAGAAATCCAGCACCGGCGCTTCCGGGTAGCCCTCGCAGGCAGCCTGGAATATCGAGACCAGAGACGAGAGATACCATCCCTCATCCATCCTAGATTCCAGGTACAGAACTGAATAACCCCTCGCAGAGAATTCTTTAGTCAGTCACTTGGCAAAAACAAACTTAACTTAAACTGTAACTTTCTATCCCCGCCCACGTATTAGGCTTAGGTCAGGTACACGGGGTAGGCGTAGTTAGAAACACCAGTTGAGTACGATTAGTCAAATGTATATGTGTATGTAATATATTTTATTCATTTTAAACCTTCATATGGCTTAGAAACCATATCAATGTTTTTACAGTATTATTTTATACTTCTGCTTTTAATGTATGCACTTTACTTAACTATAAGTATTGCAATAATATCGATCCATTTCTCTTGTACGAGAAAAGAGACTGATCAATAAATAACATCTTTTATTGAACACGCCCGTCTCTTCCTTTTCTCTACAATCTGATGAGACTAAGAATGCACGTACTGACTGAGTAAAATAAATTGCCTTTTGTTCACACGACTCTCGAGATACACTCTTGATTAGGGGAGAGCAAAGTTGTCATGTTCTATGGTTGTCAGAAACTAAATCCCTTCTTGTCTATCCAGGGAGGTTCAACTCCTCCTTGCCTATTCGAGAAAGTTTCTAGTGAACTCTGAGCTAGCTGGCAAACCCAAAACTTTAAGTCTAATATCGACAGTAGTAGACCTAGTTAACGTCTGGTCTAGGCCTATACTATTGAAGGTATTATTCCAATGCGCAGAGCCTATTGGGATAATAGGAACTACACTACAGTGTTATCGTTAGTCCAGGGGAAGGCATGCCTGTGGCCTCGTTACCTCCTCCAGGGGATCTTGGTGCCTGTCTGCCCTGGTTTAGACCTCCCTTGGATCTCATGAGCTTCAGTGCTAACCTGACAAGTGCTCAACAAGTTCTATCAGGCCGGGGTGTGGGACTTCAGGAATTGCTTCCGGCTGCCTTTACAGCATGTCCACATACCTCTTCAGTGTAATATGGGTGCAAAATCTAGGGCCAAGCTCTAGGCCTTGTGCTCTTCCACCACATAGTCAGCCTGCAGATTGTATCAGTGGTCCATCATTTAAATAGACCTAGGTATATATCTGTCCCTATATATCAATTCAATTCAATTCAATTCAAATAATCTTTATTTCGATCATATAGATCATAAAAGATGTGCAAATTAATTTCCATCATTGGACAATTAAAACATTAAAATGCGCAATACATTTAAAAAAAAATAAAAACAATCCCCAGCACTCAGGATTGCAGTCTGCTTATAAATAACACTTTGCTTAAAAAGAGGGCAATGCGATATCAGGACTAATGTGCAAGACAATTATAGAAAGAAGTTCACACAACTATAGAGGCCTTGATTATTTTTGTGCGAAGCCGCCACATTGCCGTCAAGAATTTTGCCATTACGAACACTGTCGGTGCCGATAGGTCTGTCTTGAGTACTCTGTAGGCCGGAGGGTATGTTCGGAAGCCCAAGTTCTTTAAGTGGGGGACCAACCAGTAACTCCTCATTTTGCTGTAGGCTCTACAGAACAGGACCACATGGAGATCACTTTCCAATTTGTAATTGCAGGCTGGACACACCCCTGAGTCCAAGTAGACGGCCCAGGATTTAGTGAAGGACCTCAAGGGGAGAGATCCATACCTCCATTGCATATAGATCTTCCGTACGAACACAGGTGTCATGCGATCTAGTACATGTTCATGGCTATATGAGTCTTTAACCTTGATAAATGTGTCGGTTAGGGATCCTTCCCGGGTGGAGTTCAAAGATTTCTGGAGCATAACGCTATAGAATAAGTTAGAAAGTGCTTTTCTGGAAAGCCTTGCAGACACAATCTCCGGCTCAGACCATAGCTCTGGAACTCCGAGGGTCGTACACATATCCCTGATGTACTTTATCCAAGGGATTTTGGTGGCGTAGGTTGATCTAAGAAATTCCTGCAGTTCATTTCTATAGTTTTCCAGGTCCTGACTACTCCACAGGCGCCTCCAGTAGGTCAGGGGTTTAAGGCCCAATTCCTCGGTGATTGGTCGTAATGCCAAATCCAATCTTAAGGGGAGAAGCGGAGTTTTCGGGGGAAGTGCAGCTAATTGTCTTATAAAATTATTTTCTGCCACCTGTATGGTATGTAACGGGATGTGTCCCCAAAGCTCACCCCCGTAAGTGATACCCCCCCCGGGCTTGAGCTTTGTAAATATGGATGGCAGGGACCAATGGACGAAGAGGAGATTTTTTAGCGATTCTTGCAATGGCGCCTGCCCTCTGGACTAATTTAGTGGTTGCTTTTGTTTTGTGTGGAAGCCATGTCAGGTTCTGGTTCAGGGTTATACCGAGGTATTCTATTACATGAACCCTTTCCAGGATTGTAGTTCCCAGGCGGGGATTTGGACAGTTTTTCGGTTTGGGGTTGAGAATCATAAATTTTGTTTTTGAGGGGTTTATTTCCAGGCCCCTTTCGTTACAAAATCCCAAAAACCCATTCAGGACCCTCTGAAGCCCCATTGGCGTTTTTGACAGCAGCAGGGTGTCGTCCGCGAACATAATCGCTGGCACCCTGCTGCTGTTCAACTGTGGCGCATCAATATTGGGGATCCTGTTCAAGTACTCTATCACCCCGTTCACAAATAGGCAGAACAGGGTCGGCGCCAATACGCAGCCCTGCCTTACCCCTCTGCGAACGGGGAACCTATCCGTCAGCCTGCCCCCCTTTCCATATCTAACTCGGGCATAGTTGTCGGTGTGCAGTCTGATTAGGATATGGAGAATATCTCCTGGGACACCCAACTCAGCCAGCACCTCCCACAGTTTGGCCCGCGGGACTAAATCGAAGGCGGCACGGAGGTCTACAAAGACAGCATACAGTGTCCCGCCTTCGATAAGTACCGTCTTCCAATAAATAATATTCAGTCTGAGTAATTGGTCGACTGTGGAGACTCCTTTTCTAAATCCCGCCTGTAGAGGGCTTAAAATATTGGCCTCCTCTATCCAGCATTGCAGCCTGTTAAGTATTAATCTGCCAAACAGCTTCTGGGAGACATCAATGAGGCTGATTGGGCGATAGTTGGCTGGGAGCAGGGGCGACCCCTTTTTAAAAATCGGAACCACCTCCGCCCCCAGCCAAGTATCTGGTATTTTCCTTCCCCCCAGCACTGCATTAAAAAGCACTAGGAGGTAGGGTGCCCAGATCCCTGGTTCCTGCTTGTAATATCTGTTATATCACTTGCACTAGCAGTGTCAACCTAATAACTACTACCCCTTACCTGTTCTTGGGGAAAAGGTTTCTAAATACCTAAACTAGACTTCACTCCAAAGTCTTGTATCACCACATAGAATTGTTCAACAATAACATTTATGATTTACGTTCAGCATGCCTTGGCCCTTTCACCTAAACAGGGTCGGCTTTAGCGCTGGTGGTGCCTGGTGCAACAATGTTTGTTGCACCCCCCAATGACCTCCTTCGGTACGGATTCTCTACCACCCTTTAACAGGGCTCCTCAAGTCTCCATAACTACTCTCTCTCTCACTCATTTCTTTTGTTTTTTAGCACCACTGATGCCAGTGTAGGTTGTCAGAGCACTTTACTTTACACACACATTAGCTAGAGACAATGAGTCATATATGTGAATCAGTGTATAGGGAATGGTACATAAGACAGAGGACTACAAGGTGTAGGAGGCACATGTCATCCCTACTGGCAGGCAGTACAGTTTGAGTCCTTGGTCTGGAGAAGTACAAACTCAGAATTTAAAGCATTACACCATGGTTGGGGGTTCTCTTTAGTATTAAGAATTTATTTCTACTCAAATAAATCTTTTGCAACATTAGGATAACGAAAGAACTGGTAAAAAAACATAATGCTCTAATCTATACCTTGCTGTCTGCATGCAGCTCTTTGATGACAGTTACTGGCTCACTATTCAATGTTAGGATTTTAATTTATAAACTGCAAATAACATAAGGTTCTCTGTGACTAAAGCAGTAACCCACTGAATTATTTATATTTACTTTTGTGATCTGCACGGTGCACGTTATTTGCAGCAGGCATATTAACACTCTGCTCTACCGTGTGATGCCTCAAAACTTTCCACTTGACAAAACTTTGACCTGTCTCCAGCAGACCCATTAATCGCCAGAGTTATTGCAACATTTTTATTGTTTCCTGGAAATTGCTAGAGGCAAAGAAGCTGCAGCTGGGACTTTTACATCCACAATATATTTGAAAACACAACGCCCCCCAAAGTCAGCGCCCGGTGCCATGGCACCGTTCGCACCACCCTAGATCCGGCCCAGCACCCACAACATGGCACTCAAGAGGTGTATGGGTACAACACAAAACGGCACACGCACCTTCTCCACAAGTTCCCCCAGACATCTAGTGCATGGAAGGACTCCTCATCCCTGTGCCACCTCACTGCCCTGTTCATTCATTGGATGGCTCAAGCTGAATAGGGAAGGACTTCAGCCTGACAACCAGGATGTGGTAAAAATACAGTGCTACATCCCATGGACTGCTGATGAACATCGAGATGCCCAGTCGCTGACCCTCCCTCCTAGACGAAAACATGGATCCCTGAGGTATGGGCAGTGAGTAGGGCCTGGAGAGGGGCTATGAGATGCACAGCTATAACACTAAGGTCCTCATTACAAGTTCAGAGCTAAATCCCAATCCCTGAGCAAATGCTTGTTTGCGTAGATGCTGCTGTCAGTGTGAAGGAAAATAGGGGATGCTCATTTAATAGAAGCAGTATGTTAGGAAAGTATTAAAATGGAATGAGATATAAGGATGTGTGTCTCAGCTGCCACCAGAAGCAAGCAAAGAAACAGGATGATGGGAGGGCACAAATATTTTTGTGGGGCTGCTGTTGTATTACTTGGTCTACTTATACATGAGATATGTACTATCAGCCCTTGAGTTTTGAGATGTTTATGATTATTTTAGATTGTTTTTATTCTGGGTGCTATTCATAGTCAATGTAGTCAAGAAGGTTTTGAAAGCATAATCCTTGCCTCAGGGAACTGTCATAGAGCTGGACATGCACATATGTTGTAGTTCACTTGCATTTGGTGCAACAAGGAGTGAGAGAGAAGATACATTCTCTGGTGGCCAATGTTTATCTCATTCGTTTCTTCTAAGTAGCATAGGATGTGGCTTCCCAGAGCTCAGTTTGGATGTTTTTTCAATTTCAAATAAGCTTTATTCGATAGCAAGTATCATAAAAGCATTTCACATTCATATAAAAGAGAATAAAATTAACATTTCATGTAGTTAAAACATTTTTTAAAACCTTGCTGTACAAACCACTCTAAAATTAGGCTTAATTTCCTAATCAATGTCCCACCATTGGATTTAAAATTATGAATTTGCTAAAACAAATGTCTCATACAAGGCAATTAATCTTCAATACTATACAGATCCTTCCTATATATAAATTTACTCTCGGATCCCCAAATTAGATGATATTTATTTGGTCATTCTTCCTTATTTGTACTTTTTTGCGAATAAGCCACACACATCCCAGGTACTTGGCATCACCACATACGAACGAGGACCTAGTTGGGTCCGTTTTCAAGATTCGTAGTGCAACAAGGTGGTTTCTAGTGCCCAATAGAATACATATAGGCTTGAGCCATTTGGCCCTTGCCTGTTTGTAAGCTGGGCAAACAAAAAATAAATGGGATGTGGTTTCTTGCTGAGCATCGCAGCAGGGGCAGTTAGCTAAAGTACGGTTTGTTGTATCCCATTTTGCCAGTGTGGTATTTAGCATTAGATATCAAAATCTGAACTGCATGTATAGTGCCCTGTCTCTAGGTGTCCTGATAAGATCTAGATATGGTTCCAAGGATCCAACTGGTTTGTGCTGCAGGAACTCATCAGTTAGTCTGCCAAGCCTTGGGTTGTGTAAGACCTGGTGGTTAGCCCAGTTCCAGTAGATCTTTTTTAACTCGCTTTTGGTCGGAGGGACCTGCTTAGCCCAGGCTTCGGCTAAGCCCAGTTTGGTCAGCATGTCCTTTAAATCCCTAAGCCACTTAACCCTTTTCTTGGTATCCAGGGTGATGAGCTCGGAAAGACCAGTCGCATAGTTATGGAGTTCTGGGGTGCGTCTTAGTCTTACCCAGTGCAAGAGTGGGCGAAGTCTAGCCACCTCGCTAAAAGGGCGTCTGCCCATGTCAGAGAGTAAGGGCTTGAGTGGTGTATTAATGGGGACAGATACCAGATCTCTGAGGAATTTGCTCTCTGACCTTCCGACCTCTTTGGTGTTTTCAAAGCCCCAAAGTTCAGCACCATACATTGCTGAGCTCACAGCTTTGCCTTCATGGACTGCTAGGGCTGGGGCTACCAGTCTAGTTGACGTTGACCGTTGGTCCCTGCCGATGGCACCCACCACCCGCTTATGGTTCAATAACATTTTATTTAAATGGGTCCCCCATTGCATCTTATCGGATAATCTAATACCCAAATAATCAAAAGAATAGACTCTCTCTAAGGGGGAACCATTGAGAGTAAGTTTATTTCTAAAGTGTTTCCCCGAATTGAAAGCCATAAACTTTGTCTTTGTGATGTTTATCGTTAGACCCCTTAGTGTGCAGAACAATTGGAAGCAGGTGAGGAGTTTCTGGAGTCCCATCGGGGTTTTTTGAGATTAAAAGAGTATCGTCGGCAAACAGGAGGGTAGGGATTTTTTTCCCCCGCCAGGGTTGGAGCATCTGCTGGAAGTTGGCTCAGAAAACTAACCACTCCTTTCACATAGAGTGAAAAGAGGGTAGGAGCCATCACACAACCCTGGGGACCCCCTTTTGACCCGGATCTTCTCTGTAGTTTGCCCCTGATCCCCCCATCTGACTCGGGCATAAGTTTCGTCAAGGAGGCGTATTAAGAGATTTAGGATGGAGCACTGACCATAGCTTCTCACGCGGCACTAAATCAAATGCGGTTTTAAGATCAATGAACGCAAGGTAAAGACTTCCCTTGCCAATTACGACTACTTTCCAATAGAGAAGAAGTAATCTAAACACTATTGTGCTGGTAGCTTTCCTAAAGCCTGCTTGGTAGTTGGAAAGAACACCTTCCTCCTCCATCCAATTTTGGATCCTATTTAAGAGGGCTCTCCCAACCACTTTCTGCATGGTGTCTATTAGGCTGATAGGCCTATATTTGGCAGGGTCCTGACGAGCTCCCTTTTTATACATAGGTATGACCTCTGCTCCTTTCCAGGATATGGGAACTTCCGCTCCTTTCAATATGTTGTTAATTAAAAGCAGGATATATTGAGCCCACTTCTGTGGTTCTAGTAAGATCAAATCGCCCAGGATACCATCTGGTCTTGCTGCCTTTGCAGGAATAATACAATGAATTGCGCTCACAATCTCATTCATTTGGAAGAGATTGGTAGCTTCAAGTGTAAATGGGGCCTGAATTCTCTGTGACTGGTCAGTAGATTGGGCCTCGGCTTCCTCCGTGTACAGCTGGGCAAAGTGATCCCACCAGGCCTGGTTACCAATATGATTCGGGATTGGGGTGTTGTCACTCCTATCTCTCGTCTTAATTAGCGCCCAAAATGAGGCGGAGTCCCTCTTGTTACAAGCAACTTTCAGGTCCTCTCAATGTGCCTCTTCCCAATCACGCCTTGCTTGTTTTAGGGATAGATTGTACTCCTTCCTCGCTATTTTGACCATGGTGGGATTTTTCCCCTTTACCGCTGTTACTAGTGCTTCCCTTTTCTCCCTGCAAGACTCCGTGTACCATAAGATAGAGCTTTTTATTTCTCTCCTACTGTGGCCACTGCGTGGTCCTCCAAGGAAGTGGGCACCGATCTGATCAATTGTCTCTTGATGTATTATGGGGATCATCTCCCACCCCTGCACATTAACTGAAGCTGCCTCAAGTTCAGCTGTCTTTGACATTAACATTGAGGAGATGTTCATTAATTTTAAATCCTCACCTGCAACCTTTGACCGTCTTAGGCGCCTACCACAGTTAGAGAGAGTTAGCTCCTTGGTGGAAAGGGGGGGATTCGCAATGGTATTCGTTTTTTTTTTTGAGTGGAGCCCATCGATTCTTTAATTTTAACATTAGAGGATTATGATCACTATCAATAGTTTAGCCCACTTCCATGTCGATGACATCAGCCCAAAAGGCGTAAGTCCACCAAGTTATAATCAATGCGGGAAGGGCATGCAAGTTTATTATAGGTATTTTGCTCCCGAGTGTCTGATAAAGTTCTACCATTTACAGCTCTAAGGCCGTATTCTAGAATTGAAGCATTTACTTGAACTATAATCTCAGACCATCTTTTTACTGGTGGCAAGGCTAGAGGGGGCACTGCCCATTTGCTGTCCTCTTCAGTTGTCCCTAAAAGATCTTCACTGCTTAGTGGCTCGAATGTACAATTAAAGTCGCCGGCCACAATGATTTTAGCAGAGGGGGGGGCACTTATTTATTTGTTCTTCCAGCTGTGTTAAAATGGTCGAGGACTTGCCATTTGCTGTCCCTCTTATATAGACATTAAAGAGCTCCAATAAATCTCCTCTCTTCGGGCCTTTTATTGTTAGCCACATAATATCAGAGCTTTCGATGTCATGTAGGACGACTGACCAGCCCAGGTCTAATCTAATCCACGCTGTTAGTCCTCCTGAAGGCCGGCCCTTTCCCGTAGACACTGCCGGGATATGGAATGTACTGTAGCCGGATTTATACAACGCGGTTACACTCCATGTCTCCTGGAATAAACATATGCCATAGGTTTCTACGAACTTATTCCACAGGGGTACTGACATATTTTTCGTTAACCCGGCTATGTTCCAGGAGAGGATGTTTAAGTGGATTTGGTCATCGGGGGTTGGGCTTGGGATTTCATTATGTGTGGCATTTACTAGTAGAGTAAGGATAGGAGGTGCCAAAGGTTGCCCTTGGTTGGTCAAAACGGGGGTGCTGCGACAAAAAAGATTTACGACTCCTCTCCCCTTCTTTAGGTGGATTCAGATAGAGTCAATCATTTACATCCAGGTTTGACCTAGTACCCTCATTTCCTAAGGCATAATCATTCATCCCACCACTTACAGTTGCTGTAGGACGGAGCCTTAATTGTATACGGGACGAATCAGGGGAGGACGTTCTAAACTCTAGTGCTACAAGATTTTCAGCCAGGCTAGCATCTGCCAGTGTTAGTTCAATGCAATCTAGTGGGGTTTTAGGGATTATACATCTTCTTGCTTTAGTTATGTCCTCACTGATGATGGACGGCACCCTTGTACGTGACGAATCCAATGGATTCATTTATTAATCAGTGATTCGCCATTTTCAGGGCTTCTAGTCTCAGAAAGTTTGGGGACATTAACCATAAAAACTATATTTGTAGGTGTGTTATGGTTCCCAAAATTTCTAAGGCCTGGATTTATTAGAGGGACCGGCAGATTATGGGTTCTATTATGTTTATCCAGTGGGGATTGTTGATTTGCTAAGAGTCTAGATCTATCTGCACTCTCTTGAGTATGAAGGGGTCTATTGAGTGGATACTGTCGTAAGCCTCCTTTCCCCCTGGATGATTCAGACGTACCCCTTGCAGCGTCCACAGGGTTCATAATTGAGCCCCCCTGAGTGCGGGTAGTTTCCTGGGCAGCATGAGCGATCGATCCAACTTGGCTAATGTGTGTTTCTAAGGTTAAGGGTAGAGTTCACTGTTACATGAAGCTCTGTGAACATCCTTTTCTTCTGTTCGATCTCCCCTCTGAGTGTCATTATAACTGCTACTAGGTCCCCAATAGATTGGTTGCATAGGCAACTTTGCGGCTTCTCGGGTGTATCAGGCAGTAATGATGTTATTGTTGAGTCAGAATGTTCACTTATCATAGCAAGGGGGGCATATCTATTAGAGCATTGGACAATAGAGCCCACCTGATTTAACAGCCTATTCTCTTCGTGGGCGATCATGGGATCAAGCTCAGGGGGATTCGCTTCAGGCTGAGGCAGACTCACAGCCCCCTTTTTTTCCCAATTTGATTTATTGAAAATTGATGGGATTACCGCTTTTTTGGGGGGGGGCTACAGGACTCTTAGTTGAAAGTTCTTCGACAGGATTACTAGGCTCATTGACTAAGATGTCTTCGCATTCCTGAATTATGTTGTCTATCCTGTCCATCACACAATTAGCAGCAGCATTTTTTAGAGGTTTCCTCTGCCTCTTTTTCTTTCTTTGCTCTATAGGCAGCCCATTACATACCCCAGCACCCTCCATTGCTTTCCTTTTACCCATTTTTCGATTTGGGTGGACCTTTTGGGTTACTATCTGGGACACAATTTGCTGGTAAAAGAATGTCAAAAAGCGCTGTAGCACAAGCGCAAAGGTAGCAGCTCAAGTCAAATAGAAGTAACAACCAAAGTACTTGAATCAGGCAATGGATCGTAAGTGGTCAGTACCTCGCAGATTGTGCTCCAAGGCCGATGAAAGGGACCAGGCGCTGCCCTGCCTCTTCCTGGCTCAGACAGGCACAGAAGGGCCCGCGGGCGGGGGAAAGCTGCTACGTTATATCCTCTTGATGATCGGGCGGGAGGGGTTGGGACTGCACGTAGTGCCCCGCTGGCTCCTGGGACTTGATGTCCACTGCTGCTTGCCGCTGACCCCGCTGCTACGACCAACGAAGCGGTACAAAAGGGGGTGGTGATGGACGGAGCATCTGAACCAATCAAACACTCAAACCCAGTCAACAGATCTGGGTTTAATCCATCACCGTTCTTTAGCCCACTCTGCCACCCCAGTTCGGACATGGCCATATGCAAATCAGTCTGACCCTGTGCCTCATGGGAACAGTCCAGCCCGAACTGCCAAGCCATGCCTTCCCTGGACCGGAAACAAGCTTCCTAGGACCGGTTTCTGGCACTTCAGCCGTCTTCAGCCAGGCTTGCTTGAATCCAGTGGCAAAGTGAGCAAGGGACTTAAGTCTGAGCATACCCTGCCAACTTATGGCGAACAAAGCGGTACAAAAGGGGGTGGTGATGGACGGAGCATCTCAACCAATCAAACACTCACACCCAGTCAACTGGGGTGGCAGAGTGGGCTAAAGAACAGTGATGGATTAAACCCAGATCTGTTGACTGGGTGTGAGTGTTTGATTGGTTCAGATACTCCGTCCATCACCACCCCCTTTTGTACCGCTACGACCAACGAAGCGTCTCCCACAGAGCGGGAGACGCGATCACTTTTTGTGAGCTTGGTGATCTGGAGGGAGGGGCTGGGACTCCACGTAGTGCCCCCCTGGCTCCTGGGGCTGATGTCCACTGCTGCTTGCTGCTGACCCCGCTGCTACGACCAACGAAGCATCTCCCGCGGAGCGGGAGACGCGAGTAGTTTTTGTGCGCTTGGTGATCGGGAGGGAGGGGCTGGGACTCCACGTAGTGCCCCGCTGGCTCCTGGGGTTTGATGTCCACTGCTGCTTGCCGCTGACCCCGCTGCTACGACCAACGAAGCGTCTCCCGCGGAGCGGGAGACGCGAGCAGTTTTTGTGAGCTTGGTGATCTGGAGGGAGGGGCTGGGACTCCACGTAGGGCCCCCCTGGCTCCTGGGGTTTGATGTCCACTGCTGCTTGCTTTTGACCCCGCTGCTACGACCAACGAAGCATCTCCCGCGGAGCGGGAGACGCGAGCAGTTTTTGTGAGCTTGGTGATCGGGAGGGAGGGGCTGGGACTCCACGTAGTGCCCCGCTGGCTCCTGGGGCTTGATGTCCACTGCTGCTTGCCGCTGACCCCGCTGCTACGACCAACAAAGCGTCTCCCGCGGAGTGGGAGACGCGAGCAGTTTTTGTGAGCTTTGGTGATCGGGAGGGATGGGCTGGGACTCCACCTAGTGCCTCGATGGCTCCTGGAGCTTGATGTCCCCTGCTGCTTGCCGTTGACCCCGCTGCTACGACCAACGAAGCGGAGACGCGAGCAGTTTTTGTGAGCTTGGTGATCGGGAGGGATGGGCTGGGACTCCACCTAGTGCCTCGCTGGCTCCTGGAGCTTGATGTCCACTGCTGCTTGCCGTTGACCCCGCTGTTAAGACCAACAAAGCGTCTCCCGCGGAGCGGGAGACGCGAGCAGTTTTTGTGAGCTTGGTGATCGGGAGGGAGGGGCTGGGACTCCACGTAGTGCCCCGCTGGCTCCTGGGGCTTGATGTCCACTGCTGCTTGCCGCTGACCCCGCTGCTACGACCAACGAAGCGTCTCCTGCGGAGCGGGAGACGCAAGCAGTTTTTGTGCGCTTGGTGATCGGGAGGGAGGGGCTGGGACTCCACGTAGGGCCCCCCTGGCTCCTGGGGCTTGATGTCCACTGCTGCTTGCTTTTGACCCCGCTGCTACGACCAACGAAGCATCTCCCGCTCCGCGGGAGACGCGAGCAGTTTTTGTGAGCTTGGTGATCGGGAGGGATGGGCTGGGACTCCACCTAGTGCCTCGCTGGCTCCTGGAGCTTGATGTCCACTGCTGCTTGCTGTTGACCCCGCTGCTACGACCAACGAAGCGTCTCCCGCGGAGCGGGAGACGCGAGCAGTTTTTGTGAGCTTGGTGATCGGGAGGGAGGGTCTGGGACTCCACGTAGTGCCCCGCTTGCTCCTGGGGCTTGATGTCCACTGCTGCTTGACGCTGACCCCGCTGCTACGACCAACGAAGCGTCAACGAAGTGTTGTTTCATTTCTAGTGGTTGCTCGAGAGAAGACTTGGTTGCACGTTTTTACTTAAAAAATGTTGGAGCTTTAGTGCCCCCTCTCCCTTGCCTCTTGAATTTCTGTTTTCCTATAGTATGTATATATCTGTTCTGGGTTGGTTAGAGTGCTGTCAGGTAGGGAGTTTCATGCTGTTCTCAGAATTCATCTACTTTCCAGTGGGGGCATATTCATAGGTCTCCTAGTACTGGTGATATGTGTTATATTTCCTTCATATGTGTAACTACTCTGAAGCTGAATTTAAAACTACGTGAGGTTCCTGAACAATGCAGAGTCCAAATCTGTGTGATAGCTTACTATTACTGCTAGCCGGGTGGGCTATGGTTCAGAGTCTTAACAGTGGAAAATGGCACAAAAGATAAAGGAAAAACTCTAGCTTTGGGACCTCCATACATACATTTCGTAGAGCGAAAATGTTCTGGTATTTACTATTGACCACTGAAATATAGACAATGGAAAACATTTTCATAGGATACCCACTTTTAATGTATACATTGTATCACATACCTGATTCTTAAAATCCAAACGTCCATTGGTAGCGCCGTCCCTTCTGAAGATACTGACTTCTCTTACATTTTGGTTCCTTCTGCAGGACACATCAACACGCAGGTTCCTAAAGCGAGAGATGACATGTAACAACTCCTCACAATCATTTGGCTCCAAGAGCAGATTTGGCGTGGAAAAGGTAATCTCATGAGACCACGGACTCCCACTGCGTTTTCGTCTTCTGTGTCCATGGGAGTGTTGAAACCGGCTTTCAGACTCCCACATGTGTGGAGCTACTTCTGGAGCTGAATAAGGGAGGGGGACTGGTAGATCTGCACTAGTATTACATTCCAGTTCCTTGGTGCACAATAGAAGGTCTCATTGCTTGTCTCCTCTTTCCTGCTTTTCCTGATTTCCAATGAATCATTGATATAGCTGAACTTGTGGTGTGTGCTCTACCTGAGATCTTACTCTTGGATGTTTGCTACATTTCGCTTCAGTCTGTTCCAAAATACTATACTGCCAGTTAGGGTTTGCAGCGCTGATGCATCAGACATGTGTCATGTAACGACCCTTAGGTGTGCTTTGTGTCAAGTCATACTGATTGTAGTCATGTGGCCTGCACATGGATGCAAAAAACCTAAAATAGTGGACTTCTGCATATTAGATAGAATCCCCTCATAGGGTGGGGATACATTTTGTCTCCATTATTGATTAGGTTCCTACCCCTTGGCTGCTAAAGCTTCTCCCCTCAGAATACTACGCCCTTTTTTACTCTTTGGGGTACTTATGGCTTCATAACTTTTTTTAACATAAGGTATCCATGCCAAAATTGCATCCTTAGGGGGTGGGTGTGCTTCACCCAGGCATTGCAGCTTACCCCCAATCCAGATTTTTTTATTTATTTATGATTTGTAGAGCGCATGGCTGCCCGAAGTCTTCCCCGCGCTGGTGAATGCTGTAGTAAGAGCGGAGCCCAATAGTGAATTAGGGGAACCGCCAGGTCTTGAGTTCTTCCCTAAAGGCGAGCTCATTTTGCAATGATCTCAGGTCAAGTGGGAGCTCATTCCACAGCTTGGTACCAGATGTGCAAAAGATCTTCGTCCCCATCTCGACCATCTCGATCTTTTGATTCTGGTAGTGCAGAGAAGGTGTAGATGAGAGGACCTTAATAGTCTGGACGGGGCGTGGGCGGATATCAGATTCCTCAGTTTTACTGGGCCTTCATTATTTATGGCCCTGTGTGTAATGCATAGGGATTTGAACTTGATTCTTGCCACGATCAGCAGCCATTGAAGCTGATTGAGGGATTCTATTACGGAGATTTAGATAGGGATAGAGTTGCCATAGTCCCGGCATGAGACTGTAAGGGAATGAATGACATTTTTTCTTAACTGCTCTGGGTTGAGTGCCAGTATCTTTTTGATTATTCTTAAAAGCCCGAAGCAGATTCCAGACAGCTTATTTGCTGGGGAGTCCATTGCAAGAGTATTATCCATCCAGATACCTAGATTTATTATTACGGGTGTGGGGTCAGCAGGATTACCCATACAGGTAGGCCAACTATTCAGTGGTCTGGGAATGTCCAGGTTACCTAATATCATTAGTTCTGTCTTCTCTCCATTTAGCTTTAAGCAACAGTTCGACATCCAATAGGATACTCTGTTAAGGCAAGGGACCAATTGTTGGTTTCCTTGGTTGGGACCACCAGACAGAGAGACAATCAGCTGGGTGTCATCTACAACCGAGATGCCACAATGGCACACTCCTGCACAATGGTGGTAAGCTGTTGCACATAAATATTAAATATATGTTGAATGGGCACTACAGTTTTTCTGACCATCTCGGGCAGATTGTTGGGGACATTTAGGAGTGGGTGCTATACCCGATATCTGGTCAAAAACTGTTGGGGTTATTGGAGGTTGGGCGCTTGGCCCAGTGTCTGGGTAGGCCGCTCCTACAGCTTTTGGCAACTAAGAAAGACTCTCTTGTGTCTAATAGGCTTTCTGCCCCCACAAGGTTTAGATTGGAGGTGAAGGCCTGGGGGCAGAAAGGCCTTCATGGCATTGAGGAGGGGATGGGAGGGCACTAGCCCATTTTCAGTGGGCGACTCCTCATCAAAAATACCTCCCCGGTGTCTAATGATAGATCCCTCCTTGGAGATAGCCTTCCTACAGCGCTCTGCAAGCAGGGATCCACTAGGGAGGGATATCATTTGGCTGGGGAGCTTCCCCACTTTTTCAACGCTATCCCCATGCAAATCAGTGCACGGGGGCGAAGATATTCCCTGATAACGTAAAAGTGAACCAAGCTGACATTAGTTCACCATGTATATAACAAAAAAACAGGGGGTCTGCCAGCTTGATTATGTGGCTGTGCTGTCAAAACCGAGTCGCCAAGATCTCGGGGTGTATGCATCACATGAAGACAGCGTATTAATATATAACGTGAATACTTAACGTGTGGGAAAAGCCAACTCAGCATATTCATAATATATGGCTGACAAATCCAAAGCAATTAGCAAAGGGTTTCCAACAAATTGACTCAATGATCAGTCCTATCATTTGGCCAAACCCAGATGTGTAGCAGGCTGGTCCCCTGATCATTGGGACTTCAAGCACCGCTCCATGTATTGCTGGTTGAGGATTTGGTCCACCAACATAAACGAATCGTCAGTGATGGCTGATCTTTGATGGTTAGGTGAAAAAACAGTGCAACAGAAAATATGGTGACTTTAAAATAGGATGGGGTGTCCTCCTATTAGTAACTTTATTCTATGGACGAACCACACCTCCTAATTAAAAACCTAGAACAGTGCAATAGAGACAGTCGGCAAATATCTGTCTATTAACGGCCCAACATGTTTCTGCCTATCGGGTATCGAATCCCATTGCATTCATCAGGGCCTCTGTTCTTTCAAAAGTTGCACTAGTGGTAGTGAGACAAAGAAAACACCACCACCACCAAGGTGAGAAAAGTAAAAAATAGGAAGGGTTGGATACGGTACAACCTGTAACAACCACAGACATTAGCCCTCCATGTCAATTAGGAATTAGGAATTTCTATGGAGGAAAATGTATAATCGTTAGTTAACAACTTGCTGTGTCAGTAACCCACACATTTTGTTTCACCAAAATAAATTAAAGAAATAATGATGTGTTCATGCTCACCCTTCATGGTAGGGAGAAGGACCTCACCTCACCTGGACCTTGCTCAGGTTCTACGAGGCCCCGCGCTACATAAATACAAGAGGTAAAACAGAAATGGAGCCCCCTAAAGTATCTTTACGAAACCTATTAAAATGCCCAACATAATTACTGTATACCAAATCTCCTTGTATCTAGAGACCAACATATGAGGAGACTCCAGCATGCAAACACTGTGCGACCAGCCTTAAAGACTCCCAAGAATATCATCTAACACAAAATTGTATTCATACAGATTAATTACATGTTACTAATGAGACTAGTAGAAAGCTAAAGACTCTATTATCTCTTGTGGCTATATATACCATACTATGATTGCTGTAACTGTTGTAGACTCACCTATCCGTACTACGAATGCCTACCTATTTGCAGGACACTAAAGACGTGCTACGTGTCTTGCCTGAAATAGACTTTGATACCGAAAGAGACCTGTTGGTCTCTTTCGATGTAGAATCTTTGTATACATCTATCCCTCAGGATGAGACTCTTGAAGTTGTAACATCCATCCTGAGGGATAATATCTGTGAGACAATTACACCAGTACCGTTCATAATGGCTTTAGCCACCTTGGCCATGAAAATTAACTATTTTAAATACGAGGACAACGTTTTTCTCCAGATATCAGGTACCAGCATGGGCAGCGTATTTGCACCAAGCTTGGCGAATTTATATGTACATCAGTTCGAGCAACAACACGTATTGACTCCCACAAATCCCTTCCACACCTCGATTAGGTGGTGGAAGTGTTATATCGACGATATTTTGGTGGTGTGGAGGGGCTCTTTTGACTTGGTCAGAGATTTCCATCTGTGGTTGAATAGTAGAAACCAGTACCTTAAATTCACAATGGAGGCACACAAAGAAAGGATTGCTTTCTTGGATTTGTCGATCTATGCTACACCTGCAGGCCTGCAGAGTGAGCTCTATAGGAAACCCATGGCGCGGAACTCTCTGCTCCTTTACGAGAGCTATCATCCCAAGTCCCTTCGTCAAAACTTACCCTATGGGCAGTTCTTGCGAGTTCGCAGGAACTGCTCCAGTAGGGAGGACTTTGATGTACATGCACGTAACCTTTGTACACAACTGAAGGAGAGACACTATCCAAGCTCGTTGATCAAGAGGTCAAGGAAAAAGGCAATGAATAACAACAGAGAAGCCCTCCTTGAACCCCCCATTCCTAAACCACCGCTTGAAAGACTCACATTCGTGAGCACTTTTAACACTAGGAGCAACAGTATTCAGAAAATTGTGAGAAGACATTGGCGCCTTCTTAAATCATAGCAAGGACAAGATAGCGCAGCCCCTATTTGCGTTCAAACGGGCCAGTAACATTCGGGACCGGCTTGTACATACACGCCCCAAAGAAACCAATAAGAAAATTGGTGAAACCCTATGGAATCTCCCCCCCCTGCAGTGGGTCATCACCCCTGTGGCATTTGCTCGGTTTGCCCCCAGACAAAACATACTAGCGAGTTAGACATAGGTACAAATAGACATTGGGTGCAGCGCAATTTCAGCAATTGCAACAGCAATAATTTGATTTATATGCTGAAATGTATTTGCTCCATTCGATATGTTGGAATGACAATAAGGAAAGTCCGCATAAGAATGTTAGAACATAAGAGCTCGTTTCGATGTAAGAAGTCCCACACAAAACTCACAAGACATTTCTTGGAGAAAGAACATAATGAAACAGACTTCCAATGGACTGTCATCGAGAAGCCTTATATACCTGGACATATAAGTGATGTGTTGAATTACCTTTTCTTAAAGGAACAAAAATGGATTTATAAGCTCCATGGATTAAACGACGATATTCCGTGGACCCTGTTATAGGTATCCACCTTCGGGTACAGCGCACTTCAGCATGATGTCCCCCGCTTTACATGAACCAAGATCTATATTCGTATATGAACTGAGATATATATTCTTATATTGAGTATAGATGTTACACTTCAACAAATCAACCATATATGCGGGTTGGCATATGTTTCACTTAATCGTAGGGCAGCTTTGACATGCACTACCACTATGAACAAACACTTCACAGCTATGACCCTTTATATTAAAATACGTGGATATGTATGTCGAGTGGAGGAGATTCTGCACTAATGTATTAATGTATTAATAATATGTGTTCCTTCTCCATTTACTGGGAGCCCATGTTATTTTCAATATACTGTGAGCAGAAATTAATATTGCAGACACAATGATTCCATGCAGCAATACCTTTTGTCTGCAAAGCATGGAATATCGATCATATAATAATTCTAGAAAAAGTGATCTATCCCTTGAAATAAAGATAGGGTGAGTTGTGCTGTTGACATCGCATAAAAAACTACCTTAATGGGCGATATGACATCAGCATGTAGTTCGGATCGGCTAAGATCTCGCGAGACGTGTATTACAATATACAGCGTCCTGCACTTTAGAACAGAGTGCCTTACGCTGGTGATCTTGTGCTTCTGCTGAGCGCAGTGCCGAGTGTTCTACTGCTATGCCTCAGATAAGAACACTGGGACAATTATGAATACTGAGTAGGCTTTGGAACATAATCCCAAACGTGCCCTCCATAACCTACGGTGTCTGAAACCTAACGGACTACTAAGATGGAGGATATGACCTCACTAAGTAGTCTGAATAGCCTGTAGCGCAAGATCTCGCGATATTTCGATTGCAAAGTCCAGGGCTATCGAACGTACTACAAAGATGGAGTATATGACCTCATCCAGTAGTTTTTAGCGCTTGGTCCCGCGCGATTTCGAGTGTAAAGTAGTGCGCTTTAATATTCACAAAGAACAGGGTGACTAACAATGCTTCTGGTTTCTAAGCCAATAAAGAAGCAGGGATAAGCCATGGGTAATAATGAAATCTCGCAGGGGTGTTGAGATAATACCTTCTGCATAAAACACTGAGGCGGAGGGTTACCATACTAACAATCCCTGGAGACACTATTAAAGAAGAGACCATCTACAAGTCGGTGCCTCCCCCAAGACTCAGATGGGAGCTTGAGGTACCGACGGATGGGTGAGTCTACAACAGTTACAGCAATCATAGTATGGTATATATAGCCACAAGAGATAATAGAGTCTTTAGCTTTCTACTAGTCTCATTAGTAACATGTAATTAATCTGTATGAATACAATTTTGTGTTAGATGATATTCTTGGGAGTCTTTGAGTCTGGTCGCACAGTGCTTGCATGCTGGAGTCTCCTCATATGTTGGTCTCTAGATACAAGGAGATTTGGTATACAGTAATTATGTTGGGCATTTTAATAGGTTTCGTAAAGATACTTTAGGGTGCTCTATTTCTGTTTTACCTCTTGTATTTATGTAGCGCGGGGCCTCGTAGAACCTGAGCAAGGTCCAGGTGAGGTGAGGTCCTTCTCCCTACCATGAAGGGTGAGCATGAACACATCATTATTTCTTTAATTTATTTTGGTGAAACAAAATGTGTGGGTTACTGACACAGCAAGTTGTTAACTAACGATTATATATTTTCCTCCATAGAAATTTGTAATTCCTAATTGACATGGAGGGCTAATGTCTGTGGTTGTTACAGGTTGTACCGTATCCAACCCTTCCTATTTTTTACTTTTCTCACCTTGGTGGTGGTGGTGTTTTCTTTGTCTCACTACCACTAGTGCAACTTTTGAAAGAACAGAGGCCCTGATGAATGCCATGGGATTCGATACCCGATAGGCAGAAACATGTTGGCCCGTTACTCAGGGCTTTAAGTGGGCCGGGTCTCAAGGGGTCTGAGCACCGGCAGTTTTTTTCAGGGGGGCTTGAAACGGGTCTCTATCGGGCTCTCTTTTGAGCCCTGGCACAGGCGGGCCGTTTTTTTTCACGGACTGCAGTGTCTGGAAAAAAGTGCCAGGGTGCCAGAGCCAGAGACCCGTTTAGAGAAAGCAAGCACATGGATGTGCGCTGCTCACACTGCTCACTTCTCAGTAGTGAGTAAGTAATGGCATGACGTCATGCCAGGTGAGTGTTATATGGGAAGGAACATCCTTTAAAGAGAGTCATTTTCTCTCTTGATTTCTCTTCTCTTTTTTTTAACGGCAGGAGCAGCAACATCTCGTAGTATCATCAGGGCTTTAAGTAGAATCTTTTTCAATATTATATGTAACAAGTCATAGTTGCTACTTATTTATCTTATGCAACTAATAACCATTGACAAAGCCAATAGTCCTGACTTGTTGTAGGTATGATGTTACTTGTTGTATCTTATATCTGTATGCAATGACAGAAACATCAAAATACATGTTGGGCGGCACGCTATGCTAAGCACAGATTTTGAACATAAGTGTTTTAAAGCCACGCCCCTAATTACACTGGCCACGCCCCTTTGAGAGACCCCCCAGTTTTTTCATCCCACTTAAAGCCCTGCCGTTACTAGACAGATATGTGCTGACCGTCTCTATTGCACTGTTCTAGGTTTTTAATTAGGAGGTGTGGTTCGTCCGTAGAATAAAGTTACTAATAGGAGGACACCCCATCCTATTTTAAAGTCACCATATTTTCTGTTGCACTGTTTTTTCACCTAACCATCAAAGATCAGCCGTCACTGACGATTCGTTTATGTTGGTGGACCAAATCCTCAACCAGCAATACATGGAGCGGTGCTTGAAGTCCCAATAATCAGGGGACCAGCCTGCTATACATCTGGGTTTGGCCAAATGATAGGACTGATCATTGAGGCAAATTTGATGGAAACCCTTTGCTAATTGCTTTGGATTTGTCAGCCATATATGAATGATCTATGCTGTGTTGGCTTTTCCCACACGTTAAGTATTCACGTTATATATTAATACGCTGTCTTCATGTGATGCATACACCCCAAGATCTTGGCGACTCGGTTTTGACAGCACAGCCACATAATCAAGCTGGCAGACCCCCTGTTTTTTTGTTATATATATAGCAGTAGCTGGGGATAATAATCAGGTACGGGTCTTTAAACTACATATCCCTTAGACCCCCTCTGAACTGTTTTGTTGTTGATTAGTTCACCATGTGCATTGATCATCCTTAAAAAAAAAACACATTGGGCTGCTAGGGAAGTTCGTCTTCAGCAACCCGACCTCAAAATAACAAAAAAAAAAATCCCTCTGGTATATGTACGAGAGGGATTTTCTGCCTCTAGTGCTAGGACAAGCTGGTCACATCCTTAACGCCTGAGAGAAGGTGCTATGGGCGTGTCCACCACATCTATAGCACCCAACAGGTTAATAACAGCTTTTCTGTGGAACCACCTGTTTTTGGGATGCGCATTTTGTTAGATTCACGTAGCCCCCAAAAGTGGTTATTACCACTATGGAGAAAAGGATTATGCAAAGTAATCCATACACCTTTCCCTGGCTTCTGCTTACAGGCGTTGTACAGATATACAGGTGTGTTTTGAGTCAGGAAAAACTCTTAATCACATTTTGTAGTAACTGATGTTTATAAGGTGCTAATTAAATAACAACCTGATGAATTATGATTATCACCATATGTCGATAACTCGGTGATCATGAATGTTCTCAAAGTGAAGAACAGATAAACCACCAAACATTGATCATCTCTTATCTTGAATTGATTGGTCTAGAACTCCATATATGCCTTGCAGCATCTAATTATTATGTGGTGTTGTATTATCTACTTCATACTTCCTGTGAACTGGAGGGTCACCAGTTAAATGCTACAGCAAGGAGAGCCCCCCCAGTGCCTTATTTCTCGCTCCTCCTTTCTCTGTTTTAGTGAGTGTATAGCAGATGAGTGCTGTCTATTTAGTTCACAAGGATTTTTCACAGATGATCGCTGCTTGGCGTTTGGATTTTTACTGTAATCAAGTCTCACTAACTGAGTCTCATGGACTCCCGTGGATCTTGGACCTGCCATACTTAATGATATACATTGTGTGTGTCGCTCCATGCTTATTCCTTCTCTGATTGTCATTTGCTTTCCTCTTTTCCCATTATGTATGGCTTGATTGCTCTATGTACAGGACTCTAATACCCGGACGGGTGATGTTCGTGCTACATACAACTCTGCAAATAAATAAATACATTCAAGGTAAATGCAGTTTAATTGGACTGAGCGTGTGTAGGAAGCTGTGTATACTATATATTCACAAAGGAGCAGAGGGAAAGAAAAAGGAAAACCAGGTCGCCCTCCACTCATTAAAATATCAAAACACCAAGACCTGGTTTCTAAGGCGCCTTGTATTAAATTCAAAACTTTATTAAACGTGTGCGAAGTACTGTCATTTGCTAAGTTCTATATACTCCTCTTTTTTTAATTTTTTTATTTGTAAGGTAGTCACACCACTTATAGCTGCCTTTCTTTAAAATCAAAATTTTTACAAAAGACAGTCCTCCAAAAGTGTTTTTAAAAAAAATTAAATTAACTTAGTGTGAACCCCACAGTCACAAACTGTGAAAGACAATGTAAAAAAGTGTGAAAAGACAAAATTACCCCTCACGTGCGCACCAACAATGGGATAACTGGTTAGTACTCACCAGTTGTGCCCACGTTTATCATCATTGGTGGTAATTTTGTCAAAAAGAAAAAGAAACGGTGTCCAAACAAAGAAGAGTAGGAATCAGGTGCAGTAAGGTGAAACAGGTCACATCCCACGATGTAACCAAATGTGATTTAAAATTGAAAAAAACACTCACAAAGCAATCCCTTTATTATTTACTGAGTGTTTTTTATCAAATTAAAATGAATAGGTTGCCATTCATGCAAACCTCTTCAATTGCCAACATGTTTCTTTGCCGCAAAAATGTAGGCAAATTCTTCAGGGCCAAAGCACTTCGCCAAAGCACCCGTATTGGGCACACCGTTATGGTAGACTGTCAAATGCAAAAAAGAGACACATAACATACTGCGTCACTCATCCCTCTACCAATTAAAAAGTACGAAAAAGGCTCTATTTCCAGCTTGTTCACATGACAAAATTTACCCTCAGATAGCCATTGTCTTTTGTACCAGCTTTCACTTTTGAAGTCACGTAGAAAACTCCATTTATGAGTCCTCCTTGAGAATTGACCACACAATTGTTATATCAATCTGAAGTGCAGCCAAAAGAAAGTAAAACATATTTAGCAACATGCAAAACGGAAGGAGCACAAATATACAAACTGCACATGTATTTGAAGAGCAATTCACCGTTAAGCTCCATAGCAGGTGCTCGTATATTGCTACCCCTTTCCCATGTACTGCTAATGCACAATAAAGCTATAATTTTTACCACTAAAAAATGGGTTCCTTCGGTTTCTAGCCCATTGCAAACACCAACCGCTATCACAACCAGGCCAGCCCACCCTATACCGCCTTACTTCTCGGGGCCTCATGGAGTGCGTAGTCAGCTCCCATAGCGTCTCGTTGTAAACACACCAGTTTTAAACATCCCCTTGCAATCACGTGGATGCCACTAATAACGTGCATGGGGTCGTTCTCACGAAGCGTCTAGTTGCGTGCGCCATTTTGCATTGGGAAACCCAAATGAATACATTTTTCAAAGAGAAACACCGCAAATGCTCGCGCTGCAACTGCTCGAACTTTTATAATACTTTTCATTTCTCATATTTTAAAAGAATTCCCACATTGACTTGACACGCATGAGAATTTTACAAAAGACCTATTTCTATACCAGCCAAATATAGAATATTTCATCATGTTGTTACACTAGACTACCCTATTGGAGATTACATTTCACTAAATCTGAGAAGAACCCCCTTATTGCTCACATACTGTATCTTCATAAAGCACCACCATAATCTCCAAACAGGACGATAACATGCATACCAGGCCTGCATTACCAAGGCAGCAGTCCATGTATTCATCACATAGTGGCTCATGCAATTAGTCATCTGTATATACTATACCAAAGTAAGGTATAGTGTGCACAGAGCCCAGAGAGTCATCAGAGGGATAGCAGAGGCTAAATTAGATAAGTAGTAACAGGTTTCTTTGTTGTAGTGTGGGCTAGCAGTTTGGCTTATCCAGAGGGTGTGTTAAGCATTTATTGTATTCACTCCATCAAGACTGAACACACACACTCAGAGACGGAATCCAGACCAATTGGGTAAGTATAAATAAGCTATACTTAAGTTTTATTTTTATAGAACCAAGCAGGTCTTGGTACAGGTAGGTAACAAATACTTTCATTCATAGACCATTCCAAAAAGTGCAATTGGAAAAGGATTTGCAATCGTTACAGGTTTGTATTGGTTCAAAAAGCAGTTTAAATTACACAGTAATTACTTTGGATTACTTTCTCGTTACTTCTGTATTACATAAACTTCTCTGGGTGATATGCCTAGATATCACACCCTAGAATTTGTCACTTACAGGTAAGTATGAAAATTACCAGTTTAAAGCATAGTTACTTTCTTCCCATACAAAACAGCCGCTCAACACAACATTTTTGGTAAAAAAACTCGTAACATTAGTTCATATGGGAGGAAAATGGTTATAAGTTTTACAGGTAAGTACTCTACTTACAGGTATGACTTTTAGCAGTTAGGACCCAGGTTCCCTAAGGTCCAGGTAAGCACTCAAATTGTACCACCAGCAGCACTGGATTGGCCGGATGCAGAGTGCAGAGGCCTAATGTTAGCCAATGGGGTAAGGGGGCCTTCAGTCAGGTGCTGCTTACGAGCAACTCAGGTGTGGGAACAAAGCTCCTGGGGTTAAGATCAGCACTGCAGAGGCTAACAATCAGCACAGGAGCTGCACCACCAGAGGCACAGGGGCGGCCGGGTTCAGAGTGCCAAGGCGACGTCGGGAAACCCTGTGGATGTCAATGGAGCTCTTTGGTACGGTAAAGATGCTGCAGGCTCGGGCAGGGGGCATTCCTGGAGGCAACCACTGGCTGGAGAGGTAAGTTGGGTTCTAGGGGGATGTCTGGGCACCATTGGTTGGGCTACCCAAGGCCGTGGGGCGTCGGGTGCAGAGGTGTCTTTTGCAGTCAGGTTCTTACCCCTCCGGTCACGGTCGGGGGTCTTCTTTCAGGTTGAGGCTGCAGGCGCCGGCTTGAATCTTGAGGGAGGTCGGGGATCACCAGATCCCAGATCTGGATGGCTGGGTAGACCTCCTTGTGGTGTTGGGCCACTCGAACTTGGGCCGTGGGCGTCGGGTGCAGAGTGGTGCAGAATTGTGGAGCCGCCTGGATCTGGATTCCAAGGTTGAGTCTTTGCTTGAGCAAATCAGGTGCTCACGGGAGACAGAGTCTGTTAGATAAGTGCAGGGCAGGTCCTGCGGGCTCTGGGGGGCTGCTGGCTGCTGGCATACGCTGGAGTACAGGCTGGTAGGCCTGGGGCCAAAGCAGTAGGAGTCCTCTTCCTCATGGGTCAGCAATGCTCTTCTGTCCTTCTTCTTTCTTCCTCGAATCTGAGGAGGAAAGGTTCAGGGTCACCCCTAAATACTAAATTTAGTGGCGTTAAAAGGGGGTGCAGGTCGGGACCAATGGGTCCCTTCCTTGGGGTGGGTACACCCCCTATTATGCCACCCTCTAGTGGGAGGGGGCATGAGCCTCTACCTAATTGATTGGGTCTCCTCATGTCCAAGATGGAGGGGACTGAGATGTGTGCTTCACCTCGCCTCCCCCACCTGAGGGGTGTGGTTGGCAAAGGTAGAAACACCTCTCCTCCTAGCTCCTTTTTCCAGCTGATCCTCCTTCCCAAAGTGGGGCTCAGAACTGGTAGGAGCCAGTTACTGGGGGCAGCAAAAGGCAGTGGCAGCTTACAAACCCTGCAGGCCTTTGAAGCTTCCCCTCTCGTGGGCCCAGCACATCCTTGGGGAGGAGGCATGACCCCTCTCCCCAGGATGCTTTTGTATCTTGACCCAGAGAGCAGGGGCTCTCTACCCAGGGATCCAGAAACCCATCTGGTGGTGGCAAATGGTGGACAACCATTCAGGAACCACACCAGAGCTGGTCGTTTTTCAGGGGGCATCTCTAAGATGCTCTCAGTGTACATTTTACATTACATCCCACACTGGCATCAGTGTGGGTTTTCATGTGCTGAGAAGTTTGCTACCAAACTTCCCAGATGTTAGTAAAGCCATTAGGGAGCTGTGGAGTTCGTCCTGACCAACTCCCAGACCATATACTCTTTATGGCTTTTCTGCACTTATAATGTCTAAGAATGGACTTAGATACTGTAGGGGTACAGTGCTCGTGCAACTGTACCTTCACCTGTGGGCTAGTGCACGCTGCTGGAGGGTGACTTACCTAGGCCCCAGGCAGTGAGTTGCAGGCATGGCACACAGGGATGTGTGCCATCTCGACTCTTCACTTTTCTCTGACCCAAAACATGCCGCCTGCAATGGCAGTGTGTGGGTGTTGGGGTGTAGGACCCCTAAGGGTGACACAATAGTTTATTTCCTGGTCACAGTGCCTTTGGTACCCGTGGTACCATATACAAGGAACTTACCTAAGGCTTGAGAGGTGCCAATTGGGGATA
This sequence comes from Lissotriton helveticus, assembly GCF_964261635.1. Classification (NCBI taxonomy): domain Eukaryota; kingdom Metazoa; phylum Chordata; class Amphibia; order Caudata; family Salamandridae; genus Lissotriton; species Lissotriton helveticus. The sequence continues at coordinate 1,394,710,799 of NC_136057.1, forward strand.
CCAAGGTACAGTTTTGGGGAGACAACTCAGGCCCTGGGAACCTGATAGGCAGGGACCAAGGGCACTTCAAGTCAAAATGTATCAGAAACCAAAAGGGTGGGGGGGGGTTACTGCAACAGACACCAACTTTCCTACAGCATCCTAAACCAATTTCCGCCTTTGAAGAGTTATTGGGCTGATTACACAAGAACATGTGAGCATATATGTGTCCTGGCTGCACATGTGAGACTACCATAGTGTGCAGCCAGGTGTTTATTCGCAGGTTGACTGGCACAGAAGGGACTCTTCAGGGATTGGTAGTGACTTGGGGTAAGCCTGATAATATGAGTGTAGATCTGTAATGCTTACTAAAGGTCTATAGTGTTTTCACTATATTACTACAAAGTCCAGTGAGATATCAAGCTGGGGTAAAACATGCACCCGAGTATCAATTTCAAGTCTCCATCATTCCACATACAAATCTTACTGGACTTTAAGATTTGTCATATTTCTCTAGCTCAGCTCATAATCAGATTCCAGCCATCTGCCTCCTCCCACCCAATCCCCCAGTTTTGTCAAGTTAATTGCTGTGCTCCCCATCAGAGGGATCAAAGGCCTCCCCACAGAAAAGGGCAATTACCAGTGCTTGACTCAATTACTGGTAAGGAAAGGGGCGAGGGTGAAATCTGCATGTGTTAATTAGCTTGTCATACTGCACATGCTCTGGGACAGCCGAGGCCCACTGGAACAAAGGATGGAGCCCAGACCTCTAGAGCCAACACAGAGGGTCTTGACTTTGAAGTTTTAGTGGGAGTTTTTTTTTTCTTCTTTTTCTTTTGTATTCCTCATATACCAGATTGGGTATTCTAGCTAGGGCATCTCCTCCTCCCTACATTGCGATGTACCAACCTTAAGGATTATATCCTTTGTAGGGGAGGAGGCCGAAAACCCCTCTCTAGACTTGGCTGTTTGCTATGTCCGCTCCATACCCTTTCGACCTTGAAGACCCTTTCTTCGGCAGGAGAACAAGCACCAACAGTGCCCAGGTGAAATCATAGGAACACTTTCATCGGTTCCGCCAAGCCACAAGGGCCGCCCAGATCTTATCTTGGCTAGAGCTGTCACAAGCCATATCGGACTCGCTAACATACACAATATACTTCAGACAATCCGTGAATGTAGGGGCATTCTCTGACTTCCAGGCCTTACAAATTTCACGCCTTGCTAGGATAATTACATAAAAGATGAATTTAGTCATCATATCCTGAAGCTGGTATTCTGCCCCTAACCCAAAGAAAATTGTCCTAGAAGAGATCTCAATATGTATACCTAGGACATCAGATATGAACTCTCCAATTTTAGTCCAATAGGGTAACAATCTTGGGCATTCTACGAACATGTGTATATCGTCTACCGCTGGGGCCTTACACCGTGGGCAGCTATATTCAAGATTTGTAATTCTAACCAGTTTTTTTGGAGTTATATAAACTCTGTTCAGGGTGAACAGATGATTGCGCTTTAAGGGGGCAGATTTCACCACTATGTTTAACAATTTAAAGGAATCTCCCCATAATGCTAACAAGTTATCACATTGCAGGTCATCTATTTCTCCCCAGAGCTTGTTGAGTTCACCCTCTGTGATTTCATCCTTCTCATTTAGTGCCTCATACTAAAAGGAAATCTCCTTTTTCCATCTAGCTTTTCTCTTCACAGATTCAAATTTTGGGTTGGTTGTGAGCTCCCAAGAAATAGTAGACCACCAACTGGATAGCTGATAGTATTTGAACCTGGTGAGAGTTCCATTTGTCAGCCTAGAGAGTGAGTCCCACCCCAGTAGCTGGGAATTATCCAAAAGATCCTGCCATTGCATGATACCAGCTGTTTTAAGAGGAATTGATAATTGGTCTCTGAGACATTCTGGCGTCCCAGGCGAATCCCATATAGGGGCCTGGGGTGTATAATAGGGAATACCTAATTTCTTTCTCACAAACACCCAGTTTCTCAGGGCAGTCCCTAACACCTTTAATCTAACCTTCTTATAGAATCTTGGATCCCCAAATTTAAATAAAAAGGATTCTTGCCCTAAAGGGGTGCCATGTAATAATGCCTGGAATAGCCGTCCTAAAGAAGATGTGTCAGCTTCGTCTGCCATACGCCTGAAGTTTTTAAAGTGAAAAGAATGACAATAGTGCAAAATATCTGGCATGGCAAGTCCTCCAGCTTTCAATTTCCGTCGCAATTTTTTTAAAGAGATTCTGGGCGATTTACAGTTCCAGATGAAGGATCCGATTCTTCCCTGTAGTTTGGCAATATCTTTAGGATTAAATGTCAGGGGTATTGAATTAAAAAGAAAAGTAACCTTTGGCAAAATAACCATCTTAATTAAATTAACCCTTCCAAAGATGTTTAGTGGTAGGCCAGACCAATGCTGCAAAGTCCCACAGATGTCCTTGTAGACTCTATCCAGATTCACCTTGGATGTTTCTGAGATGTTCTGAACTAAATGAATTCCAAGGTATCTCATCCGGGGTTTTGTTTCAGGGAGTTTATCCACATAATTCCACTGCATGACCTCAGTTTTTTCTTTATTAATTCTATATCCTGAGACCACCCCAAAACTTTCGGCATGATGAAATAGACGGTGGATAGATATCTCAGGATTGGATGTATACATTAGGAGGTCGTCAGCATATAGTGCAAATCTTAGGTCTAACTCATTAATCTGGAAGGGTTTAATCAGAGCATCCGATCTTAGCTGGTTTACCAAAGGCTCTATATAGAGATCAAACAATAAAGGAGACAGGGGGCATCCCTGCCTAGTACCCTGTGTTATTTGAACCCAATCTGTTAGCAGATTATTTACAAGAAACTTGGCCTTAGGACTATGATACAGAGCTTTTATGGATGCTATAAAATTAGCTGGAATGCCAAACTTAGACAGAGCCTCCCATAGATATAGCCAATGGACCTGGTCAAAGGCCTTAGCGGCGTCAATTGCCACGATAGTCAAGGTTTTTTTTTGCTCTGAAGCATAGTCTATTGCAGCAATGGCTTGATGGGTCAGTTCATTAACCTGCCTACCTGGCACAAAGCCCCTCTGATCCTCATGTATTAAGGACTTAATTACTTTGGCCAAGCTCGCCGCCAAAACCCCAGCGAAGATCTTATAATCTGTATTTAGCAGCGAGATTGGCCTATAGGACTCAACTGTCAAGGGGTCCTTATTGGGCTTAAGAACTAGCGTTACTGTAGCTTCCAGCCAGGTCGGTGGGATAGTCTGTCCCTCATAATGTATTTTATTAAATAGAGACGTAAGGATAGGAACGACTAGTGGGAGGTTTTGTGTCAGCTATGGGCAAAGCTGAGGCTCTCAGAAGAGCTCTTACCAGAAACAACTTGAAGTCATCATTTTGATTGTCTCAGAATGCTGTGCAAGAGGGTTGGGACAGGAAGGAGGGATGCTGTGGCATCCTAGGTTTGCGCAGCGTGCCTGGCCCCTAAAACTTGCCATCCCCACTTAAAAACCCCTGCACAATGGAGAGACAGTTGAGAAGACCCTGAGCCTGGACCTGGGAGCAACAATGTCAAAAGAATGCCCAGCTGGAAAGAGAAGCCACCTGATGGACTGAGGACTTTAACTTCTGCTGACTCCCAGGACTTTGGATGGTCTCTCTAGGGCCAGTCGCTCTGGCCTCTTATGGGCCCTGGGGGCCATTTGGGTGAGAAGACCTGCTGGGGGCGGGGGGGCGCTGGATGGTGCCCCTTGGAATTGGATGGAGTGGCCCAGGACTCCACTGCCACCCTGGCTCTTCAAGAAGCCAGGAGGTTCTGTGGCCTGGGGACTGAGGCAGGTAGGGTGTTTTGCTGCCTGGTGGCGGTGCAAAATATCTGCATTAGCAGGGCTAAGCACACAGAGTCAAACAGAGCACAGGTCTGGCTCAGAGAGCTCTCACAAATGCAGCTCCACTCCCCCCCAAAAACTATTTTACAGGCCAGGAGGCTTGAGTGCTGGGGGCCTTACACCAGCCCTTTACCTCCCAGGTTGCGGAGCGGGCAGGGAGAGTATGCACAGCTCACGCCACTGGCAGGAGCTGAGGAAAAAGGATATCCCAGCCCATCAGGGGCACAAAGAACTGTTGCTTGCTCCTCTGTGGCTGCAGGTGCTGCACAATGGAGCATGCAGGATCGCGGGGGCGTTGTGGCCCACCCCGCAGTCCCCTACAACCCTCCATGCCAAAAGAAAGATAAGAAAACAAGAATACTGCGGTGTGAGGCCTCAATGTAAGAGAGGTTTCCTGCTCATCAAACATGCAAAAAGTTTGGCCTGGCGCACCTCATATTGCCCCTTGCAAGTTAATTTCTATACGTTTTTTGCTTGTGATGACCCCCACAATAGCAGAGGTACCACCAACATTTCCAAAGGAATGTTTGGAGGGGCTGCAGAAGGACAGCAGCCCCCCCACATGATATTATTAAAAAAATTAACCCCAAGTCTCCTGGGGCTTTTGACCGCAGGAGAGGTTAACCATTGTTTTAAGGCCCTTGGAGCCTGTACTTTTGAGCAGAGGCTCTGGAGCGTTTGGACCCTTGTGGTTGGTTCTGACTGCATTTTGTGGCTAGTACATTTTAAAAGTAAGGCTTTGCACGCATAGTCTTGAATTCAAAATGCTTTATTTGTTTTTATAGAACATTATAGACAATATTTGCTTTTATAGAACAATGTAAGTTTACCATTGTGATGAATGCTATGGATTATCCCTACTGTGCTCAATGATTTAGTGGTGATTTAGCGGCTGATTTTACGTATGTAGTGACACCATGACAAAGCCAGTAGACCTTATTTAAAATGACACCCCCTTACATTGTGATGTTGAATCTGGTATAGGTGGAGGGCATTGTGAATATGGTAATGTAAGATGAAGGTGTTAACTAAGGTACTCCCCATTTACTTGATGTATATATTTATACAGGTCACCACCACTCACAGTCTGCAGGCTCCGGCCCGATCAACACGGCACAAGTATTCCCGTCAGCCCTCCCTGGCATATGGGGTTGTCGCACAGCTGCCATGCAAGGCTTCAACCCTCACCGCATGGCAATCTCCTACCATGGTGGTCCCCCTAGCAGACAGGATCACCACAACATTACAGGTCAAGGCTTCAGCCCTGACCCCATGGCAGTCTTGTCCATAACTATTTTCACTTGGATCTCTCCTAGCACACGGGTTGCCAATTCAGCCCTGCACATCGCAATGACCCGACTGGTGCAGCAGCCATTTCCTCACTCCTCAAACACGGAGTCTACTCAACAGGGCTTCCCACTAGGCCATGCTTTCTCCAATGCTCTCCTATTCCTCACAGGGCACTCTGGTCTTGGCAAGCAGGCAGACACCGGTGCTCCAGGCACCAGGGCAGGTCATCTTGGAATCCCAGGGTGATGTCCCCTCACCCAGCAGGGAGACTAACTGGCCTTGCCCCCCAGTCCTGGTCACAGGCAGAAGTCTTGCCGAGCTACCCCCTCCTCACACATGCTGTCTGGCTTCTTGGCAGATGACAATATTTAAGGTCTCAACCTTCCCTTCTTATAGTCCATTTTCAGACACCAAATGTGATTTAGGGTCTAGGTCTTTGAAGGTTTATGTTGGGGGTTCTGCTTCTTTTCTTATTTTATTTTGAAAGTTTTATAGAGCGCAAACCAGACCCTTGCGGATATCAGAGCGCTTTACAGGCAGTGATGAAAAAAGTTATACAACATAATACAAAATACAAAAAACAAGTCGAAGCAAATATACGTGTACATAGTGTGCAAACATACACCAAACAAATTAGGTAGACCAAATCTGCATCCCACGTTGTGCAAAATAAAGAAGAAAGAGAAAGGTGCGGGCCGAGAGAGCATCAGTGCCATGTAGGTTGTCTGTTTGCACCCATATAAGTCATGGTATCCTTAAGTGATGATCATGTGAATTTTTCCATGAGAATCGCCTTTATGTCCTTTTTGAACAATGCAGTAGATGTGATAAGTCTGGTTTCTGGGGGTAGTGCGTTCCAGATCCTAGGAGCCATCCCTGAGAAGGAGCGTTTATAAGTTTTCGTCTTATTAAATCTGTGTGGCTTCAGTAATAGGTTTTGTGCACTTCTTGTGGATCTCTTACCCCCAGAGATAGACAGTTTCTGAGAGAGATAGCTGGGTGTTTTATGGTGAATAGCTTTGTGGGTCATGCAGGCTATTTTTAGGTGAATTATGGCTTCCCTTGGTAGCCAATTCAAGGCTTTTAAGTCGGGGGAGATGTGGGACCTTTTTTTTGAGCCCGTGATGAGTCTAGCTTCAGCGTTGATGGGGGCTCTTAGTGGTGCTGTTCTAGCTTTGGGGAGGCCGCAAAGAGAGAGACGTCCGTACTCGATCCTGGGGATAACTAGAGCTTGAACTGCAATCTTGAAGTCGTTTTTTGGTAGGAAGGGTTTAAGCTTCCTTAGAATATTAATCTGGAAATTTGCTCCTTTTGTTGCGTTGCCAATATGTTTATGCATGTTGAGGTTGCAATCAAGGGTTATACCCAGAGATTTTGCTGAGTCAATGATTGTTGGTTGAACGTTGAATGCCATGAGGTGTTTGAACCAATCCTGGAGGAGGGGTATTTCAGAGGGTGGAGCTATAAGTAGGAATTCAGTTTTGAGTGCGCTAAGCTTGAGATGGTTCTCAGCTAGCCATGATTGGGTGTTCAGCAGCATTTTGTTAAGTAGTTTGATATCTTCAGGAGTATGAATCTTCAGGTAGAGTTGTGTATCATCTGCGTACATGCGAAATTGGATGTTGGATGCTTGCAGCAAGACAGTAAGAGGTTCCATAAATAGATTGAATAGTGTTGGGGATAGTGCGGACCCTTGTGGGACTCCTAGAGTTACTGGTACGGGTTTGGACAAAGAGTTAATGACCTTGAATTTTTGGGTCCGGTTTTGGAGAAAGGAGGTAAACCAATTGAGCACTGAGCCTGATAGGCCCATTCTGAGATTCAGCAGGTCAATCAGGTTCTTGTGTTTGACCGTATCGAAGGCTGAGGAGAGGTTTAATAAGATGAGTAGGCATGATCCATTCTGGTCGAGTATTTGTAAAGCGTCGTCAATAATGTGAGTCATGGCTGATTCGGTGCTATGCCCTGCTCTAAAGCCAGATTGGTGATTGTCAAGGAGGTCGAAGTGGTCAATATGTTTTGTCAGTTGTTGGAGTACACATTTTTCCAAGAGTTTGGCTAGGGTAGGGCTGTTAGAAATAGGGCGATAATTGTTAAGGTCCATCGGGTCAGCTGTGTTTTTTTTAGGATGGGTGACACTTGACCAATTTTGAGGATGTCAGGGATGCAGCCTTGATGCAGAGAACTATTGATGATCCTGGTCCAGAGTGGCAGGATCAGAGGGGTTATATCTTTAACTGCGTTAGCGGGGAGAGGATCGGTGGTATGATTGGCCGGCTTGAGGGTGCTTAGAATCTTGCCTACTGCTTCTTCAGTGTAGGTGTCGAAGGAGGACCAGGCTGCCTCGTTTTTTAGTTTAATTTTTGGGGATGCTTGTTGTGGCGGATTTGGAAGAGAGGGAGGGATTTTGGTGTGTGGGCAAGACTGTAAGACTGTAAGGTCATTGAGAAGATCTCTCTTGATGTTTTCGGTTTTTAGATTAAAGAAAGCAGAGAATTCGTCACATGTGGGTTGGGTGCGCGAGGTATCTTGTAGTTGTTTAGGTTCATCCTTAGATTGTGATTTGATTAATTCAAAAAGTTTTTGGGGACGATTTCTTGCTTGATACAATTGGTGAGAGAAAAATTCGGCTTTAGTGCGTTTGATCTTTCTTTAGTAATCCTTTCTCTTATTCCTTAGAATTTTAAGGTGCTTGGAAGATGGGACTGATCTCCAATGCATTGCGAAGTTCTAAGAGCGCGTCTGTCATCGTTCAGCAGGTCATTGAACCAGAGTTTAGAGTTTTTCGAGGGAACTCTCTTTAGTTGTAGAGGTGCAACTTCATTGATAACCGTAGACATTGCGTTAAGGTAATGGTTGGTGAGGTCATTTACGGAGGAGAGGCCATCCGGAGGCTGGAGTAATTTATGGGAGTGGATGGGCAAAGTGTTGGGCTTGAGTTTTTTCAAGTCTCTTTTCCATATCTTTGGTTTAGTGGATTGGGCTGCGTTAAGTTTCACTGTTTCCCTGATGAAGAGAGTAATGATGTGGTGGTCTGACCAATCACAGGGAAGGATTGAGTCAAGCTGAATGGAGTTGTTTTTGGAAATTATTAAGTCCAGGATTGCACCTTTTTTTTGTGTGGGGGGCTTTTGCAGATTTGGGTGAGGTCAAGCGCGCCGATGAAGTTTTTTAGACTGTTGACCATTGAATCATTGATGTCATTCCAATGGAGATTGAAGTCGCCTGGAATATTTGAGTGTTTTGACGTCCGATGGTCGTTGTGACCATGTCCATGAAGTGTTCAGTGAAGCTAAGGTTATCACGAGGTGGATGATATATGATGTGTACGGAGCATACTGGCGTACCATTACTGGTGATGTCAATGCACATGTATTCACAAGAGGAGAATGTGGGGGATTAGGCTCCATTTACTGAGATGGTGCTCTTGTGTATGCATGCTATTCCTCCCCCAGTTTTGTCGCTTCTATCAAGTCTGATGATGTCGTAGTTAGCTGCTACTAGATTGTCCAAGAGGGGTGAGGAGGATTCAGTTAGCCATGTCTCTGTTAGCACAATCGAGTCAAGCTCATGAGAGATGATGAGGTTGGCGATATCTACTGCGTGTCTAGCGGCCGATCTACAGTTCAGGAGGGTGCATTTAAGAAGGTGTGTAATTAGAGAAGGGGTGGGATCAAGTGTGAGTGTGATTCTTCTAAGATTATTGTCGATGATTCCTCTATTGTTGTGAGTGGCGGATCTGTGTGGGTTGAGGGTAATAGCCCGAATGGTCGTGTGTGTCGGGGTGCTGGGGGTGATGAGCGGGGGATTGTAGGAGAGTAGGAGGGAGCGAATATCATTCTCCGAGAATGGGTTGGTGCTTCGGATAGGGCGGGAAGAGAGATTGGGGGATGGAGTTCCAGGAGAGGCGATTATGCTTGGGGGTGTGTGAAAGGTGAGTTGGGGGGTAGCTTGGTCTAGACGTGTTCGCAGATCTGATGTGCATTCGTTGTCTAGCCATCATCTTTTTGATAGTGTGGAGTTCATCTTTGATTTGTAGGAGTGCAGACATAATCCTATCGAAACTGATATCTGGAGCTATTGTGAGTGGGGTAGATGTATGTGATGGTTCATCCATCGTGGTATCAGGGGCGGATGTGAGTGGAGGGGGTGACTGAGATAAGCATGAGTGGGGTTGTGCCGTGACCTGGATAGGCACAAGTAGAGTAGTGGGTGGTGGTGTATGTGCGGGTGGAGGGAATGTTAGTGCGGGTAACATTGGTGATAGGGTGGGTTGTTGGTGAGTAGAAGTAGTGGGTGTAGCTGGGAGCGGAATGAGGGCTAGAGGGGGAGCGTGTTCGGGATAGGAGTGGAGGGAAGCCGACGCGTGTGCCAGCATTAGATCTGTGTGGTGGAGGTGGTGTGTATTTGTATGTGCTGGTGAGTGAGGCGTAAGGGGTTGGGTGGGATGTGAGGGTTGGGATGTGGGTTGGTAGATAGCGATGGGATGGGGATGGGGTGTGTACGAGGAGAGGGTAGTCGGGGAGGTAGGGGCAAACAGATCTGATGCCTGAGGAGGGTGGGGATGAGGGGGCAGGAGGGTGATAGAGGCGGATGTTGAGGAGGCGACATGTGTTGCAGAAGGGGTGGGTTGGATAGCGGGGGAATGTTGGGTTGAAGTAAGGGGATTGGATACATGATTTTTAATGATGGGGAAGATCTTCTCTAGTAAATTTATATTCTCTCTCTCTCTCTTCAAACTCTTATGGAGACCGGTACATACTACTCTCTGCCTGGGAATCATAGAGAGTAATTCATGTGGCATAGAACAAAATTACCCCCTCACAGAAAAGTTGCTGAACAGCAGGGGAACATTTCCACCACCCACAATGTAATTTCCTAACTGCCAAGACTGAGCCCTCTGGCCCACCTCCCTAGTATACATTAAGTGTGTTTTCTAAATCTAGGCTCTTCCACCACAGAGGCTGTTGAGGCCCTAATACCATCCTTGAAGAAGGGACTCTGGTGGCTACACCATATGAAGGGAGAGCTAGACAGGTGCTAAGCATGTCCTGACCACTATCTAGGTGATGTCAGGGGAAGCTGGAAATGGGTGCCATGATTTTTCAATAGTTCACAACGCAGTCACCTTGAAAACAGGGCAGTTAAACAGAGTCCCTGCTGTGGGTGTGGTTCTGAGGTCCCAACACTCTCTCATATGGTGGCAAGACTATATAAGAATGACACGTTCAGCAGCCGGTCCATCTGCACTTTGTTGTCTGTGGTATCAAATGTGGCAAAAGTTCCTGGCAAAATCAACAGAAGAGACACCAGATCATGGTGGGTATGGGCAGTCCAAGCTAATCATTCCGCTACACAGCTGTGACCACAAGTGAATCCTGGCTGAAATGAATTTACTACAATATGCCAACTGCTTACCAAGTTTTGGTGCAGAGATCAACACACATAGAATACAGACGGTGGCTTGATAACATGCCGTTAGGAGGCAGGGTCAGGCTGTGGCATTGGGAGTCGGGGAAAGTCAGCAGGTAGGCGGCTGGTAAGTGGGATGGATAGTGAGATTGAGGTGGCTATAAGGTTCATTGGTGTTGTGGTAGGTGGAAAGAAGGGTGGTAAGGAATGGAATCGTGGCCATGAGGGAGTTATGGTGGAGATACAAATACAATAGAGCAAGTCTGCTGAGAGCATCTTGCGGTGTGTTGACTAGAGGCGAAATGGTGCTGCAGAAGTTACCAGGCAGGGAGGTGACTGAAGAGACAGGGTTGATGTTAGGGAAGAGCGTGCTTATCACTCGGTGGTAAAGAATGGTGGAAAGGAATTAGAAGATCTCTCCAAATATATGACCTCCTTCTTGAAACAGCATTAACTTATTTTCTTTTCATTTCTAATCACAGGACAGACACCCACCCTGGAGAATGGATGAAGACCAGTCATGTGATGGTCCTCCACGGCACTGCGGGGCCCCCAAATTTTGCAATTCTCGGGTAAATGCAAAGGGGTTCATATGAATATTAGCTTCATAGACGGGAGTGGGGTGTGTGGAGCGAAAATGCTAAAATGATCTTGCACACTGCACCCTCAGCAAGGCTTTGCACATTCAAAATGTTTACCAAATATTTTTGCGAAAAGAAACAATTGCCAAGGTACTTTAACTCAATTGAGAAAATAATTGCTCTGCAGTGTGGAAGATAGCACAGGAACTAGTTGTTCTCACTAAATTGTTATAAGAGCAGAACTTAATATAGTGATCACCCATATAAAACACACATCCCTTCCTATTTGAAACAGATTTCCATGGCACAATTCAGGCCTCAGTCCTTTCACTCTTAGACTGTGGCAGCCCCCTACTCAAGAAAATTACCAGCTCAGCTCTGATTCAGTTGAATAGAGTCCTTCACACCCAGATCACCTCCTCAATGAGCTCAGGAAATTTAACCAAATCACTTCGCCCTTAGGGAACTCCACTGGCTTACCCTGCTGATCTGTGCCGTGTGCAAGACCTGCTTCAGCATAAACAGCGGTCTAATCATCAACAAACCACAGCATCTCACTGAAAATGTTATATCAGAAGCTCTTTGAAACACACGAAGCCATGCTTAAAGGCGAAGCAGTGCAAAAAGGAAAACATTGGAAAGAATAACTTTTAAGGTGCACCCCTTAAAAAAAGAGAAATAGAAACTGTTATACCAGGGGCACCTCATACATGCATTTGCCCCCAGAAAGCTCCACAGTCGATGCGCTTCAAGACCATTGGTGATTTGGTGCTATATAAATGGAAATTAACATTAATATTAACATGGTGGAGCTGCATATAGGTGGGTGTTGATGGTGGCGGTTTTGGTCGTGGGTTATACATTTTTCTGTTGCATTTTTCAATTGGCACTCAAAACATTTTCCTCACTGGGTGCTTGATTTTACCCATTTACCTGATTTTGGGTTGTAGATCCTGACATAGAAGAGTGGAAGGTTTCTCTGAACATAGAGTTACCCACTATGGCACTGTGTATCTCTGGGGTTATAAAAGAGGCTCCATGGCAAATATAAGAGACCATGTCTATCCTTGTGGGTTTGGGGGTTGGTAACTCAAGATGACATTCACTTGAGGGTCGGTGACATGGTCGCTCTTTGACGTCAAGGGGAGATTGAGGGTGGGTCATAGCACATGTTCTGTTAAGATCTTAATTTAGATTTGTGTTTGGTCTTTTACAGGACAAATGTCATCGCAAGCCTCGGGATTACGGCAAGGTATGTCAAAGCGGTCCCTCCTGCCAGCCTGTGCCCATGGCCCCCACAGGACAGGTAAATGCCCCCAGGCGATCTGTATATGTGTGTCTTTCGTAACACATTAAGAGGGAGAGAGTTAAGTTTCAATTGGTACCTGGCAAATTTCTGGTGTTTTTAGGTTTTGTTTGATAGAGGCCATGTCACTTCAACTGAATCTAATGTTGACTAAGGTTTTTTCATAAAATTTTTAATCAGAGGGTACAAACGATTAAGAGAACAATATGGGTATAACATTCAATGCTGTTAATGGGTTTTAGGGACATGATAAATAATGATGTTAAAACGTGAGTAATTTGTTAACCACACACCCCTCTGGAGGGGAACCCATTCTTCCCGCCGGCTCATTGTACGCGTGCTTTTGCAGCTAGGGCGAAAGGAGAATGCAGGGCGATATGTGACCTGTACGAGGGGGGAGTGTTTAAGACCTTTGAACAATGTAGGGAGGAGTTCCGTGTCTCACCGGAGGCGAGACTGCAGTACGCTCAGCTGAGGCACTGGGCTTCTGGGACCGAGATGCAGCAGGCAGCTACCCGCGCCTTCACCCCCTTTGAGCGGCTGGTCCGCTCCTTTGATGAATCCAAGGGACTGATATCCCAGATCTATCAGATTCTGCAGCACACTCCGGTAGTGTCCTCTCACCTGTATCAAAGGCAATGGCAACTGACCCCTACGACGGACATTACGCCTGCGCAGTGGAACCGAATGTGGCAAGATATCCCCAAAATCTATTGCAGTATCCCACAGCGGGAGAATGCATATAAAGTTATGACCCAATGGTACTATACTCCGCTGCAGTTGCATAGGATGTTTCCTGCGTCTTCTCCCTTGTGTTGGAGGTGTATGACTGCGTCTGGGGACTTCATACATGTGTGGTGGGCGTGCTCAGTGTTGAACATGTTCTGGAAGGAGGTCCTTAGCCACATTAGGGTGGTGTTGGGATTCCCCCTGCCTGAGGCCACGAACACGATCCTATTGGACATCAAACCCGCCGTTCTGAAAGCACTCACTCGGAGTGACTGGACTCTGGCGCTCCACATGCTAGGTGCGGCTAAACAGCTTATAGCCTTGTACTGGAAACAAACTGAGGCTCCTCCAATTGCGGCTTGGTTCATGCGCTTATGGCAGGTCATAGCGATGGAGCTCTTCACAGCGCGGCTGCAGGCAAGCGATACCCGCTTTAAGGCTGTTTGGCAACCTCTGAATAAATATCTCTGCGTGGTTGAGCGTGCGCGTTATATGCCCGCCAGGCTTAGGATGCTGCGCCTCTTTAAAGATGCGATTGCACCGTCTGATCGTGGCAGATTGCTCCCGTAAGCGCATTGCTCGCGCACCTGCTTGCTTGCAGTGCCCCCCTGGTCTTGGTCCTTGCTAACGTATGTGATGACATATGCCTTCCCCCCACCCGCACACATCACTCTCCTATCTTCTGTTCTGTCCTATTGTCTCTCTCTCCTTTTCCTATTCTCATAGTTTTCATATCTGTTTAGATCTGACTGTTGCCTCTAGGCTTGTTACCTGTCCGATGTAGCTGTGGATTTCACGGGGTCCTCATGTACGCTATGCCCTATTGCTCTGATTCTAAATATCATTCCACACGGCCGGCCCCTCGAGGGTTGTAGGCTATATGCTGTGTTACAACTTGCTCTTAGTGGTAGATTTTTTCAGGCCCTTGGTGAAACGTTTACTTACGTGGCCGGCCCTGTATAGGGTTGTAGGCTTAACGCTGTGTACAGTCGGACTTGGTTTTTGTGTCTATGTCTGAAAATAAAATAGATCTGAAACAAAAAAAAGAAGGACCTCAGTTTTATTGGAATTAAGCTTCAAACTATTCAAGACTATCTAATGCCCGACTTGCAGAAGACAGTTGTGAAACCGTGAGGCTGTGTCAGAATAATTGCTTGCCACAGATACTATTATTTGGGTATCATCAGCGTAGAACATTACTGGGAAACCCAAGGATCGAATCAATTGTGCCAGAGGCGCAACATAGATATTAAAAAGGGTTGGACTCAGTGAGAAGCCCTGGGGAACACACAAGGGAGCGTAAAAGTAAGATGATTTAAAATTGGCTAATGAAACAAATTGTTCACGATCCATCAAGAATGACTCGAGCAAAGCCAACGCTCTTCCCTTTATGCCTATCACATTAAGACGATCCAGCAGTTGTTTATGATTAATGGTATCAAACTCTGCGGAGAGATCCAACAGCACCAAAGCTGTGTTTCCCCCTGCATCAACTGTCTGCCTAACCTGCCTAACCAACCACTCAAACACCTCGGCTCCACGAGACTCCTACTCACACAAATCCCACACATATACAGAGCCAGATCAGGAGGATGGGGGTTCTCTTACATTGCTCCTAAAGCATGGAATGACCTACCACTCCACATCAAAGCCTCTTCCTCTCTTCTTGAAATCTGCCACAATATGAAGACCTGACTTTCAGTTAACAAACCTACTACAGACAGGGCTAGGCACACACAACTTTTCAGCACCAGAATACCCTTGTGGGTGATACTGCACTCTACAAATACACATAACATAAGGAAAGTGCTCTTAAATGATGGAAAAAGCATCATTAAGTGATACCAAGACTAACGATTTCTAAATTATTTGAATGATGTAAGGTATAGAACCTGGACAGATATGCAACAGTTCACCCAGAAACAGATATTCCCACAAGTGCCCATGTATTTGCCCACCACAAGTTTCAGACATAAGCAAACATCACTGAAAAATACCTGTCCATTGGGCTACAGGTGTAATTGACTGAAGAGAGGGGAGGTAAGAAACAATCTTCATTGAGACAAGTCTCAGAAAGAGAGAGAAACAAACATTACATGAAAGGGAGATGGCCCCAAACTGCTGATTTCCCAGTGTTCCAATGTTCTTTATTGTTTAAGTGACTTAAAAAAATGGGAGTTTGATTCAGATCGGGAGAAAACTTTTCATAGCCTGACCAAGAATGGTATCTGCTTTGAGAAGCAGGATTCAGATAGTCGTGCTTTCAGAAAATGTGTTGGCCCCACCTGGTGCATTTTGACCCTCGTAATTGGCTGGGCTTGTGCCTGGTCATCTATGTGCTCACCCTGCCCATATTGCGGATAGACTGTGCACCTATCCTTAAAGCTGAAAGTGACCCTTCTGGTAATGAATCGAAGTAGAGAGGCTCTGGTCTGTAATGTCCTACAGCATGCAGTGTCTGATATGTAATGTCTCACATCGCCTGTGATGTCCCAGGGGGCGGGCCCAGTCTCCTATGTCTTTTAATAGAAAGCACCCCAGTCAGAAATACGCCAGAGCAGGGAGGGCTGTCAGTATTGAGCCACAATAGGGAGGTCTCAGTCTGTAATGTCCCACAGTAAAGTGATGTCTAACAGCAGGAAGGTCTGGTCTGTAGTGTCTCCCAAATGACCTTGGTCTGTAATGTGTGACAATGGACAGGGTTCTAATCTGTAATGTTCCATAGTGGGGAAGGTCCTAGTTTTTAGGTCTTGCCTAGGCAGTGAATGCGTTGTCTCGTTAGAGACATGCTGTATCTGCTCTGTGGGATTTCACCACGCCTATCGCTTTCCATTCGTTCCTTTGTGTAGCTTTCTAAATTCCTTTAATTTCTGTGGTTAATTGTTCCCTTCTCGGTGTGTTGGTCCAGCCCATGGCAACAGGCTCTACAGGGCCACCGTGCGGATAGACGTGGTACGGAACAAATGAGGACAGAAACACGTACTTTTTTACTTCTGTTTCTTCGTGCTGACCTAATTAATTCTCTACGTCGTGCGCATACGCTCAGACCAGGCTTGTTTTGATGACACTATTCTCAGTGCCGAGCATCCAGCTCTCAAGCAGGTAGGTGTTTGCGCCAGTTGTAAGAGGAACTGGACTTGCGGCAGTGATGCAGGCTGGCAGTTTCCCTCCACCAATTCCCCAGTACTCCCCTCTCCGGTGCTAAGCAGCCTGGGCCTGCAGTGGAGCAACAATGCCTTGGAGGAGTGGGAGGCGCTGCTGGAGCTGCCCACCTCTCCGGCCAGGGGCAGCTGGGTGTTCAGTCAGCGCAGGCTGGTCCTTGGCCTCTTTTCGCAGCAGACTCAGCTACAAAGCAGTGGAGGGCATCCAAAGGTCTCATTCCAACCCCTCCGTAGATATTCAGCTTCGGCTTCTCGGTGTGGCCTGGCACTCTGCCTGTGCGCTTCTTCATCGGTACACATTTTTTATTTTATTTTTTACCAGCCCTTAGTGGTTCAGAGCTATTACATTTGAAGTGGCCAGCAAGATTTCTAGCAGAATGAAGAAGGAGAACCAGCAATCCTGGCTGGGTTTCTCAGACCGGTGATTTTTCTTGGATTTGCTGAAAGATGAATGGACTACCACTGTCTGTGCAGGCGCCTCACTTGTTAGGTCTCGCTATAGCCAGTGCATTAGCAATGCTTTGCGAGAGTATAGTAAGGGGCTCTCAAAAATGCTCCCAAAGTCTGCAAGAGGATTGGGCACAGTGCTTGTGCGCCGGGCGCGCGCACCATTTGTCCGCCTACAGCCTTTGGGAGGACTTTTGCGGTCGCTATGATGTTCCCAGCCACTTCACGCGCGCGCTCCACTCTGCTGCCATATGGACATGCATTCAGATTACCATGCTTCAGCACACCCCCTCACCCCCATCCCCTTATGCTTTGCCTCCCAGACACACACACAGCTGCACGTATGTACTTCACAGCTCTTTACAACAGAATTGACTTTGTAACTTTTTTTTTTACTCATTGTTAAAGCACCTACACCTCCACTCGACATATGCTCCCTCACCAATGTCCCTCCCACCCTTACTTTGATCTCCGCTTTTCTTTTAACTTTCGGCGCAAGTTCTCACAGGCTCCTCTCTGCCCTCTTCCTTTAATGGCCCTCCCCCTCCCTCAGCACAGAGCGCGCATTGCTTGTTGTTTGTGTCACCAGCATCCTTTTCCCGTTCTTGTGGACTGCACTCATTTTGGGGGGCGTATGGCGTGTACCTCTTTACTGAAGAATGCCTCCTGTTCCTCCCCCTCCAGCATGCTGTTTGCACCTCACTATCCTGTAGGTAATGTTCCCCCCTTTTCTCTTACGTGTGTCCAAGCCCACTCTCCATACTATAGCCCAAGCCATTGTTACTGCTTATTTATCTTACAAAAGGGGGTGGTGATGGCCGGAGCATCTGAACCAATCAAACACTCACACCCAGTCAAAAGATCTGGGTTTGATCCATCACCGTTCTTTAGCCCACTCTGCCACTCCAGTTCAGACATGGCTATATGCAAATCAGTCTGACCCTGTGCCTCATGGGAACAGTCAAGCCCGAACTGCCAAGCCATGCCTTCCCTGGACCGGAAGCAAGCTTCCGAGGACCGGTTTCTGGCATTCCAGCCGTCTTCAGCCTGGCTTGCTTGAATCCAGTGGCAAAGTGAGCAAGGGACTCACGTCTGAGCATACCCTGCCACACTTATGGCGGCCAAAGCGGTACAAAAAGGGGTGGTAATGGACGGAGCATCTGAACCAATCAAACACTCACACCCAGTCAAAAGATCTGGGTTTGATCCATCACCGTTCTTTAGCCCGCTCAGCCAGCCCAGTTCAGACATGGCTATATGCAAATCAGTCTGACCCTGTGCCTCATGGGAACAGTCCAGCCCGAACTGCCAAGCCATGCCTTCCCTGGACCGGAAACAAGCTTCCGAGGACCGGTTTCTGGCATTCCAGCCGTCTTCAGCCCGGCTTGCTTGAATCCAGTGGCAAAGTGAGCAAGGGACTAACGTCTGAGCATACCCTGACACACTTATGGCGGCCAAAGCGGTACAAAAGGGGGTGGTGATGGACGGAGCATCTGAACCAATCAAACACTCACTCCCAGTCAAAAGATCTGGGTTTGATCCATCACCGTTCTTTAGCCCACTCTGCCACCCCAGTTCAGACATGGCTATATGCAAATCAGTCTGACCCTGTGCCTCATGGGAACAGTCCAGCCCGAACTGCCAAGCCATGCCTTCCCTGGACCGGAAACAAGCTTCCGAGGACCGGTTTCTGGCATTCCAGCCGTCTTCAGCCCGGCTTGCTTGAATCCAGTGGCAAAGTGAGCAAGGGACTCACGTCTGAGCATACCCTGCCACACTTATGGCGGCCAAAGCGGTACAAAAGGGGGTGGTAATGGACGGAGAATCTGAACCAATCAAACACTCACACCCAGTCAAAAGATCTGGGTTTGATCCATCACCGTTCTTTAGCCCACTCTGCCACCCCAGTTCAGACATGGCTATATGCAAATCAGTCTGACCCTGTGCCTCATGGGAACAGTCCAGCCCGAACTGCCAAGCCATGCCTTCCCTGGACCGGAAACAAGCTTCCGAGGACCGGTTTCTGGCATTCCAGCCGTCTTCAGCTCGGCTTGCTTGAATCCAGTGGCAAAGTGAGCAAGGGACTCACGTCTGAGCATACCCTGCCACACTTATGGCGGCCAAAGCGGTACAAAAGGGGGTGGTGATGGACGGAGCATCTGAACCAATCAAACACTCACACCCAGTCAAAAGATCTGGGTTTGATCCATCACCGTTCTTTAGCCCGCTCAGCCACCCCAGTTCAGACATGGCTATATGCAAATCAGTCTGACCCTGTGCCTCATGGGAACAGTCCAGCCCGAACTGCCAAGCCATGCCTTCCCTGGACCGGAAACAAGCTTCCGAGGACCGGTTTCTGGCATTCCAGCCGTCTTCAGCCCGGCTTGCTTGAATCCAGTGGCAAAGTGAGCAAGGGACTCACGTCTGAGCATACCCTGCCACACTTATGGCGGCCAAAGCGGTACAAAAGGGGGTGGTAATGGACGGAGAATCTGAACCAATCAAACACTCACACCCAGTCAAAAGATCTGGGTTTGATCCATCACCGTTCTTTAGCCCACTCTGCCACCCCAGTTCAGACATGGCTATATGCAAATCAGTCTGACCCTGTGCCTCATGGGAACAGTCCAGCCCGAACTGCCAAGCCATGCCTTCCCTGGACCGGAAACAAGCTTCCGAGGACCGGTTTCTGGCATTCCAGCCGTCTTCAGCTCGGCTTGCTTGAATCCAGTGGCAAAGTGAGCAAGGGACTCACGTCTGAGCATACCCTGCCACACTTATGGCGGCCAAAGCGGTACAAAAGGGGGTGGTGATGGACGGAGCATCTGAACCAATCAAACACTCACACCCAGTCAAAAGATCTGGGTTTGATCCATCACCGTTCTTTAGCCCGCTCAGCCACCCCAGTTCAGACATGGCTATATGCAAATCAGTCTGACCCTGTGCCTCATGGGAACAGTCCAGCCCGAACTGCCAAGCCATGCCTTCCCTGGACCGGAAACAAGCTTCCGAGGACCGGTTTCTGGCATTCCAGCCGTCTTCAGCCCGGCTTGCTTGAATCCAGTGGCAAAGTGAGCAAGGGACGAACGTCTGAGCATACCCTGCCACACTTATGGCGGCCAAAGCGGTACAAAAGGGGGTGGTGATGGACGGAGCATCTGAACCAATCAAACACTCACTCCCAGTCAAAAGATCTGGGTTTGATCCATCACCGTTCTTTAGCCCACTCTGCCACCCCAGTTCAGACATGGCTATATGCAAATCAGTCTGACCCTGTGCCTCATGGGAACAGTCCAGCCCGAACTGCCAAGTCATGCCTTCCCTGGAGCGGAAACAAGCTTCCGAGGACCGGTTTTTGGCATTCCAGCCGTCTTCAGCCCGGCTTGCTTGAATCCAGTGGCAAAGTGAGCAAGGGACTCACGTCTGAGCATACCCTGCCACACTTATGGCGGCCAAAGCGGTACAAAAGGGGGTGGTGATGGACGGAGCATCTGAACCAATCAAACACTCACACCCAGTCAAAAGATATGGGTTTAATCCATCACCGTTCTTTAGCCCACTCTGCCACCCCAGTTCAGACATGGCTATATGCAAATCAGTCTGACCCTGTGCCTCATGGGAACAGTCCAGCCCGAACTGCCAAGCCATGTCTTCCCTGGACCGGAAACAAGCTTCCGAGGACCGGTTTCTGGCATTCCAGCCGTCTTCAGCCCGGTGGCAGAGTGGGCTAAAGAACGGTGATGGATCAATCCCAGATCTTTTGACTGGGTATGAGTGTTTGATTGGTTCTGATGCTCCGTCCATCACCACCGCCTTTTGTACCGCTTTTGGCCGCTATAAGTGTGGCAGGGTATGCTCAGACGTGAGTCCCTTGCTCACTTTGCCACTGGATTCAAGCAAGCCGGGCTGAAGACGGCTGGAATGCCAGAAACCGGTCCTCGGAAGCTTGTTTCCGGTCCAGGGAAGGCATGGCTTGGCAGTTCGGGCTGAACTGTTCCCATGAGGCACAGGGTCAAACTGATTTGCATATAGCCATGTCTGAACTGGGGTGGCAGAGTGGGCTAAAGAACGGTGATGGATCAATCCCAGATCTTTTGACTGGGTGTGAGTGTTTGATTGGTTCTGATGCTCCGTCCATCACCACCCCCTTTTGTACCGCTTTTGGCCGCCATAAGTGTGGCAGGGTATGCTCAGACGTGAGTCCCTTGCTCACTTTGCCACTGGATTCAAGCAAGCCGGGCTGATGACGGCTGGAATGCCAGAAACCGGTCCTCGGAAGCTTGTTTCCGGTCCAGGGAAGGCATGGCTTGGCAGTTCGGGCTGGACTGTTCCCATGAGGCACATGGTCAGACTGATTTGCATATAGCCATGTCTGAACTGGGGTGGCAGAGTGGGCTAAAGAACAGTGATGGATCAATCCCAGATCTTTTGACTGGGTGTGAGTGTTTGATTGGTTCTGATGCTCCGTCCATCACCACCCTCTTTTGTACCGCTTATTTATCTTATGCAACTAACAACCATTGACAAAGCCAATAGACCCGACTTATTGTGTGTATGCTGCTACTCGTTGTATCATATATCTGGATGCAATGACAGAAACAGCCAAAATACAAGTGGGGCAGTACTAAGCTAAGCACAAATTCTTTTTTTTTTGCACGTTATTTAAGCCACTCCCTTTATCACATTACCCACGATGCTGACGTTATCCTTTCAATCCACTTTTTGCTGCTGTACTGTCCCTCACATTTTAGGAAATTAAGGCGTTATGTGGGGCTGTTAGGGCAAGATGATGGTAGGTGGTATTGCAAGTTATTTCACCCTTCACCCCCTCTCAACCCATTGTAACCTCCTTCTGCGCTGTGCACTCCTTCACACACTCGCACATAGCTGACCATCACTGCGTGCTCTCTTCAGGGAGGCCAGATATTGGATGGGCGTACAACAGCCATGTGATGTGACTACAGGCCAGGTAATGTCCCTCAAGTGAATTGTGTTCCCACTATCTTTCCGTAGCTTGCGCCTGTTTAGTCCCTCATGCATCCAAATGTGCTGCATTATACTGCATAATTTGGCCTCTTTTTTTTTCTACCCAACCTTGCCACATACTATACCCAAGCTATCGTTGCTGCTTATTTATCTTATGCAACTAACAGCCATTGACAAAGCCAATAGGCCTGACTTATTGTCAGTATGCTGCTACTCGTTGTATCATATATGTAGATGCAATGACAGAAACAGCCAAAATACAAGTGGGGCAGCATACCAAGCTAAGCGCGAATTCTTTTTTTGCACGTTATTTAAGCTTCTCCCTTTATTACATTACCCACGCTGCTGGCGTTATCCTTTCAATCCATTTTTTGCTGCTGTACTGTCCCTCACATTTTAGCAAATTAAGGCGTTATGTGGGGCTGTTAGGGCAAGACGATGGTAGGTGGTATTGCAAGTTATTTCACCCTTGATCCCCTCTCAACCCATTGTAACCTCCTTCAGCGCTGTGCACCCCTTCACACACTTGCACATAGCTGACCATCGCTGCGTGCTCTCTGGTATTGGATGGGCGTACATCAGCCTTGTGATGTGACTACAGGCCAGGTAATGTCCCCCAAGTGACTTGAGTTCCCGCTATCTTTCCGCAGCTTGCGCCTGTTTAGTCCCCCCATGCACCCAGCCCTGCCGCATACTATAGCCCAAGATATTGTTGCTGCTTATTTATCTTATGCAACTAACAACCATTGACAAAGCCAATAGACCTGACTTATTGTGTGTATGCTGCTACTCGTTGTATCATATATCTGGATGCAATGACAGAAACAGCCAAAATACAAGTGGGGCAGCACACTAAGCTAAGCACGATTTTTTTGTTTTGCACGTTATTTAAGCCACTTCCTTTATTACATTACCCACGCTGCTGACGTTATCCTTTCAATCCACTTTTTGCTGCTGTACTGTCCCTCACATTTTAGCAAATTAAGGCGTTATGTGGGGCTGTTAGGGCAAGATGATGGTAGGTGGTATTGCAAGTTATTTCACCCTTCACCCCCTCTCAACCCATTGTAACCTTCAGCGCTGTGCACCCCTTCACACACTCGCACATAGCTGACCATCGCTGCGTGCTCTCTTCAGAGATGCCAGGTATTAGATGGGCGTACATCAGCCGTGTGATGTGACTACAGGCCAGGTAATGTCCCCCAAGTGACTTGTGTTCCCACTATCTTTCCGCAGCTTCCGCCTGTTTAGTCCCCCATGCACCCAAATGTGCTGCATTCTACCGCATAATTTGGCCTCTTTTATTTTATTTTATTTTTTTATACCAAACCCTGCCGCATACTATAGCCCAAGCCATCGTTGCTGCTTATTTATCTTATGCAACTAACAACCATTGACAAAGCCAATAGACCCGACTTATTGTCAGTATGCTGCTACTCGTTGTATCATATATCTGGATGCAATGACAGAAACATCCAAAATACAAGTGGGGCAGCACACTAAGCTAAGCGCGATTTTTTTGTTTTGTTTCGATTCCCAATATTTGAAAAATGTTTTGCTGCAGTCGTTCGCCTCGTCAAGTATACTGAGGGTGAAGTGGCATGTGCTCGATGTGTTACATGTTATATCACTTTTAAAGAGACTGGATACCCTCCCGATCGTGTGTCCTGTTAGTAAGTAGTAGGGTGACCAACCGTCCGTAAATTTCACGGACAGTCCGTAAATTGGACCTCACGTCCGTTGTCCGTGAGGATCCTTTTTACAGACGCCTTTTGTCCGTAATTTTAGGCATTGCAGGGGAACAGAGCTGTTCCCCTGTGACAGGCCTCAGCTCCCTGATGGGCCTGTGGTGCACTCCTCTGAGCACAAGAGCAGCCCCACCCCACCCATTATCATTCTGTGTGGGGCTGATTGCCACATACAGAATAAAAATGGGTCAGTCTGGACTGGCACAGCATGTGGTGGCCTCCTCAAGGGCAGGGCATTCTGTCACATGGACGTGCAAAAACGCCTATGCTGCTGCTAGGTGAGAATTCAGTTAATCAAAGGAAGGCGGTAGTTCAAAGGAAGGGATTATAGTTATAGTATAGCAGCCAAGGTTGCTGCTTTTTTATTTTAAACAACTAACAACCAGTGACAAAGCCAATAGTTCTGGCTTGTTGTAGGTGTAATGTTACTTGTTGTATAATATATCTGGATGCAATGACAGAAGCAACAAAAATATTATTCTGGCGGCACATTATAAAATATCAGTCTGGCGGCACATTATATTAAGTACAGATTTTTAGCTTATGTGTTTTAAGCCATGCAATTTATTACACTAAACACCCTTTTGGAGAGACCCACCTAGTTTTTACATCCCACTTAAAGCTCTGGAAACAACACCATGTCATAGTCGCCCCACGTCCAGGCACTGTTTATCATGACGCATGCCTTCCACTTTTTTAGATTGCCTATGTGCAGGGGCATAGTGAATCCTGCCCCACCCCACCCCTTGCTTTAGAAACTACAGCAAGGGTGGAGTTCTTGATGGGTCTCAGAATTATTGTGAAAAGGTGAGTGAGTAAGTAAGTGAAGGGATGGGTGA
Source organism: Lissotriton helveticus (assembly GCF_964261635.1). Taxonomy (NCBI): domain Eukaryota; kingdom Metazoa; phylum Chordata; class Amphibia; order Caudata; family Salamandridae; genus Lissotriton; species Lissotriton helveticus. Next base: position 1,394,735,178 of record NC_136057.1, read on the forward strand.
ATAGATGGCTGGATAGATGAGTGAAATGATGGATGGATGGATGAGTGAAAGGGTGGATGACAGGCGAGTGAATGGGTGGATGGATGAGTGAAATGATGGATTGATTGATGAACTGATAAGCGAAAGGGTGAATGGATGGACGGATGAGTGAAAGAGTGGATGTAAGGCTGGATGAGTGAGTGAAAGGGCTGGTAGATGGACAAAAGGATGGATAGATGAGTGTAGGAGTAAAAGGATGGATGGATGAGAGAAAGGATGGATGGATGAGTGAAAGGATGGATGAATGATAGGTTCAATGGATGGATTTATGAGTGGCTGAGTAGATGGATGTGTGAGTGGATGGAAGGATGGATAGCTAAGTGAAAGGGGAATTAAAAGAGAAAGGGGGATGGGTAAATGGATGACTGAACAGGTGAATGGGTGGAAGGATGAGTGACTGGATGGATGAATGAGTAAGTGAAAGGATGGCTCAATAGGTAAATGGCTGGATGGATGAGTGAATGGATGGATGGGTGGAAGAGTGGATGGATGAGTGTACAGATGGATAGGGTGAAAGGGTGGATGGATGGATGATGGATGAGTAAAAGGGTGTATTACGGGATGGATGAGTGAAATGATGGATGGAAGAATACGTGATGGATAGGTTTGTAAATGGATGAATATGGACATGGATGGGCACACAGATGGAAGGACAGAATGAATGGTGAAAGACTGAATGATGGATGAAAGTATGATTACACATTGTAAGCCCCATTATCTTAAGCAACATTTCCTATACATTGACTTTCACATTTATATGAGTGATTGTCTCTATATACTATGTGTGTGTTGTAACACACTCCAACACTCTGCCCCACATACTTGGGATGATTAGCACTATAGAAGAAATTAAAAACACACGAGCGAGGGTCTATGTGAAGATGAGGGGCGCCATTGGAGGGTGGTATCAAGGCCAGACTGGCCGGGTATCAGGCGTTTTCTCTGGGAGCTGGAAAGGTAGGGGCGGTTTTGTTACCACAAAAAGACCTGCACATTTGCTTAAAGCTGTGCGCATACTGACAAACCATGAAGTGCACAATTGTCTCAACCTAATATAAACTTATTTTCACTTGTATTTAAGTGGTTGTCTATTTACTTACTTATATACTAATGCGCAACCTTCTCTGATGTGTCTGTAAAACTTACCTTTTGTCCTGAATTTTTACCTCCTGTCCTGAATTTTTGTCCAGAATTTTGACCCTTTGTCCTGAATTTTTACACTCACTGTCCTGAATTTGCACCCATGCCAGTTGGTCACCCCAGTAAGTAGGTAGGTTCATGTAGTGCATTTAGGTACAGTTGCCCCAGCGCCGTTTACCTGTACAACTTGCCGATTTTTGTTAGCTGTTTTGCAAACATCCAATACATTGAGGGCTTTTAAACTAATAGAAAGACTAAAAGCCCTACCATATTGGACTCTTTTCCGGATCCTGGGCTATGGAGTTTGTGAAGTGCTGCCGCCAAATTGGACTATTTGGTATATTTATTTCATTATTTTTTATAATTGTTCCCCTGCTAAATGCTGAACTGCAATACAATCTAAACCACAAGCCAATTATTTTTTTTTTAAATACTGATGCCTAATAACCGTACAGCGCCCCCTACAGATATGGCTGGTGCTAGACATTTGAATTACCCGTTGTTTTGCAGCGGAATTGTACTCATTTTGTCAGTCTTAGTTACAGAGGGTGCAATAAGATATCTTACAGGAATGTATATATTGGGGTAAGATACATCATGTTTGATTTATTTGGGTGTGTTTTAAAAGCGTGGGCTTGGGTCCAAAAGAGACTGGAAAAAACACTAGAATCCCCTTCTAGCAACTGTGGATAGATTTCTCTCGTTTCTCAAAAGATAGTCTGTGACCTCAATGTTTTGGCCCCTGCCGAGCGATGTTAGTTTTGCACCATGCATTACGAGCAGCTTCTAAAGACTAACCTTCATTCCCTTGGGCACTAACCCAACAAATAATCCTAGCCTCTCCATTTCAGGACTTGCTCGTCCCAACTTTGGGCGCCTTTCTTAAATAATCACTGCCATTTCCCCCGTGCAGATGGCGGCATTTGAGCACTGCCTGCATAGTATCGAAAGGTTGACATCTAGTACAGAACAGTATATTGGAAACTAATTTTCCATTAGAACAATCAGACTCCCCCCTGACTTTATTTGTACTTTACATGCATCTCACTTTCTTCGGTTGCCGTAAATATATATGTGCATTCATTTACCAGCCACAATGCCGTGGTCTGCTTCAATGTTACACCACCTTTGGAATCATGATATATTTCTGAATATTCAGTAAGCATCTTAAACTATACTTGGCGATACTGTAACTCTAATTTTATTAACCCTTTGTATTCAAAAACATTTGATAAAATACATAATGCATACATTTCTGTGACTTTCATTCTCCATTTTACAAAAAGTGACATGTGTGCCAGACTGCATGTCTGCCTGGACATAGGAAATAAAAATAATTATCCGGGCTGATGATGTAATCTGTAAATACAGGTGTGGCTGGAAAACATGCTTAGATTCACTAAGAACATGCAACCATTTAGGAGATTAGAAACGCTAGAGCTGCCGTCTTTGGAGCTGGGGAAGCAGGTTTGAGTCTCGACGTTGCTCAACATTGTGTGATTCTGGGCAAATCGGTTAATCTCCCCGTGCCTATAAAATAAACAAAAAATAAATATGTCTTTGTGTAATAAAGCTAGTGTTCATGTGTTCCAATACCTTCGATCGAATTCCTGCTATATCAAAAACATCCTCTCCAGTGTGCAGTAGCTTACTAGTGCAGAACAGATGATTGCCGCACTTAATTTTACATGCACACAATGCTGGCTTTGGTTGTTACATGGGCCTGCTAGGTTTAGGGCAACTTTTTATTATGGGTATTACATCTTTTTAGCAAAGTTTGTCGCCCCCCCCCGAGACTGGTTCCAGTAGAAAATGTTTTTCTCGAAACCATAAAACCGTTTGCGAGGGACGAGAGATATTTTCTGCTCCAATCTAGTATATCCTGTGGCATCAGTAAAAGTGATATTTAGGGGGTGGCACAGATAAAAACAGTGGGGTCGATTCATAGAACTAATCTGAGACAAAATCCTAAACGTACTACTTTTGGTATTCACAAAAGGCATTTAATAGTAGTAACGTTAGGATTCCTAACTTTACTACTACTAAACTGAGACAAAATCCTAACTTTACAACTTTTGGTATTCACAAAAGGCATTTAGTAGTAGTAAAGTTAGGATTCCTAACTTTACTACTACTAAACTGAGACAAAATCCTAACTTTACAACTTTTGGTAGTCACTAAAGGCATTTAGTAGTAGTAAAGTTAGGATTTCTAACTTTACTACCACTAAACTGAGACAAAATCCTAACTTTACTGCTGGTATTCACAAAAGGGATTTAGTTGTAGTAAAGTTAGGATTCCTAACTTTACTACTACTAAACTGAGACAAAATCCTAACTTTACGACTTTCGGTATTCACAAAAGGGATTTAGTAGTAGTAAAGTTAGGAATCCTAACTTTACTACTACTAAATGCATTCTGTGAATACCAAAAGTAGTAAGTTTAGGATTTTGTCTCAGATTAGTTTTGTGAATCGGCCCCAGTGTGTGCACTTATATATGGAATCACTTGCTGACGTCTGCTTAAAATGATTAAATCTGACTTTAAATGCACCTCTGTATATATATAGACAGACACTTACACTGAGTCCTAATTAAATATTTTAACCAAATATGGGTATGTGTATTGCATCAAACTATCAGTCGCTGCTTAGCAGTGAAAGGTAGTTAGACTAATTGTGTGTGGCAAGGAGCAGTATTTTTTGTATGTCTCCTCCCAGCAAATCCAACAGCTGTGGTGAGGAGTGAGGCCCATGATGAAAGGCAGGGCTGGGCAAATGAAGCTGGGACATGCCACTACCACCAACCCCGTCACCTTTCCCTCACACTCCCACTGCCACCTCTCATCTTTCCCATGCACTCCCACCGACCTTGTCATCCCTCACTTGCTATCCCACTATCCCCTCTCAATCCTCCCTCACAATTCCACCGACCCTGTTGTCTCTTTCCCACACCCCCATTGCTCCTCTAATTTCTCCCTCACATTCCCTCTGCCCCCTCTCATCTTGCACTCCGACTGCCCCATCTCATCCCTTCCTCACACACCCTGTCTCCTCGCTGACTTGCCTGCTCACACATGCTGCCTTCCTGTACCTCCTCATGCTGTACACACGTCCACCTCTCACCGCATCCCCCTTTGGGTGCCCCTCCCACTCCTCTCGGTGCTGCTCTCGGAAACTGGAAGATGTGCACTGCCCATCTCTTTCCTTGCTCTATGTCGACTCACACACCTCTCTCAATCTGGTATCAACCCTCTGTGCCCCACTGGTCATTGCTTCTCTGAACATCCGCCTTACTTTGAGGTTAATAAGGTTTCTTTGGGAAGAGCAACCAGCCCCCCCTCTCTATCTCGTACTCTCTTTCACCCCTCTCTCTTGCTCTCCTGCACTCTTCCTGCCTCTCTCATGAGGTTGACTTTAGGTCTTCAAGCACAGTTTCTTTCCTGTGCCTTTTCAAGGTTTCTGTCCCCCAATCCCATGCTCTCCTCCTCGTTTTGAGGTGTCTTCTGCATACACAGGCGCTCCCTCTTTATGCATCTGTCGCCTGCTCTCCCCTTCTTTCTCTCTTTCTCACACACTCTTTCTGCTCCTCTGTCTGGAGTTCATTCAGCATTTCATGCATAAACTACCTATCCCTCTCTGTCTCCCTGCCTATCTATTCTGTGCAGCTCTCATCCCATCTATCCACTATGCCACATAATTCCACTACACAGATCCACTCCACACCACACAATTCCACAACTAGCAATTCCAATCCAAATCATATAATTCCACTCCACACCACACACATCCCCTACCCTCCAAACCAAAACACATGGGTAAAAGACATTGGGCCAGATGTAGGTCGCCCAATACTGGTCGGTAATGGCCGAAATGACCAAATTTCGGACGTTACCGACCGGTATTGGGCTTTTTAGATGTAGGTGGCATTTTTTTAGGATTCGGTATATTACCGAATCAGTAATTTAAGGATTCGGTAAAATACCGAATTCTTAACATACCGATTCGGTAAATTACCGAATCCAGGATGTAGGGAGCACTCAAGTTGGTGCATTCCTCAGTTAATGATTCGTTATTTACCACCAACTACAAGTTGGTGGTAAATAATGAAAACCTTTGAAAAAGCAATTTTTTTGCTTTTCCAACAGTGCAATGTGGCAGACATACATGCCCTTAGGGCATGTATGTGTGCCACATGTGCACCCATACACAATTGAGGGGTGCAACAGGGTGTCAAAGTGACACCCTGCCACCCTTCAATGTTTTCCCCCTTTTACCGATTCGGTATTTACCGATTCAGTAATTGCCATTCATTCCCATTCCTATGGGCCTCCATGCCCATAGGAATGAATGGCAATTACCGAATCGGTAAATACCGATTCAGTAATTACCGAAACTTACCGATTCGGTAATTTTTAACGAAAAATTACCTACATCCCATTTACCTATTCTTAAATACCGAATCGGTATGATTCGGTATTTAAGAATAGGTCAATTGAGATTACCTACATCTGGCCCATTGTCATTTACAACGCCATAGCTCTAACTCTCACAAATGTGAGACCTATTGGCATTGCCAATGCTTGTTATTGTCCTGTATTGGGGAGGCCTCAGTCTGTAATGTGCCACAGCTTCCCAGGGGACGCCGATGGGTTGAGATTTAAAGTAGCCACCAAGGTTGCACGAGACAAATGCAATGTTTAATGATAGACAGTATTGAATAAAGACTGCCTGTTTATAGCCTGCACACAGAGAATACTTAATAACAAGCTTTTTGTTGTATTTTTTACAGGAAGATACGCAGATGGAGACAGTGAAGCTGTACAGTAAGAGCCCCCTCACCCCAACCACCTGCTCTAGTTTTCACTGCATCCTCATTTGGTCATACCAGGATTTGCAAATACGCTGATTCTAAAGTCGATTTATTGATGCAGCAGCTCACACAAACTATGAAAAATTGTTTTATTTGTGCAACATGTACATACAGATAGTAACACAAACCATTTGGAGACATCCCCAGCACTTGTATCCCTTGAAGCTTTAGCCATAACTTCATACTGCAGACTACACTTTTCATTTAACACAGAAAGCATCAAAACCTCACAGTGCTTCTGTGTGTGCTCAGCAGGTAGGGTGTTTCTATACTGGAAGGGGTATCCAGCCTCCATGTGCAAATTTATCTCCAGGTAAATGTCAGGCCAGGATGGAACTCCTTGGCTGGTGGCACGCCTGCTGATTTCCATTCACTACAGGTGGGAATGATGTGATTCAAGTTTATATGTTAGTGTTCAGTTGTGTTCTGTATATTGGTGTAGCACATAGTTCAAATGGTGATGAAGCAGGAGCTGTATGGGTCGAGCCAGGATCGGGGCTAGGTGAAGAGTGAGGTCTTCAGTTTCTTGTGGAACTGAGTAGGAGGCTTCATCGTGCAGTGGCAGGTCATTCCGGGCTTTAAGAGCGAGGTAGGAGAAGGCACGACCACCAAACCTGGTTCTTCTAATGTGATGGTTTGTGCACAAGTAGGAATCCGGCGGAGCAAAGGTGTCTGGTAGGTTAGTGGAAGTTTACGTGGTTGTTAAGGTATGTGGGGCCAATGTTGTGTAATGATTGGTATGTATGCATGAGGAATTTGAAGAGTGCTCGTTTGTTGATTGGGGATCACTGGAGCTATTTGAAGTGTGGGGTAATATAAGTGCTGAGTAAGAGGGTGGGGCGGGCTTAGCTGCTGAGTTTTGTATGGAGTGGAGTCTTCTGGTCAGTTGAGCGTTGATTCCTGCACAGAGTGCTTAGCCGTATTTCAGCTTGCTGGTGATGAGGGCTTGAGTGACTGTAAGAAGAAAGAAAGAACAATTCTTTATTGTTGATTAATAAGAATCATTACAAACAGAAATAAAAAAAAATCCTTTGGGTTGCAGCAAGAACCTAATTATACCAATTTGTTCTAGCTAATATCATGTCTTTACATGGCTTGAGTGACTGTTCTGCGAGTGTTGGTGGGAAGCCATTTGAAAATCTTAGTGAGCATCTTGAGTGTGTGGAAGCAAGAGACGGAGACTGCATGGTGTGTTGGTTGTTGATTACTATTCTGAGGTTCTTTACGTCGGTTGTTGGCAGGGGTGTGGGCCCACGTTCGACAGGCTGGAGTCCCAGATTGAGGAATCTTTCCCAAAAATGATACTTCCATCTTGTCTGTGTTAAGTTTGGGTAGATGTCTTTAAACTGAGAGCCAGGCCTCATGGGGGTGCCGCTGGTTTGGGCTCATGAGGGATGCCAGGCACTGGCCAAAAAGAGCATCACAATGAAAACTGTGCTATGTTTTTAGTGAAATATATAGAGCAGGAGTGAGCCACTATATAATTGGTTTGTGCCATCAGTAGCATCTTTTGTCACTCCTGTCCTGGCTTGGTGTGGTCTCAGTGGTGTTTTGGGAGGGGTCCAAATAAACTTCAAAGTCTCTTCCTCTACTTCTAATAAAAGATAACACTGGGTATTCTTACACTCTATGGAGACCAGGCTGCCCCAAGCCTGTTGTTAGTCATGCCTTTGATTGCATTTATTACCGTATAACTGATCATACCTGCATGTTTGAACTGCTAAATGTATTTCAAGTGACAGTTTTATAGAATAAGTGTGAACATTTTTGTTATTCATGAAGGAAGGCACACTTTAAAATGTTTGAAGACCACTTATATATGAGGAAAAAGTAGTGGGTGGTTTGGTACTCATCCGTGTGCTTTGAATACCAGGCCTGCGTGCCACCTGGGACTGGTGGCACAAGAAGCTGGCAGGCCCATGGGTATTTTAATGCAAGAACACCCTGCTGCCTCTCTATCTCTAGCCCAGTACGCCCACCTACCCGCAACGTCTCTACAGGGAGTGCTCCATAGCGGCTGCTTTGGGAAGATCTCAGAATGAGCTCCACACCGACAGTAGTGTCCTATTCCGAAAGGCACTGATCTCTATAGCATCCATTAACAGATGCCCACTTCTGAGTGCCTTCATCATGGGAGGATGTGCCAATGGGTTTTGAGTTTGGCAGTGTCACTTCACCACCATCAAGGCCGCTTCATTCGGGGCACTCTACACAAGGATACAAAAACAGAAGGCTTTCTGGTATTGTCATCACGTGATCCCCAGACCTGCCCCCTTATGCTTCCATGGGGAAATAGTGCTTTGAAAATGACACTGTACCTTGCAGATGTCACTGTACACTGCCACCCAGGAATCCCTTTACATTAACCCACGCCAAGGGGCACAGCACACCACGATGCAAGCGTGGAATCCTCAGATCTGCCGCTTTAGTCTACTGCAGGCAAACAGCGCTTTGAAGTGCCTGCTCTTTATTGTAGGTGTCCTGCAGAACCTGGCAGACGATTCACAGAAGGACTTGAGAAATGAAGTGGAGGAGCTCCGACTACAGCTTCAGGCTCAACAGAAGGTAGGTGCTGCACAGGTTAGAAGGTAGAAGTGGTAGTGGTCTGTGGAAGGCATGAGGGGGTAGATTCCAGTAAAAGGTATAAGGCATAGAGATCAGAAGATACACAGGACAGAAGATAGTAGAAAGTAGAATGAACAGAGGTCAGGCCCTGAAGAAAGTAGGTGGGGGAGAGGTAAAAGTTCAGCAAAGATAGAGGAAGCAGAGGTCAGCTCCAGACCACCTGAAGTAGGTGTGGCACAGGTCAATGGAAGGTATGTGGGATGGAGGTCAGAAGTTACAGTGGGCAGATGGTCAAAGGACAAGGTCAGCAGAAGGGAGAACATGGCAACTCCATGCTGAAGAAAATGTACGCAGAGAAGAACCTGGAGGTCGGCAGAAGGTGCGAATGGCTAAGATCAGGAGAAGGTATGAAGGGTAGAGGTTACTGGGAGTTACGCAAGGCTGAGGTTACCAGGAGGCAAGCAGAACTGAGGCCAGTAAAAAAAGTTACACAAGTCCAGTTGACAGAAAGTATACAGTGCAGAGGTCAAACATTAGCACAAAATATGTGGGTCAGGCATTATAGGCCATCTGCAGGATAATGGGACAAAGATCACTGGAAGTCATGATGGGCAGAGGTCTGAGGTCAGCAGAAGGTACACAAGGGAGGCATCAGAGGTGAGTGGTCAGCCAAAGTCCAGGGGACACCGAGTTAGAGAGCAGCAGAAGTATCAAATGGGCAGGAGCTTGAGGTAATATTAAAGTGCAAGAGGCACAGTGGTGTCCAATTTAGTCCCTGTAGAAGGTACAAGGAGTAAGGGGTGAAACATCAGCTTTAAGTACAAAAAAGCATGGGGTTAGCGGTCTGCTATAGTGCCAGAACCTAGTATGACAATTATGCATTGCAGTCAGCAGAAAACCGCAACAACAACAACAAGGTGGTGGATGGCATGCTTAAATTAATCTCAGCCACTGACAATCGCTCTGGGCTGCATGCCAGTCCATCATTTTTCACTTGCCATGCCACTCTAGACAAAGACCAACCTTATGCAAATCAGTACTGACCCCGTTCCTGCTGGAAATAGTCTGTCCCGAACTGCTAGGTGAAACCTCATCCAGAAGGGACCTCCAGACTAGTCTTACCCTACTTGAAGCGTGTCAATAGGCTATAGCTAGAGTCCTATGCCACAGTGAGCAAGGATCAATGCCTGGGCATACCTGTCTCACTCCGGGTGCCAGCTGCAACTTCACAAGTAGATGGATGGAGTGCTTGAATTAATCTCAGCCACCTGCAGCCCCTTTCCCCATGCCATTGTTTTTAACACACCATGCAATTCTAAACAAAAGTCCACCTTGTGCAAATCAATACTGTCTCTGCTCCTCATGGAAACCCTCTGTCTCGAACTGCTAGGTGAGACCCCCTCCAGAAGGTACCAAGCAGCCCTAGGCTGGTCTTGTCCTACTTGGGACTCGTCAGTAGGACAAAAAGTGATTGGCATATGGATAGATCTAATCTGAGGTGGAATGGTTGGCAGACAAATGGTGGACTGGGATGTGGCCACAAGTAATTACTAATGGCTGATTAAATCACACATTTCATCCCATTTCTGTTTGCTTCAGTGCAATGAACTAAGTACAATGGGTATTCTTAGATGTGGGACCCATGCTCACTGTGACACTGGAACCTAGCTGAATCTGATTGAATAGCCCCTAGTAGGGAGAAACTGTTCTTGGGCTGCTTGTGCTTCGGTTCCCGAGGACCTGGCGTGGCTGTTTGAACTGTGCCTTTACTACTGGAGCAGGATCAAAACTGATTTTCATATGGCTAGGTGAACCTAAGGGGAAATGGTGTGCAAAAACAGTGGACTAGGATGCAACCTGAGTAATTTCCAGTGGCAGGGATTATTTCAAGCATTCCACCCATTGCGTTTGTGATTGGGTATGCACAGACGTAAGTGCCATGCTCACTGCGCCACTAGAACTAAGCTGCACCTTACTGAAAAGCCCCAACAAGGATGAAAACAGTCTGCTTGCTTGTGTTCCATTGCACAGAGGGCTTGCTTGGCAATTCAGGCTGGACTGTTCCTATTGGAGCAGGGAAAAGACTGATTTGCATTATGCTGAGTCTAAACTGAAGGTGGCATGGTGGCCAAACAAAATGTGGACTGAGTTGTCACCTGAAAAATGACCAGTTGCGGAGATCAATTCAACCATTCCACCCATCACTTTTTTGTTTACTTTAGTGCACTGCCCTAAGTGCGACTGGTATGCCAAAACGTGGGACCCTTGCTCACCTTGCCAATGGAATCATAGTGCACCCAAAACTAGGGTGAAACTGGCCTTGGGTTGCTTGTGTTGAGATTCACAGAGGACATGGATTGGTAGTTCAGACTAGACTGTTCTTATTGGGGCGGGGCCAAGACTGAATTGTATAATGCCGGGTCCAATCTGTAGTGGCACGGTGAGCAAAGAAATGGTGGACTAGAATACGACCCATGTAATTACCGCTAGCTGAGATTGATTCAAACATCCCATCCCTCACTTCGACAGTTATGCCTAGATGATGATCTTGTGCTCACTGTGGCCCTAAACCAAGCTGTACCTTACTGAAGAGCCCCAACTAGGGTAAAACTGTTCTTGGGCTGCTTGGGTTCTGGTTTAGAGAAGATCTTGCTTTGCAGTTGTAGGACCTGGCCCTTTCTGCAGAGCTGTCCCCAAACTTTTGCCTTCCTGCGCCTATTTTTCGGCCTTCTTTTTGTTGGCTTTAGGGCTCTGAACACTTTACCACTGCTAACCAGTGCTAAAGTGCATGTGCATGATTGGTTTACACCTGCTTGGTATATTTGATTTACCTATATGTCCCTTGTAAAGTGGTATACCATATACCCAGGGCCACTAAATTAAATGCTACTAGTGGGTCTTCTGTAGCACTGTTTGCGCCACCCACAGAAGTAACCTTTCAAACCTGTTTCAGGTTTGCCACCGCAGGGCCTATGTGCGCAGTTTACTGCCACGTCAACTGGCATTTAAAACTACTTGCTAAGCCTTTCATTCCCCTTTTATTACACATAGTCCATCCATAAGGTAGGCCCTAGATATCCCAATGGGCAGGGTGTTGTGTAAATAAAAGGTAGGACATGTGTCTTTATTTGTTGCATGTCCTGGTAGTGACACACAGCCAATTTCGTTTTTCACCACCGTGAGGACAACTCCTCTCATAGGCTAGCATTGGGAATTCCATTATATACTTTTAAGTGATAATTCCTGATCAGAAAGGAGTGGCATTGCCATGTTTGGTATTATTACAATGGTAGTGATAAATCCTACTTACTGGTAAAGTTGGATTTCACATTACTATTTTAGAAATGCCACTTTTAGAAAGTGGACATTTCTCTGTGCTTGTAACTCTTTGTGCTTTGCAACCTGTCTCCAATATGTCTGGCCTGGGTGACAACTATACTTTGTGCATTCTCTCTAGACAGCCATAACACAGGATATGCTGGGTGTGATAAGGGATATATCTGCATACTGATAATCTTCCTGGGCAGGGAAAGGGAGAGGTGGTTCACACTTATATCTGAATAGGTTGTGTCCTGCCCTCACCCAAAGGGCTGCAGGAGGGAATGCCACCTTGTAAACTGCCTTGATAAGCTGGCCTGCTACCTGCTTCCTGCTTCTGCCCCAAGTGGTCTCCAAGGGCTTGTTGGCTTGCTCCCTGTTCTGTGGGAATCTCAGGGCCATCAAAGATTCCCCTTTTTCCTCAACTTCCATGGGACTTGGAAACCAGTGAGTCAGGCTATTAAGGCCAGCAGAAATCAGCGCTTCATTCTGTTTGGTATTAGTGCTTCGTTTCACCTGAGCACCAGCATTATAGCATGGAGTTGTATCTGAAATGGTGCCTCAGGCTGTGTACCAGCGAGAGTGCCGCAATTTTGCCAGATGCTTTGCCTGGGCAATGGGGGAGACACCCCCATGACATCCGTGCCCCAGCCATTCTGGCAGAGGAAACCGACGCATCACTTCTGCCGCAGCCCAAAGTGAGGGTCCTGGCCAGGAGCAAGAGTGCCGGCTCAGGGATCTTTCAGAGAAACTCCCGGACCACTGAAACTGCCTCAACAAAGCCAGTGCACACCAGCGCAGACCACCTGTCACCACGCTGCTTCAGAGGGAAAAGAAAGTGCTTTCTTTGCAAATTAGAACTCTGAGGGTCCGATCGCCGATGCCTGCACTTGCGGTGATTGAACTGTTCAAAGTTTCCCCGATCCTGGTGGGACCCACACAAAAGCTCTCGTGTAGTACCTCTGGAATCATTGCTTTAGACCATGAATGGCTGCAGCTGATTAGAAACCTACCATCTCAGAGGGGCGACGGGAGACTCCCTCACCCCTTCGAGCTTGCGAGACTATTGGGGCTTAAACAGTCTTTAACCAACTTGCAAGGAATCGTGGCGATTCCTTGCAGTGCCCGTGAAATTCAAGCTTAATGCGCATGTGCATTGAGCTTAAAAGCGCGTGCACATGCCCCCAGCCGCCTGCTTGCATGTATTTTCCCTCAGCCGCACTCCTCCCACACCCCCGCTCCGCCCCCTCCCCTGCCTGCCGTGTCGCATTTCTTCAGTTCCCTTAGCCGCACTCCAGGCCCCTGCTGCTTTCACACCCTCATGCCGCTCTCCCCGCTCCGCCCCCTCCCCTGCCCGCCGTGTCGCATTTCTCCTCCCCCTCCCCACAGCAATGCCCTCCGTCTTGTTTTACCCGTTTCTTCTTTTCTCTATCTGTCCCGCGTCCCTTTCTCTCTTTGCCTCGCAGCGTCTTTTTTTTTGCTTCTGATGCCCGTATGTTTCTTTACAGTATCTCAAGCATGCCAAAAGTTCTTTTGATTTAAACATAAAAAACGACCATGTCTAGAACTTAAAGAGCAAGAGATTAGTGCCTTTCGTTTTTAAACTCTGATTTCCTCAAACAAACATGAGCCCGCGTCCCTTTCTCTCTTTGCCTCGCAGCGTCTTTTTTTTGCTTCTGATGCCCGTATTTTTGTGCAGGCAACCGAGGGGTTCATTCATGGCTGGCCGGTGGCCGGCCGTACTTTCAGTTTCCTGCTTCTCCAGCTCCTTCCTCTCTGCTGGAAACAGACAAAAGGCGCCAGTGGTGCACAACATAGACGGAGCCATCCGGCTTAATGATTGCTTTGGAATTCCATGTGTTAACAGTAAACAGACCAGAGGCGCCAGGAGAGCACAAGCCACACAGAGTTGCACCCCCACCTCCCCCTCTCGCCTTAGTCAAACGAGGTGTTTGTAACCAAGGCTGCGTCTTCTTTGGTGCGTTTATAATGTACATGGGATGTTTGGGTTCATGCTGGGTAGCGCTGCAGCCATTGACTCTCCCCCAGCCCTACCCTCCTTTGGCTTCTATAACGCACTGTTGTAGTACTGTTAAGGTGGGCTAAAATACAGGCACTTTCTTCTAAACTAAACATATGTTTGTCGTAATCTCTTTGTTTTAAAGTGCAAACAATGTTTTAAAATGCTGCCGCTGTTAGTTACATGAGGTGTTTGTAACCGAGGACGCTTCTCCACATGATCGCCTGCCTCTCGCACACATGTGAGTGCGTTTCAACTATGTTTTATTAGTACCGTGCTGTGTGTTGGCTTTTTCATATGTTGTCATGGGTCTATATTTTTATAATAATGGCAGCGCTTTAGGCAACGCCACCTGCAGATAATTACCCGGACGTCTGCTGAGGCAATCAGCAGCGCTGCTCTCGAAGAATAACACGGGGGTCCATAGCAGTGCCACGCGACCGGTCCAGCGCGCTCTCCTCCCTGCTACCGGGAGCCAAGACAGGCAGGGATATCCTTAAATTGCACAGCCAACGAAACTCCAGGGCAAATGTGGTAAGGGGATAAACAAGGGCACGGCGAAAACATGGCAACAGTCACCGCATGCAAAACTCGATTGCTGTTTAATTTCCTACCCCACCACCATACACGCATACAACCACTCACACATACAACCACTCACACATACAACCACTCACACATACAACCACTCACACATACAACCACTCACACATACAACCACTCACACATACAATCATCCACACATACAACCACCCACACATACAACCACCCACACAACCACCCACACAACAACCACTCACACATACAACCACTCAAACAACTACACACACAACCGCACACACAAACACACACATCTGTCGCACACACATCTCACACACGCAACGCCACTCACACACGCAACGCCACTCACACACGCAACGCCACTCACACACGCAACGCCACTCACACACACCACTCACCCACGCAACGCCACTCATCCACGCAACGCCACTCATCCACGCAACGCCACTCATCCACGCAACGCCACTCATCCACGCAACGCCACTCATCCATTTGAAAAACTAAAAATGTCAAACTCTTCTATTGCGAGACCTATTGCATTTTCAATGCTTGTTTAGGAATGTTTGTGCACCGCTTTGGTGCCCCCTCCATGAAGAAGTTAATTTGCTTCTCTTTTGTGCCCATGTAGGGACCCTGAACTACCCAAAGCGTTGTTACTATTGTTCATCCACGCTCCAAGAATTTTATTTTGTTTGTCTCCATTCGGCATTATGGAATCGCACTAGGAAGTTACCATAACGATTCTAATAGAAGTGCAGGGGTTTATGTAACCAAGGGTTACTTTAGGCATTTATTGTGATACTTATTTAAATTGCATAACTTGAAAAGTCCTTACATGTCTTATAAGTATTTAAAGTGATATTTAAAATTAACCCTCCAAGGGTACACATATGAAATTGTAATTGTTTTGATCTTGCTCTCTTCAGAAGGAGTACTGTTTGTAAACTTATATAACTTGCCACGGGTACCTTGTATTTTTGAGGTTTTGGCCCTAATGTGTTTAAAAATGTAGAGAATAATATTTATATAACCCTGTGTGAAATCTCTTTTGTGGTGAATTAATTGTGTTACTGTGTCAGCGTGTTGCAAAAATGCTTTACTCATTGTCTCTGGAGATAACCCTGCCTGCTCTGTACAAAGCTACCAGAGGTTGAACACAGGTTATCTTGGAGTGTAACTGACTTGCCCTGACTAGAGGGGTGGTCTCTGCCTTGCTTAGGTGCATATCCTAGCCAACCAGAAACTCCATTTCTAACAGCAGTTTATGCTGAACTTTTCTTATTGGAGGTGGAGCATGACTGATTTTCACATTGCTCTGTCCAATCTGAGGTGGCATGGTGGGCAAAAAAAGGATGCTAGACTGGGAAGTAGCCCTTAGTATTTACTAGGTGCTGAGATTAATTCAAGCATTCCACCCATCCCTTTTTTGTTTACTTCATTGCAGTCAGCAGAACGCACTGGGGCTGAATGGGGTTAGAAAGCTGTCCCTTACAAAAAGTGGTATCAAATATCACCTTTATTATCAGTTGTTAAAGGGCAGATACAGGTACACGGGTGAGAAGTCACTGAAAGCTACAAGGGCAAGATGGGGTAAAATTCTGCTTCAAGCCTTGAATAAAGTAAGCAGATCCAGGTGAAATGTCATCTTTTGTTACCAACTACAGGAGGCCCAGCAGAAGATACCTTAACCAAAGTTAACTTCAGGTAAAGAGGCAGGTAATAGTGATCAGATTCAGAACTAGGAGGAAGAACAAGTGACAGAATTTAGAGAACTGCTTAAAGTAGAAGAGGCAGTCCAGGTATTCACAGACCCGATCTGGGCATTATGGTATCTGAGATCACCATCAGGCCCAGCAGAAGGTACAAGGGTAGAGATCAGCAGAAGGTGTAACAGGAAGAGTGAGGTCAGAGGTCATCTCAGCCTGCACATGGAGTGCAGGGATATTGTGGAGTTTCTGCCACAAGTTCAGTGACCCTTTCTGGGAGCTATTGTCTTCAGAGTTAGCGGACAGAGGTAAACCTGAATATAGGGGTGCCATTCATTTCCTATTGGAGAGTGCACAGTAGTGACCAATGGCTTGCTAGAGGAACTCTTTGCCATGTCTGAAAGAGTGTATTACTATTTTAAACAAGGAGCCACAAGAGATTCTGTCTCCTGGATAACATTTTGGATAGTAGGCATAAGAGGATTGTGGTCAGCCCTTTTTCAAGGACATGAATACTTATCTTAGATATTTATGGTGAATACAAGCCAACAAAAAGCCATTCTGCTATAAGTGATTCAGCTATAGCACAGCAGTTTACCCATACACTGTAATATTGAAATACATTCAACCTTTTCTGTCCTATTCACATCTCTATGCATGACCCAAACTCCAGCCAATCATAACCTACCTCCCCCAGCTTTTCCTCTGCCTGAAGCTTCCAACTGTCAGATTTTCTACCACATGTTCAGTATAAGGAACCCTTTTACAGCTCTTTTGATTTAGAGGTTTGTTTTTACAGTTACTGCCAATAAACTGAAGCTAAATAACAACAAGGCCAAGATTCCAAGCAATGAATCTTTGTTTAAGGCTTGTAAAGCCTGTGGAAAGATATATATAATATATCTATATATATCTATGCAGTGCAAGCCGAGCAAACGGACCACCGGCCAGCAAGTGTAGAACAATGCCTGCTGGGTAATGTAGTTCCACTAATGGAAACCTTGGTGCAATCCGTGCCATGTTTTGCGGATACCCTCAACACTACTTTAGTGATTGAGTCAGAGACAGAAGCTGATGGCAACAGTGGAACTATGTCGACACAAAGCATCAGAAGAAGGTAGTAACCGAAACGCGTCATGCAATGTGTTGAATAAATGGAGTTCAAACGTACCTTTGTGCCGCCTCTTCTACTTCCCAGGAAGGAGATGCTTCGGAATACATTGCGTGAAATCCCATTACACGCGGGGCTGGCACCTCTCAGCGAGTGTCTGAAGGAGGGTGATAATGGGAGTGACCTGGACCGCCGCACAAATCAGAGGCCGCATGACGACGCTGTCAAGGACAGTTCATACTATATGGAGGGGTTTCGTTAATTCATCGAGGTCCCCGAGCCTGCGGTATTGTGAGGCATGAGAGCGAGGGAAATGGACTCTGTTTTCCCAGAACAAGTGCCATGGCTTCAGTCAGCGAACATTGCTACTCGGCTGCACATTGGGACAATGCAGTGCAAGCCGAGCAAACGGACCACCGGCCAGCAAGTGTAGAACAATGCCTGCTGGGTAATGTAGTTCCACTAATGGAAACCTTGGTGCAATCCGTGCCATGTTTTGCGGACACCCTCAACACTACTTTAGTGATTGAGTCAGAGACAGAAGCTGATGGCAACAGTGGAACTATGTCGACACAAAGCATCAGAAGAAGGTAGTAACCGAAACGCGTCATGCAATGTGTTGAATAAATGGAGTTCAAACGTACCTTTGTGCCGCCTCTTCTACTTCCCAGGAAGGAGATGCTTCAGAATATATATATATATATATATATACATATATCTATATATCTATATATATATATATATCTATATATATATATATATATATATATATATATATATCTCTATCTATCTATCTATATATATATATATCTATATATCTATATATATATATATATATATATCTATATATCTATCTATATCTATCTATATCTATATATCTATCTATATCTATCTATCTCTCTATATATATATATATATATATATATATATATATATATATATATATATATATATATATATATATATATATATATATATATATATATATATATATATATATATATTGATGAGCCACCCCCCAAGTGCCTGTATTGTTTATATCTGGACCAAAGGCCACCTGAGTGTCATGTGTGAGACTTTTTCAACAAAGACTTTGAAGGATCGCAGGAGGTTTAGCCTTCAAAATTTTGGAGAAAAAGATGGATATGGCTTCTTCTAAACAAGGTGAGCCTTCAACATCCAGTGAAGAGGAGTTGAGCAAAGTGACTAACAAGCAGACTAAAGGGCCCTCAGACCCTGCCAGTAAGGGTCACACTACTGGTCAGGTCCATTCTGGAGGAGAAAGATGCAAGGAGCATTATGTGCAAGAATCACTAAGATAAGAGGGTTATTTCTAGTGATAAAGGGATTGCAAATGAGAGGCCTAAAGTCACCTCAGGGACTGGTAATGAGTCATCTTCGAAGGCCAGTGACGGTAAGGCATAGGTGTAGAAGGACTCGCCTTGGACAAATAAATTAATTTAAAAAGTGCTGATGTCAGCAGCTTGTTAAACATTGGTTTGGAACTGTCGACAAAGACTCCACTGTCAATGAAATTACCATCAACGATAACATCACTGTCGACGAGGAGAGTACCGTTAACAGGGTCATCACCATCGACAAGGGAACCATTGATGATGGACATGTCATCAACATCGTAGAAGAAGTTGACACCTATACTGTCATTTACGGAAAAGAAGACTATAGTGAATACTCAGTCAACAAGGGATTTGATAAATCAAATGAGAGACTTCAGTGGAGAAGGGCCAGAGGAAGAATGAAGAGCAACTCATCCTGAACAACTGAATATAAAATACATTGAGTTTGAAGACAATGAATATGTGGGTCAGTAGGGATCTCTGATACAAAAATAGCAATGGTCGCCAAGAGCGTTAGATAATGAAAAGAGAAAGGATGAATGGGTTCATCCATCACAGAGGCTGTTGCAAGTTCCACTGTAAATGCTCAATTATTTGCAGGATTTGATTTGTGATATCAGTAAGAGGCTTCCACCACCAACATAGACTGAACTGTGAACTGGAATGTTAGAAACACTGCAACCGCTGAATTTGCATCCAATGGAGCCGCATGGTCAAATTAAAAAGAAGACTATTTTATAAAGGGAACATGGTAAAGAGGTAAATGAGGATTTAATGTTTAAAGAGGAAAATAGACAAGGGAGTCAAGGTAATGATGTTGTTGGTGTAACTTCACCATTGACCCCAGATAATGTTGATCAGGATGAGGATGTTGATATGGAGGATAAACAAGGACTTCATGATGATGATGATGATGATTGATGATGATGATGATGATGATGACTCGTATAGTTTCAAAAGATGCAATCCCGGAACCAGCGCACAGAAATTCCCTGCTGGATAATATTAGAAGGTTTCATGCTCTAATCGGAAAAGCATGAGCACGTTTTAGTCTTCCTACATCTGAAGTGCAAAAAACATATTTTCTATTTGATTTTACGGCGAAATCACAATGAAGTGCAAGTTCTATCCCTGTATTAGAACACCTGTGTGAGGAAAGTCGAACCATGATGGAATATCCAGAAACGGCGTCTGTACATTTAGCAAGAATAGACAAAAATTAAATGCAACGGATACTGCAGATTGACTGCTTTGTGAATCAGGTAAAGACATATTCATTGTTTTTGGCAGGAGATAGCAGAGGCCAAGAAATCAATTGACTCCTTGTACAGCTTCAAGTGATAAGGAAGACAGTTAGTGGGACTCAATGGGAAAGAGTAAATGTGTTTGCTGCTGATGCTGTTAAAATTGCAAATGCATCAGCAATTGTTGCAAGTTATGACACACAACTATGGTCTGACATGGCCCAGGCTATTGAAGCACTGCCTGAAGAGAATAAGGAGCAGGCAGGAGCAATATTGAAGGATGGTTAGCAAACATCCGTGGCATTGATAGATACATCTACATATGCATTTAGATAAATAGAAAATGCCACTGTCATGAGGAGGTCTGGCTAGCTGGAGTACATGCTATTTGACAGGAATAATGACTTTGGAAAAAGGTGGGTGAAGCATTTCAGATACAGTATACGCAACCAAATAGAGGATTAAGAAACCAATATCTAAGAAAAGGTCAAAAACAGAAAGGATCATTTTTTAGGCGGTATGGATAATTTGGTTGGTATAGAACGTATGGCCAACAAAGACAACAAAAACAACAGAGAGTTATAAACAAGATAGGCATAAGAGAGGCAACCAGACCTCCAAAGTCAAAGCAAATGGAGGAAGAGCATGACTGGACAGCCAGCATTCACTCATAGATTCAACTGTTAGTGGTAGGAAGAAAACAGCATATTTTAGAAGAATGGCAGTAAAAACCAACGGGCAGGTGGGTCCTAGATATTGTAATTTCTGGAGAAAACCCCATCTCTACCACCAATCCCAGAGAAACACAGACATTGAAGCAAGAGATATTAAAGCAAGTAAAGAAGGAAGCTATCAAGAGAGTATTGTAACACATGATTCACATGTTAGTTATGAGTGCACCACCAGCTTTTCTACTAAGGTTAACCTGTCTGACGCTGTCACGAGGGTGGGGGAGGGGGTTGGGAGTTGGATTGGGGAGGGGACTTAATTTCCTAGTTGGGATGATCATTAGTGTTGTTTATTTGTTATGTAGAGTATAGGTCCTATGAACATAAAAATATAAACTGCATTTGCACTGTTGTAATAGACAAATAGTACGCTCACGTGATGGTGAGACTGTCTGTGAACAGGATATGATATGAGGACACCACAGACTGTATACTGCTTATAAGATCCCAAATTGCATGTGCATGTCCTTTGTACCTGATACACTGGAAGCGGTTTTAATAAAAACAAGTTAAAAAAAAAATCAAGAGAGTACTGTTACGGGAGAAGAACACAGGCTTCTACTCAAAGTTCTTTTTTTAAAACCAAATCTGGAGATTGATGCCCAAAGTTGTATTTTAGAGGGCTGAACAAGTTGAAAAGTAACAAGAGTTTCAGGTTGGTCACATTTGGAAGAGATTTTGTCGTTTATACAGAAGGGAGATTTCATGTAGTTAATAGACTTAGAAGATGCTTACTTCAATTAACCAATCCACAAAAGTCACAGAAAATATCTACAATTTATCTTGAATGCCCTTCCATTTGGACTGAGGTCAGCTCCTCAAGTTTTCACAAAGTGTGTGCCTCTAATAGTTGCATACATAAGAAGAGCGGTAGGTATGGTACACCCGAACCTGGAGGACTAGCTTGTGAAGCAGACAATCTTCAGAGTGTGAAGATTATGACTAGTTTCACAATGACAACACTTTTGAGGCTAGGATAAGCCATCAACGAAAAACAAGATACTTTTCAAGCCAAGCAGAGATCTGGTGTTTTTGGGAGCAAGAATAATGACAGCGCGAGGGATGCAGTCCCTTCTCAGCAATGAGGCAGCAAGGCAAAGCAACAGGTAGCTATTTTGTTGGGAACGCAAAATACTTTGTGGAGATTGCTCAAGGTAATTATGGACCCCGTACTGGTGGCCTTCAGAGCTAGGAGAGGCACCTTTCCCAAAAAACTGGGCCAAGAATCTAGGCAGCAGGATTGATAATAAGCTATCAATGGAGGAGCAGGTGAAGACACTGTCAGGCACCTGCTTCGGAACCATGTGGATGCTTAAAAAAGATCTTCCCTTGGATCCCACTTTCGGCAAGAAAAACCCTCATTCAGTTGCTCTTGGTCAGTCAGCTGGATTATGGCAACTCTTTGCTGGTTGGAATAAGGGAAGATCTATTATCAAAATTACGGGTGGTGCAAAACACAGCAGCCTGCCTCGCCCTCAACAAACCTGCGCGCACCCCTTCTTTAACTCTCCTACGCCAACTACATTGGCTTCCTATTAGGAAACAAACCATTTTCAAGATGCTATGTATGGTCTTCAAGTCTCTACAGAGGAAAGGACCAGCCTACTTAAAAAAGAAACTGGCCCTGTATCGTCCCATGCGTCAGTTAAGATCCAGTAACCGCAATCTGCTCTGCACGTGGAGAATAAGCAAGGCTAAAATGGGTGATCGAGCTTTCTCTCATCTAGCTCCCAGCCACTGGAACAGTCTTCCCGAGGAGATCCGGGCCTTTGCCGATCTGTCTTGATTTAAGAAAATGCTCAAGACCTGGCTGTTTTAGGATTATTCTGCTCATGGGTATTCTCTTCTCCGGCGCCGAGAGATCCCCCTGGGGATAATTTTTTGCGCCTAACAAATGAGTATAATAATAACAATATTAATAATGCTGGGAACAATGTCCACCTGCATTCAGGTGATACCACACTGTCACCTCCGAATGAGAGTGATTCAGCGAGTTAGACGAGCAATGGCAGCAGGCACTTGGAGAATGGGATGATGTAATCAGAGTACCACTACTCATGAAGAAGGCTTTGCAGTGGTGGATGAAGGAAGAGAGCATCTTCAATGGTTATGTGTTACAACCAGAACAACCATATGGCTGACAATGGAGGCTTCTCTAGTGGGATGGTGAGAAGATTTAGAAAAGGTTCACATGAATGATGACTGGTGTGTGGGCAAAATAGGAAGAGTGTTTGCATATAAACCTATTGGAGTTGAGAGTAGTAAATCTAGCACTGAAAAGCTTATTTGCCCATAGTGAGGAATCGGCATGTCATGATCAGAACAGACAATACGATAACAAGGAATAAAATTTGAAAACAAGGTGGAACAAAGCCAATGGTTCTTTCAAAGGAAGCTCAGGATATTTGGAAATTGGCAACAATGTGGAGCTCTCAATAGAACACATTCAATGGATGCACAGTGACATAGCAGATCAGCTGAGCAGGCAGTATGCAGACACACGAGCGGAAGATAGACGACAAACAGTTGAAAATATTTCAAAGATGTGGAGCGCCAGAGTGAGACATGTTTCCAACAGATCAGAATTGCAAATGCAAGAGGTTTGCAGGCAGATGTTTTTCCCAGGCACCCCTGAAGATGCTTTTACAATAAACTGCACTGGGAAGCTTGTGTATGCATTCCCACCACTTCCATTAATATCGAGAGTAATATGCAAAATGAGGAGAGAGATGCAAGTTGATTCCCTTGGCACCGGCGTGGGCTTGTCAGCATTTGTATGGAGATCTACGGGAATTAAGCATAGCCTGCGTTGTTCGAGCTAGATATCAACCTACTTTCGAAGAGCGAGGCACAAATTCTTCACCAGAACCCCGAGTAACTTCGCCTAACTGCATTGCTCATCAGGACTTAGAGTTTGGTCATCTAAATATTCCTGTGACTGTAATAAAATGAAAAGAAACCTGAGCATAGTCAAAGATTAGAACATAAATCTTAAACGGAAATGGTTCGTTTTGTGGACACGAGCAGAAAAGTTAGACCCATTGAAGATGGCACCACATTAATTTGTGCCCTTTCTTATTGCATCTCCCAAGATCAGTATTATCTTTTAAGTCAGTTAAAGTCGATTTAACCACAATTTCAAGATTTTTAAGATCTACAAATCAGGTGACATTGTATTCACAAAGCTGCCAACCGCATCACTCCTCTGTGTTCTGCTGCTTACTTGTCCCAACATGCACAGGGGCAGCATCACAGACTCCCTGTGCAATCCCCGCACTGCTATGAGAACAAGGTTGGGATTGGCCTGAGCGGGCTCGTTCAGGAGTCTGTGCTGTTTCTCCAGCCAGGCTGTTCAAAACAGCCCGGTTGGAGAAACCTAAGTGCCCATGTGTGTTTGAGACGGTCAGTCAAACACACATGCACACATATAAGTGCACAAACCAGTCCCCCTCCCTCCTCCCATGGCCCCGGCCCCGCCCCTCACTGCACGCTCAGAGCTAGCAAATGAAAAATAAAATGATTTTAGTAAATCGTTTTATTTTTCACCTGATGGCTTTGTGCGTGTGGGGCGAAGCTACTTGGCCATTGCGGAGGAGCCGCCCCTGTATAGTATATATGGTACTGCTTTGATAAACTGAGATCAAGCATGTGAATCTATGAAAGATCCTATGCTGGAGAAGAAATATAGTTACTTACCTGTAAGTTTGGTTCTCCGACATTGGCATCTTTCATAGTTTCCTGTGCAACCCACCCACCTCCCCTTGCTAATAGGCTTAATGTCTTTATTGTTATACACGCACAATATAGAACATCTGGCAGTTGAAAGACTCAGGCAGGGGAACATCTGGGTGGGGCTGGAGCTTGAGCCATGTATAATGATGTAGATAGGATAGAAAAGTTTGAATGTAATTCTACTGAGTGTATGGGTCCTCTGATGCATTTTAGTTGTTACGAGGGTTCCCAGTCTGACGACGGGGAAGGATTCAAGCATGTGAATCTATGAAAGATGGCAAAGTTAGAGAACTGGAGTTACAGGTAAGTAACTTTATTTTTTAATACGTATTGATTATATACACATTTTGCAGTGTAGTGGTAGGTCGATTGAAATATTATTGTGGGTCAATATTTTCAATCTCAATATAGTGATCCACAACAGTGCTAACGCCACTCATAGTTCATGTCCGTTGTGTCATCCTGAGGTGGTGGAGTGCCTGAACCAGTCCATCTCCATGCTCCAGCAAGAAAGTTGCCAGCAACTTCGCAAAATCCAACGTCTGGAAGGTAAGTGCCATATCCCAACCACACACTGCACTACTGTCCTCTCCCCAAAACCATTGCACTTATGGGTTGGGATAAGATTTGAATGTCAAACACTTTGTCAATATATGCACATATCCTCAATCTGTTTATTGTGGTCAGGGCTGAAGGCCACTGTAGGCAGCTGTCTTAGGGCCCACCCAAAGAAAGTAATTTGATTGCAAGAAAAGGGCTTATATATAGCCCTGATGTTAGTGGTATGGAGAAAAACCAAACAGCAAATCATCTTTTTAGCCCAGGGTTCTTCAAAATGTGCTCAAAGAGTAAGAAATTGAATGGGAAAACATTGTCTCAGAGGTCTGGCTCTCCAAGGCATCCGATATTCAGAGAAGAACAGCACAAATGCTCACCTTAATTGTTCTTAAAGTTAATAATCATCCAGAGACAAACACATGGACCCTTTTTAGTTGTTTCCAAATTTGGTGTTTTGTTAGTTTTTCAGATTTGAAGCACTGGTTACATTTTGGATTTGGAGCACTGGTTGCATACCAGAGTGAATGCTGGTTGGATTTCAGAACTGGAGATCTACTTGGATTTTAGATTTGGAGTGGTGATTGGATTGCGGAATAAAAACACCAGTTGGGTTTCACATTGAGCAGCAGTTAAATTTAAGATGTGGAGCCTGTTTGCAGATTAGATTTGGGGAGCTGGTTAGATTTCTGACTGAGCACTGGCTGAATCTAGATTCTGAGCTCTGAATAGAGTTTGGATGTGTAGCACTAGTTGGATTTCAGAATTGCTTCACTGGTTCGATTTCAGATCGAATGCTGTGCGAATTGCATATTTTACGCTCTAGTTGGATTTCAATAGCTCTTGGTAACATATCATTATCACAGTTTAATTACTTTGGGATGCAAAAATCCTAAAGTAATAAAGCAAGGACATCAGGTACATTAAAAAAATGGAGTAAGTTGCAAGTAAATATTAAAGGTGAAGCCAAATAGTGATGTATAAGTTAAGGTATGAGGGAAGGTGACAGGTTAAAGAAAAGAAAGTATTAGGTTAATGGGAGCCTATCCTCCACATGGTAATAAAAGAAAAAAATCTAAGATTTCCCTTAACAATCCTGATTTTAAAGCCCAGGAATGTTTGTATAGCTAATTTTAACATAATAGAAGCCAGGGATTAATTACACATGATTAATATCGAAGTGATTCATTTTGCAGAGACAAACAATTGGAAACAGGAAACTTGAATTGGTAGGTTTTAAATTTATAACAGTAGCTGGATGTTAGGTGTGAAGAAGTGGGTGGATTTTAGGTTTGGAACACTGATTTGATTTCAAATTTAGGCCACTAGTTGCATCTCAGATTTAGAGCAATGGTTGTGTTTCAGATCTAGAGCACTGGTCGTATTTCAGATTTGAAGTTCTGGTTCAGTGTCATATTTGGAGTACTGGTGGAATCACGCAATGACCTCAGTTTAATTAGTTTGGGATACAGAAAGCAGGACATTAAAACTCCAGAAGAAGAAATAGCACTGAGTTAAGTACTAACAGGCACATGCATCATTGTTGGCTTTTGCGATTTCTTAATTGCAATTTTTAAGGAATCGCAATTAAGAAATCGCAAAAGCATATGCATGAAGAAATCGCAGAAAAATTTGCGATTTCTAAACATTCCTTAATTGTGACTCGCAAATTGCGAGTCACAATTAAGGAATACCTCCCCATTCATTCCTATGGGCCTAAAGGCCCATAGGAATGAATGGGAAGACATTCTCAATTTGCGATTAGCAATTAGCGAATCGCAAATTGAGAATGCGATTTTAAGGGTGCAGGGGTGTCCAAAGGACACCCTGTTGCACCCCTGAAATTAATCTGTGCACATATGTTGTGCACATACCATGAAACTTTGAAAAATGCACAAAAGTGCATTTTTCAAAGTTTTCGCAAATTACCATGAGGTTCAACCTCATGGTAATTTGCTCACCCTAATTGCGAAATCGCTATTTATAAAACTTTCATGCATTGCATTTAAGGAATAGCAAAATGTGATTCCTTAAATGCAATCACAATTTGAGAACTCACAAATATTTGCGAATTCTCAAATTTCGAGGGCCTTCACCCTTGATGCATCCCAAAAGCTGATTTTGCGATCGCAAATGGATGATTTTTGCGATTTGCACCGTTTGCGATCGCAAAAAGCTTTGATGCATGTGCCTGTAAGGGTTAAAGGTAATGGTAGCAGAAAAGGTAGGTTATATTTTAAGGAACGATATAGGTTAAAAAAAGAAAACGGAAATTATTAGTTTAAGGAAATAGAACCCCCACAATTAGACAATTATTTCAAAGATCCAGATTAGAAGTCGTTAAGTTATTGTAATATTGTTTAAAAAAAAAACTAAAATCCCGAGATTGATCACCCTAAAATAATAATGATGCTTAATATGTAAGTGAATAATCATCCTTTGACAAAAACGTAGAATCTTGCTATTTGGAGTCCAGATTTGGAGTTCCGGTTCTATTTAAAATTTGGAGTTTGGCTGAATTTCAGATTTATAGTGCAGGTTAGATTTCAGATTTAGAGCAGTGAATAAATTTCTGATGCAAAATTCTGTTTGGTATTCAGAATTGTAGTATTATTTGGATTTCAGTTTTGGAGCAATATTTGGCTTTCTGATTGAGAGAGCTGGTGGATTTCTACTTGCACGCTGTCAGATTTGAAGTGGTGAATGGATTTCAGATTTCGAGCAGTGGTTGGATTTCCGGTTTGGATAGCTTGAAGGATTTTAGTTTGAGACCTGGTTGGATTTTAGAGTTCATGGTGACTTGGCATTTTGTCAGTTTATTTATTTACATTGAGATACAAAATAATTCAGGTTCATTAAATTGGAACAGCATAACCATTGAGAGGGAAAAAAGTTCAGCTTGATGTGGGTAGACAGTAAGGATTAAGGGAATCAGCAATGAAAATGGAAGTGAAAAGGATTTTTTTAAAAAGCAAAAGATTAAACAGGCAAACGAGGTATTGGCCAATTACTGATAAATAAATGTGAAAAAGGGTATTTTGCAATTTACCTTAGAATTCTTATTATAAAAGCTCCTATATTATTGTAAAATAAATTATCAAAGTGAAAGCCCAAGTTTAATTGCTTTGAGATTAATCACGCTTGATTAAATTCGAAGTGATTATTGATCCTGAGATAAACACATGCAACTGTGCTAGTTGCGTTTCGTACAGAGCGCTGGTTGTATTCCGTATTTAAACTGCTGGTTGGGTTTCAGATTTGTAGTGCAGGTGGTTCTTCATATTGAACGCTGATTGAATTTGAAATTTAAAGTAGTGATTGGATATAAGATTTGAAGCATTGGTTGGATGTCAGATCTGGAACACTGGTAAAATGACTGATTTTAGAGCACTGAATACATTTCAGACTTGGAGCTCAGATGTAATTCCAGATTTAGAGTGGTGGTTCATGGAATATGGCCAATATATAGCCACTCACATAGGGCCCCATTTCATCAAAGAAAAGTGAAGGCACCAGTGTTGTAGCCAGTCATCCATGACCTCCCACGTATTTGACTAATTATTCTGGCTGGTCAAAGCCTATTCATTTGATCAAACCTGAGACTCCCCTCACAGCTGAAGTCACTGTGGTCAACGATTGCAGCCAACTTGTGCACCCGCCTTCACTGTTAACTGCATTTCCAGTACCCCCATGCATAGTATATTGGTAAAGTAGGTGGAATATGTTCCTTTACCAATTAACCGTCACTCTCCCTCCTTTTATCACTCTGTCATGCCTAGTTATAAGTTCCTTCTTCTTGACCCCTACTCAAAATTAATTCTCTCACCCCCAAAGGATTGTTTTAGATCTGTTCAGACCGGGCCATAGCACGGAGTCTGCTCTCCTGGCCACTACCGAGTACCTCCGGACGATCTTAGATGCCGGTCAAAGTGCTGCGCTGATTCTTCTTGATCTCAGCGCGGCCTTTGACACGGTGTCCCATGACATCCTTCTTGATCGTCTGGAGACATTCGGAGTATCTGGCTTGGCTCTAAAGTGGTTCCATTCTTTTCTTAAGGACAGATCCTTCCGGGTCTCAGCACCCCCTCTAAATCTCATCCTATTGCACAGGGAGTTCCGCAGGGCTCTGCGTTGAGCCCATCTCTTTTTAATCTTTATGTGCAACCTCTAGCGACAGTGGCCAAAGAGTGGGGCCTGACACTGGTGTCGTACGCCGACGACACACAGTTGGCCATCACTCTCACGGAAGGCCCGTCCATCTTGGCTTCTAGATTTAAAAACGGTCTCTCCGCAGTAGCCCAATGGATGACGGACAACTGTTTACAGCTTAATGCTGGAAAAACAGAAGTGCTACTCCTTGGTAAAAACACCAGCCATTGGAATGAGCACTGGTGGCCGTCTTCCCTAGGCACCATTCCACCTCCCAAATCCCTAGTTAAAAATCTAGGAGTGTGGATGGATGCCTCACTCAACTATCAGACCCACACCAAAAAAGTAGCTGGCACCTGCATCGGTTTGCTGAGGAATCTCAGCCATATACTGGGCTTCTTTGATGCTAAAGTCCGCCAGCTTATCATCCAAGCAACCATCCTCTCGCGTTTGGATTACGCCAATGTTCTCCTTTTAGGCGCCAACAAAGGAGAGATAGCACGACTTCAACGTGTACAAAACTCTGCGGCGAGAGCCCTAGTCGGCCTTCCTCGTAGATGCTCGGCCAGAGCTACAATTCGCAAACTACACTGGCTACCTGTTGATTCCAGAATTAAATTCAAAACCCTTATCATGACTTTTAAAATTCTCAAACTCGACAATCCTATACTGCTGCGACCTCTTCTCACCCCTTACGTTCCATCACGCAACCTGCGGTCTTCCAACCAACATCTCTTGTGCGTCCCGCGCACAAAACTTTGCCGCATGGGCGGCCGCTCCTTTAGGGTTTTGGGAGCCAAGCTATGGAACGATCTACCACTAAACATTCGCTCCATAGAAAGCTTATCTGCTTTCCGAAAAGCAATTAAAACTTACCTATTTCCCTCCCCTTAATTCTCCCTCACTTCTCCCCCTCCAGGCTAGGGTTTGTGACTTCTTTAGCGCCGGGACGCCTCATTGCTGGGGCAGCTGTATTGCGCTTTACCAAATATAGAATAGAATAGAATGCTACACAGCCCCTCTACTATTTTTTTGCCTGACTTGATCCTACCTCTTGCTTCCATACTGAAGTCACCATCTCTGAACCCCCTGCCCCACTGCATTGAGGACCATCACAGTTTTCATTAACCTTTCTCCTTTCGCCTTGCAATCCTTCCTGTCTTGTTCTCTGCCATGATGTGTTCCCAGAGGAGGTGAAGCGGATAGGGAGCCCAGCGAGTGAAGACAAGTTGGAATGCCTCATGGACCAAAAGATTCAAGATGTCTGGCGGTCCATGGCGAAAGAAGTGTCCCACCTGCAGGAGTACATCAAACAGAGAGCCGACATTGAGCAATGCAACAGGAACGAAGCAGTAGAAAACCTGTCGCAGGAAATCCAGGAGAGGTGATTCTTTTTTGGGGGGAGGGGGTTTTACTCTGCTGTCTGTTACCAAGCAACTGAATGTGAGTACAGAGAAATGTAAATACAGACAGCACATTTAGAATAGACAGCACAGGAAAAGGACCCTGGAGAGAAGTGACACCCATAGAAGTGGGACTAGAAGACAATGAAGGGCTAGGGCTAAGGCCATACTGGAGTAAGAAGGAAATGTCAGAAAGGAACAGCAGACAGGAGAAGTGTAGGGTGGCTGGCAGCGACTGGTACACGACGGGCAGAAGAACCAAGGCTGTGGGGTGTGGGTTATTCCCTCTGATGTGCTGTACAGAGGGAATAGGCTAAACCCCAATTGCAAGCTTCACTAGATACTACCAAGGTGATGGACTCAGAGACGCTCATAAGAAGTATAGTAAAAATGCAAAGTTATTCAAATTGGAATCCTTCAGTGTGGTTGCTGACTATTAGAGGTTCTACTAGGACGACCGTGCTATAACCTGGATAACACTTTGCACAAAAACAGTTAGGACAAACTCACATACATACACAAGGACAAATACCAGCTGGAGACACAACTAAGGGGAATATGTATCAAGCCCTTTTCCCTGTTTGCGAACGGGAAAAGGCCTTTTGGGATGTATCATCCCAAAAGGGTATCGCAAAATAGGGAATCGCAAAATTTGCGATTTCCTATTTTGCAAAAGCATTTAAGGAATCGCAAATTGCGATTCCTTAAATGCGATGTAACAAGCACCCAAGTTGTGCAATTTCTCATTAAGAATTCGCAAATTACCACCAACTTCAAGTTGGTGGTAATTTGCGATTTCTTTGGAAAATGCACTTTTTGGCATTTTTCAAAGTGCCATGTGGCGCACATACATGCCCTTATGGCATGTATGTGCGCCATATGCACACATATGCTAACTTCAGGGGTGCATCAGGGTGTCCTTATGGCACCATTGCACCCTTGAAATTATTCTCAATTTGCGATTCTCTAATTGCGAATCGCAAATTGAGAATGTCTTTCCAATAATTCCTATGGGCCTCCTGGCCCATAGGAATGAATGGGAAGGTATTCCTTAATTGCGATTCGCAATTTTCTAATTGCAATTAAGGAATGCCAAGGAATCGCTAACTATTTGCGAATTATTAATTAGATCTTGTTTGCGATTCTCAAATAGCGATTCTCAAAAAATCGCTATTTGAGAATCGCAAATAGAGTATTTGATACATATGCCCCTAAACCATTTGGAGCATTTGCTCTACGCCACCACGCTGGGTCTCTGGAGTTCTAACAATGAAAACTGTAGGTCCTAGGACCAGGTGAGAACACATTTGGGAGAGCGAATGGAGCAGAAGGGAAGTGAGGGAAACAAGGCTACTCGTTGATTTGGGTTTGAAACAAAGTGAGACAGCTTAGCATGGATACAAGGAACACAGGCTAGTGGGAAACAAATTGAGAAACTGCTAAAAGGTGCAAATTGTGAGGATATTGGAAACCTGCAGGCAAAGTGAAGGAGCTAATGTGCAGATATGGCTAGCAACTCAGCAGAAATAGAACAGAATTAATCACTGCCTAGCCAGCACATGGAATGGAATTTGTAGCTAAAATACCAAACCAAAAACCCTTGGTGCTTGCAAGCAAAAGGAAGCTTAAAAACTTGGAAACTTGGATGCTTGAGAACTGGGAAATGCTAGCTACCAAAATATCCTGTAAAAAATGGTTCAAAGAACCATAATGGAAGCATAGCATGGGACTTCAAAACAGGGGTACCAACCCACTGGATAACTTTAGCGTGAATCAGGAGTAAATATATCCCGAAGCAATAAACAGACGTGATCATTCCAAGGTTTAAGTACTGATGATTAGAGTGAGGTACGGGCATTGAATCCCTTAATGACCACCATTCAAAAACGAAATCTTACACATGAAATCCACAAGAGGAATTATTCTGCTAGACTCTTGTGCTGTATACAAACTCACTGAAAGTAAGAGTTAGAGAAGAGAGGAAAAGTATCTCCTTTACTGTGTTCGTTGATCCAACAAGCATTATACCTGATATACACTTTCAACATCCCCATCACATTAGGTGCATACCATATCTCCTGCTCGGATCGTCGTCACCTCTGCAGCTGATCGACATCTTACATTACATTAGAGTCTCACGTCACACCTGTGGGCGGATCTATTATATCCTCATGACACACCCGTGGGTAGATCTCCAATTGGATTGTTTTGTCTCAGCTATGGGTAGATCTCCTCTTAGAGCTTCTTATCTCACATGAGAGTAGGTCTAGTTTACCCATCATGCTGGTGGGTAGATCTAGTACTACACCTTCCATATCACCTGTTGCTCTGGTACCTGGGCCTGTCAGCAGCTGATATACACGCAAGGGCCCCATCCACCCCCGGACACACGCATGTGTAGCCATCTGTGACATAATTTGTTGTAAGCTACTATTGCTCAATCCAACGGCTGTCATCTATTTTTGTTTTTACCCCCTGTGGATGCACAGCAAGAAATTCTTATGGGAGGAACTGGAGAGTCTGCGAGCTGACCTGGAGCAGGTTCAAGTAAAATTAGGCAAGTATTTTACATGTCATGTGGGCACTAGCCTAGATGTGCACTTCTGCTGCCTGCAAGGTCCCTGTTTTGTGTGTGAAGAAATGATGGCACTGCTGCATGTGCGCTGCCTGTTCTGCATCATAGGAAATATTGCACTACTGCTGCCTATGCAGCCCTGTTCTGTGTGTGAGGGAAGCTTATATTGCTTTTGTCTGTTCTCAACTGATTTTGTCGGCCATTAAAAATTAAACGCTGGTGTCTGCGCTGTACCTGGTGTGTATGTGAGGGACATTCTGATTCTGTGTGTGAAGGAAGCGTGCAGCCTTTATGTCCATGCTGTTTGTGTTCTTTGTGTGAGTGGGGGCTGGGGGTTGCACTTCTGCTACCTCTGCTCTACCAATTGTGTGTGATGGAAGCATCACCCCCTCACAGGCCAGTATAAGATGGCAGAGTGTGCACTTTTTCATTTTTATGTCTCGCCTGAGCCAGCGCATGCGCTGCAAGACATTTAGTAAGTGGGTTTTCAAAGTGCTACCACACGCTTTTTCTGGCCTCAAGCTTGCGGTTATGCGTGCGTGCACGCGCGCATCCACCATCTGGCTTTTTGTTATGGCTCATTAAGCCTTACAGCGCGCTGCTCACCTTTAACGCTCCTCTGCCCCTTCCCTGCCGCGTCTCGCGTTAATGGGAAACACATGTGCAAACGCGGTGATTTCACTATTGCCGTGGCAGGTGCTCGCGTGTGCACCACTTTCGAAGCCGGGCTTCTCTTGTTCTATGCAGTCGCGCACCTCAATGAACTTTCGCTCCACTATTCGGCTTCCATCCGTTGACTGGCTCTCTGACTCCACTGGTTGACTTTGACAGTAAGTTATCTATAATCAGTGGAAACAGGGCTGGTGAGATAAACAGACTTCTGTTGCCGCGAGCCACTCGGTCTGTACTTTGCGTCACGAGCGTGTCGCCTCCTACGCCCTCCTCCTTTCAATACGGCTCTGTCACTCTGCTGCCAATGTTGGCTCGCTTGTGTCATTAACGCTTCTGCTGTGCTCTCACAACACAACTCAACAGGGCTGGCCCGCCGGTGAGTGTGACGTGCTACCCTTCCAAATCTTCACTTACTTGGAGCCCTGTTCCGTCTTCTATGCGGGTAGCAGGACTGGCAGTCTGTCCCCTCTTCACCCGCCACAGACTGGGCTTCATTGCCATTTAGGAAGCCGGGGGCACAATACAAGCACCGAGCTGCTGACAGGGTTCTGAAAGAGCATGTGCTTTGTCCCACTCCGATGTGGGTTTTGGCGAAAAGTAATCCATCAAATAGTTTCAAATATTTTTACAGTTATGGAATGTGTATTGTGTAGTGTATTATTTGTGTTTTCTCTAGGCATTTTGTCTTTTGCTAAAATGCCAAGAGGGCGAATTTTTGCTTCAGAAGGAATAGTTTCCCAAACCATGAATATGTGAGCCTCAGTGCCTGCTTCGTTGTAAGAATTTCAATGCATTCTTTAACGTTGTAAATCCAGTCAAAAGTGGTCTCTGATTGAATGAAGGCTTGATTTTCATCGCTGCCGAAGGCGGTGTTTGTGTTGCGTCGTTAGTCAACTGCACAGTAGCGAAGTCACCACTGTCTTGCCTCCACAGTTTTTTTAAGGGAGGTTTTGTCGGAAGGTTTTGTCTCCATGGTGAGATTAGGAAGGGTGAGCGTGGTGATCAGACTGTTTCCACATAAAAAAATGTGTAGACTACCTGGGAGCTTCTATGGGAGAGCTTCCCTGCTCGAAGCCTGGATTGAAACGTGACAGCCATTGCCCAAAGTAACGACCCTTATGTATCACACACACTGATATAACTGCTTAAGATTCCGGTGAAAACAAGTAAATATTCCCAAACGACATGAAATAGTTAAAACCAGTCCCTTATTCTTTAAAGTTTTCATCTAATCCGCCTAATCTACCTTTTTATAGTTAAATTGGGCGTGCATTTCAATGCAAGGCATCCTTTTTTTACAACTTTGATAGGTGGAGAGGTATAAATATAAATCTTTTACATCTCCTGAATTTAGCAGTAGTGTATTATAGCATTTATATGGGGCTTCATGGCAGCAGTCGAAGTGCATTCAAACAGAATGTATACTTTGAACCGAAGTACAATGGGATGGACCGTCACTGAGTGTGGGGGCGAGGTCAGAGACGTGACAAAAAGAAGGAAATGTTTGTCAACTATTTTGTTTACCTTTCACCTATATATAATGCAAACATCGTAATGAAAATAAATGCCAGCTAAACTAATCTATGAAATACGTTGTTCTGCTTTAAAAGCACCGTTGGTTAATACATTCACTTACGATCTCAATGTGTCTACCTGAAGGGTTCCCGATTTTAATCTTGACTGATGCACTGGGGAATAGTGACATACATATATTTATAGCTGGCGTCAGAGCCTGTGACAGAAAGTACTGTGAATATGCAAGTCTTTAGTTAAGAAAAGGAATTACACACTGCAGAATGGCAATTGCTGACCTTTGATGAGCTGGTAAGACCGTAGGGGTTAATTCCTACTATACCACACACTGACTCGTATCTTGCACACTAACTGCAACGCTGTGGCAATAGAACGCCAAATCAATGCTGTTGTACAGAACCTCACCGTCATGTGCAATATGTGGAGACTTATCGTCTGGTTGGCAA
Source organism: Lissotriton helveticus (assembly GCF_964261635.1). Taxonomy (NCBI): domain Eukaryota; kingdom Metazoa; phylum Chordata; class Amphibia; order Caudata; family Salamandridae; genus Lissotriton; species Lissotriton helveticus. Next base: position 1,394,770,904 of record NC_136057.1, read on the forward strand.
AAGCTATTGGATACCACATTCAGTCAGGGCACAAGTCCTAAACAAGCATTGGCATAGCCAATAGGTCTCGCCTTTGGGGCCTTATAAGTGTTTAACCATCCAACAGTTAATGAGGTTGCACCAAGGACATTGTGTTGCTTAACTAAATACTTATAATGTCCCAAAAGCGAGACCTATTGGCTATGCCAATGCTTGTTTTATTTCTTATGTAGTGTACACATTCTCTGTGCCAATCACAAGATTCTCTTCTAGAAGTGGTAATAAATATTTAATGGTGGGAGCGAGTGGCTTTCAGCTGCCCAATGCTGCTGAAGAGCATTTTGCCCTCTTTTGGCTAGAGGCCACTGGTCTACAGTAACCCCTAGTGCTACACCTTCACCCAACTCCAAAGAATTGGTGGTGATTGAGGTTTCTAGTCATACATTCAGTGAAGGTATACCCCAATGAAGATCTGAGGCGTAAGCCGACTGTTGTTGACCATTGCTGACTGTTGCTTCAGACTAGTCCAGAAGCAAGAGGTGGTCATGTCCCTGATAATGTATCCAGAGCTCGTAGAGGTAGAGGTGAAACAATGTAAACCTACCTCCTCAAACAACCAAAAAGCCAGAGGTACCAGAAGCTCCTGAATCCTCCTGAGATTAGTCTGTCAATCAGAAGAGTGAGAAACCGGAAGCATAAGTAGAGGCAATGAATTTTGGAGAGGGAAGGTACGTTTGGCGAATCCCTTATATTTTGAATCTTCAAGAGGGAAAGAGTGTTCACCATGAACTTAATATTAGATAGAATGTCTCTAACCCAACTGAAGACATCTGCTTCATTAACTGAGCAGACAAGACACCTCCTGCCAGTGTCCGGCAAGTACTTCTGCTTCATGCTTAGCACTGTCTGCATCCCAACCAGAAGTTCCAGGTACACTCTTGGTAGTCCTGGGCATAGTTCCTTTTTACAACATAGTGGCGCTATTTTAGAACAGAATGTGGAAATATGCCTCCTACCAAGGTTTGCTCTTAAAATTCCCTAGCAATCATATGCTTTGCCTTTAGAGACTAAGGGCCCGATATATCTTAGCGGAGAGGAAACTCTGTTGCACCAGTGATGGAGTTCCCTCCCCCAAAGATTATGATCAGATCACCCAATTTAAATACAGGCAGAGCAGAGTTTGACGACAGCGGAAACTACTCACTCTCCACTGTGGTCAAACTCTTCTGACGGCTCGACGGAGTAAGGGCCGTCGGAGTTTTGCTTAATTTAGATGGGCAGACATATAGCCATTTTCGATTTCCTTCACTGCCGGGAAACGGCCACTACAACGCGGCCGTTTCCACGAATACCTTAACCACGCATGCAGTACAACGCATGCGTGGTTTCAACGAAAGCCTTTACCACGCATACCTTTACTACGAGGTTTGTAGTAAAGGCATATGTGGTAAAGGTAAAAAGTAAAAAAAGGAGGGGCTTGGGGGGGTCTTCCCCCCCCCAAAAAAACTCACCAGCAGTCACGTCGGGATATGCAGATAATCAGCGTCGTTTAAGAGAAAACGGAAAAAAAACTTCAGCTTCCTCTTAACGACGTATGACGTCACCACGCAATTATTCGATGAAAAGCTAATGCGTAGAAATTCCATTCCGTTGTAACGCATGCGTGGTAAAGGTATGCGTTGCAACGGAATGCGTTGTAAGAACATACAACCTCACTGCCAGGAATAAACGTGGAGGTTAGAGGCACTGAGAAGTGCTAATTTCTCCCCTTGCCCTGGGAGGAAACTCCCATGGTGAGGAGGGCATTGTTTTTTTAATTTTCAAAAGCAAATCATGCTTTGAATTTTTTTTTGTTGAAAATAGCAACAAAAAATAACTTTGAGGTATGGCTCTGTCATGTTTGAAGGAGCCGTTCGGCAAAGGTGCAATGCATTGGCAGGTACCACCAGGACGGCAGTTCCTGTCAATGATTGAAATGCCTGTTGTGCCAGCAGACATTTCATAATTTGGCGGGTGGCACCTCCATCAGGGTGCCAAAGTAATTTACTCTGTTGCTCTGGGGGAGGGCGGGCTGTCTACCAAATTATAAATCAGGCCATAAGCCTATTTTCTTAGTTCTCACCCGAAAATGTTGAGATGGTAGAAACCTGCAATAGAGTTTTCATTTTCTGAAGGAGGATGAAGGGGAGGGTCCAAGCTGGAAGATGGGTCAAGTCACACTGAACTGTTGACTGGAGGGATGATCTTGAATTAGCCCTCTCTGAGACCAGCAAGTCTTTCAGTGTCTTTGAATGCAACCCTGTGTCTGTGACTGCCTTAGCTCTGGATCTTGTACATATGATGATGGTTAGAAGACTCTCAGCCCCCAATCCTCTTGGGTAACTTAGACAATTAGGGCTTCTTGTTAGGGGTTGAAAATCGCCTGTTGAACTGCCTGCTTCTAGTGAAGTTGATTTTGCCAGGAAGTTTTATTTGTCCCTATATCCTGGAAAATTGATGTGTGTCGCCACCCAGTTGGCAAAAATAGAAGCCTCCCAAACACTAACAAAACCAATAGATGATCCACATTGGAGGGAGGTGGAGACTGTAGACTTTACCCTAGGGATGGATACTTCCAGGGCATTGTCAGAGCTTTTTCATAAAAGGACTTTATCAGCTTCTTATCTTTAGCATCCTGTTTGACAAGCTCGATAACTTCTAGCAAAAGAATGTTTGACTTAAATTGTAAATCTCAAAAGTGATGCCGCATCACCCTTCCATGACCACATACAATATTGGTGTCCTGGCACCACTTCAGAACCTGCCACACAAGTTGCTGGTTTGAGACCATCCGAATCTCCAACAGATGGCAATGTCAGATATTTCTCCATAGTTTCACGAATTGTGCCACCATCCTTACTTTCAACCTCAAGAACAAGCAAGGAATGGAAATTTCTCATTAACAGGCTGTGTAGAAACGTTACATTTCAGAGTGTATGGAAAAGATGGCTCCTGAGTGATCATGTTTAAGGGCAACCTTCTCTCTCTCGTCAACCGGATCTATAGACACTGCATCTTCCGTAGCTACGTTGGTGCATCCTGCCAAGCTGAGAGGAAGGCAATCCACCATTGTTTCTGCAAACTCTTCAGAAAATCACTGCACGGGGTATGGGTCTTCATCAGGAAAATGCATCATCCACAGCTGTGAGATCAGAAGATTGAAGAGGCTGAAGAGCATCCCGAAAGCCCTCATTGGAGAGCACCTCTGCTAATACGTCTCTCTTAGTATTTTTGCTCCAGGAATCACAATCCTGCTTTTTCCTCTGCATCTGACCTAACATTCCTCCTCTGGATTGGTTTACAGTAGGAGGAGGGACGGGTTATTCGGTGTGTAGAGCAGCATTCACTGTGGCTTGAATTATGGCTCCTCTCACTTAGAGGGCAGAAACTGGGGCTCAGAGATAGGAGCCAGAACTGAGTCAGCTACAGGCGAGGTTGGTTGATTAACAGGATCAGGAGAATAATGATGCTCCTTACAGTGTTTGCAGTTTAACAAAACAGGGTCTTGGCTCCTACCACAGCAAGGCTAAGCCAAATATATGTAATAAACAAAACAAATGCCAATACTGCATTTAACTTTCTAAAGTCTGCTAGAGCCCATATGAATAAAACATACCGGTCTGTTTGATATAACGTCACTAGTTTATTAGTTTATTTATTCCACTAGTTTACAATTACTTATCGCTTTTTTTTGAGAGAGACAAAAACTTTTTTTGCGCATATACAAAAATTCACCACTGAATACAATCTATAATAATAACAAACAATCACTATACATATTTACAACTCATCTTCTCCAAACTTACAGTCCAATGCATTCATTCTACAATCATACCGCCCTCACAAACATAATGAAACAATAAAATGTGGCTTTTGTGTCAAAACAAACGTTTTTCTAAACACTTGATGTGCCCTAGAGGCCGTTTCAATGCAACAGTGTTACATACAAATGTTCAATTGGAAAAATATCCTGAGTTTTTTTATATAACAACGTCCTTCTAAACCTTATTTATTGACACTAGGCCACCTACAGTCGATGCGTTTCGAACTCCCTAATTGTATAAAGTTTTGTTTGTATATCAACGTCTCCTTTATGTTTAGAATATCGTGACTTCACCACACGATCCCCACATTGGGATTCGCACCATGTTAGCAATAAGGTAGGCGGACCTCAGCCGGCCGGTGGCGGCATATTATCTTTCTTAAAATGTAGATATATTGGAATAGGTGACTTAATCTTACACAATTATCTCTTGTTTTATAGAACTGTTGGGTCCTGAGGAGAATTCCGCAATTAGGGAGTTCGAAACGCGTCGACTGTAGGTGGCCTAGTGTCAATAAATAAGGTTTAGAAGGATGTTGTGATATAAAAAAACTCAGGATATTTTTCCAATTGAACATTTGTATGTAACACTGTTGCATTGAAACGGCCTCTAGGGCACATCAAGTGTTTAGAAAAACGTTTGTTTTGACACAAAAGCCACATTTTATTGTTTCATTATGTTTGTGAGGGCGGTATGATTGTAGAATGAATGCATTGGACTGTAAGTTTGGAGTAGATGAGTTGTAAATATGTATAGTGATTGTTTGTTATTATTATAGATTGTATTCAGTGGTGAATTTTTGTATATGCACAAAAAAAGTTTTTGTCTCTAAAAAAAAAGCGATAAATAATTGCAAACTAGTGGAATAAATAAACTAATAAACTAGTGACGTTATATCAAACAGACCGGTATGTTTTATTCATATGGGCTCTAGCAGACTTTAGAAAGTTAAATGCAGTATTGGCATTTGTTTTGTTTATTACCTTACAGTGTTTGCAGCATGAAAGGCACCTCCTCTCCCTATAGACGAGTCAGTGACAAGGTTCCATTCCTCAACGTCCTAGAACGTTCATGGCCCTCGATCGCATAGCGTCAGTAAGAGAAAAGAAATACTCACCCTCCATATGCAGCGTTCTTCTTTTGAAGCCACGTTCTCCACTCTGTCCTCTGTATAGAAGTCATTATTCATGACCCAGAAGCAACTCTTCTTTTCTTTGTAGCATGAGGGCTGGGAGCTGCTCAACATGACCGGCAACGGTACTGGGATAATGCACCTGCACAGTGAGTCTTCTTACAGGCCAGTGTCCTCAGATGATGTCAACTACCAAAGGATCCTGCAAAGCGGAAGCAGCAACTAGAGAATTCCAATCAAATCTTCAGAAACCAAAGAAGAAAACATAATTAGTTAACCTTACCCGTACCTTTGTCCCCCTGCCAAATATACCTTCAGTAGGGACAGGTAAAAGAACCAGACAGGGCTTTTATTAAAGGGGAAGAACGCAATGCTTTAAAACGTCGTTTGTTATTGGTTGCTTACCAATGCTTGTGAAGCATCAGTAGAACCTCATCATACGTTAGGACTGTGATGAGGATGATGAGTTAGCGTGACAATCGTCTTGGTTTTTGTAGGTTTGGCCCACATTTGGGTGGCCTGTCCAATTCCCTGCACTCAGCTCATGTGGGAAGAAAATGCCCCTCTTTTTGCTGATCAGGCTAGCTGCCTGGCAGGGAGACCACATCTAACTGTTTCAGTCACATATGACCTGTGAAACATGCACCTGACTGTGGCTGGGAGGGAGGGTCTGCGGCAGAGGAGAGATCCAAGAGATGGTAATAGGGAATGTGGACACCTGCAGTAAAACAACCCTGAATGTATGACTGAAAACCATACTTGGAATATGCCTTTGAGTGCCTATTTATGAAGCCGTTTGCGTTGCTCTTACACTGAGCAATGTGAACCCAAGAGCAAAGCAGACCTTAAGACTGATTTTTGAAGCCATGCAAAGATACTTTGCTTGGCTCGGAGTGGCTCTAAAAATCTGGAGTAACACAAGGCAGCGGAAATCACAGAGTTGTGTTACTCTGCCCTGGGAAGGAGTTGCATGTGTGTTCCTGTTCCCATGCAACTCCCATAGATTTTGATGCATCTCCAGGTTTATAAGAACTTGTAAACCTGGGGAAAATCTTACACCTTCCCAAGGGTGGCGTAATGAGGAGAAATATCTCTATTTTCCCTATTTCTTCCGGATTATATCTCTCAATATTGTTTGTGTGCCAAAAGATTTCCCTCCCTGCACAAAAACAATCCTGCATGCAACACAGGCACCCTTGCACCATGATTCAGGGGTGCCTGTGTTTGTGCTAGGCAGCCTTTTATGCACCACTGCATGGGAAAGACAGGAATGCGCCGTATTCCATTAAATACGGCACATTACTGCCCTTTACCTGTCATGCAGCGCAGCACAGCAAGGTGACTTGCCGCTCTGCACTGCATCACAAAGCTCATAAATGAGCCCCAGGTGTTTCTTCCACTAAGCCTCCCTCAATGTGCACACCCATTGTCAGAACTAGTGCCAGAGGCATAGGGAGAGTATGATTTACCCAAGATTGAAGAGTTTGCTTAAGTGGTAGAGCTGAGATTGTAATGCAGTACTGCTTATAGCAAATGCTATTACTTTACCACCATATCCACCATACCCATAATTAACACCCAGACCCGTTTGTTTTGTTGCTTTGGTTTGGTTTGGTTTGTTACCACAAACGTCCTGGCATCTTCAGGGTTGATTATAAAGACTCCCAATCTTGGACAAAAAAGGCACCATAATAATAAATTCAAAAGATGATTGCACGATAATAATTTGACCAAATGGGGAGGCCAGGATTTGAAAATGTTTTTCTATGGTTCCACAGTTTCCAAATAGCCCACTTGACCACATCTGAGGTGGCAGTGATTCTGAGGGGAAGGCCAGGAGACTACCCTTCCTATAGAAGTCTCTGTTTTGTGAGTCCTGCACAGATTTATAGTTCATTGTTTATTTCTAGCATATGTATGTAAAGTGGTAAATATGTTAAATCTGGTAGTGGTTTCTGCCCAACCAGTAAATTGCCCACCTCATCAGGGGTCCTCTCAATGATTTTTGTTATAGCACTAGGTACCTGTATGGTGCCTAACTCTAATCCGCTGTTCCAGTATTTCCATATAATAGAAAGAACGGCAGAAGTAGATTGTGAGACCCTTTCCTTAGGTCATGGGGCAATAAGTAGTTACTGGGGATTATCAGTAGGGTATACTGTTGTTTACAACGGGTGTTTCAGGTCTTAAAAATATTTTATTCCTTTTCGGTGACGGGGTTATTCAAGGGGTTTTTTTCAAGTTCAAAAGTTAGCTTTATTCGGTTAAAATTTAAAAAAATCAAAGCACAGGTCAGATTTCATAACTTCTCTAACACATTACAGATAAAAAGAACATTTGGTATAATTCATAAGCCAAATTTATCACATTCCACCATCGAACGGCACTCTTGGGGTTCAAATAAATAAGTTAAAAAGGCTTGTCACACAGCAAGTTTTCCATTTAAAAGATCTATTTTTCATAACAGAATTGTCACACAGCAAATTTTCCATTTAAAAATAAATTTAAAAAAAAATCTATTTTTCATAACATGAATAAAAGGAAGAGGACAGGCAGTGCTATTACTTAAATGTATTCCTTCGCCTGATGGCACCTGAGATATAACTAGCTACCCCAAAACACACAACCGTGGAACCAAGCAATTGCAAGTAGGCTAACGCTGGCCTAACTTGCTCAAAGTTACAGCCCCTTAACAGTGGTAAAATAAATTTCCTGCGTAATGAAACATAAAAATCACAGAAAAATACCATATGAAGGGTGTTCTGCTCAGAGAAATTGTCACAGGGACAGGGAACCAAAGACCCCTCCTTAGAAAAGCCTTTAGGGAACGACAATAGCCATGGGAGCATGTTATACTTGAACCTTATTAACACAAAGAGATGATATGGTTTATTTATGTAAGTCAGGTATGGCTGAATCTCTCTGCCTGAACTCAACATTACAAAACTCCTGACTGAGGGGTTTGCCAATTCCCCTTCCTCCCTTATCAACATCAACCTACTCAAAAACGGAGACTTCACGGCTCTAATGGCCAACTTACAGAGAGCTCTAGGGTTCAAGAACAATCAGGACAGCCCAGTGAGTCCATTTGGGTCTTAATGTAACAGAACCACGGGATATCAAGGCCTTTATCTAAAGACATACAGTCCTGAATATTCAATTGGTTCAGGTTAGGTGACTGCTGTGCCCAAATTCTTAGCCAACATAATAATGGGGCTACAGTGATCTGATCTGAAATAAAACCAGCACCAAGGTCCTCATGAATATTAAAAGTTGCAGTAGAGGCAGGGAGCGACAACAGTTTACGAGAGAAAACATTTTCTGCTGTTTGAATGTCGTTAGAGTCGGTGTAGCCCATACCTCACTCCCATATAACACCATTGGGATACACTTAGCGTTATAAATTTTCATGAGGGCCGGGAGTGGCTTAGAACCTAACCGACTTGCGAACCCTAGTAGTGCCCCGGTCGCCCTGGCAAGGGTGTTCTTTTTGTGTGCACGCTGTATAACCCATGATCTTCTTTCGTCAAAAAGAACCCCTAGATATGGGAAGGCCAGAACTTTCGTAAGTTCTAGACCTTTACAATAAAATTTTACCTTTTAAGCCCGTCCCCTACCAATTGACATAGAGTGTGACTTTTTAAGATTTGTTATTAAGTCTAGAGAGTCCATAAAATCAATAAAATAATCTAAAAGAGATTGTAACCCTTGTGCCGTCCTTGCCACCAAAACTGCATCGTCTGCATACAATAATGCAGGGATCGTTTTTGAGCCAGCTCTTGGGACATCCTTACAAGATAACATTAAAGCATCTCCCAGGTTACTAATATAAAGCGTAAACAACTGGGGGGCAAGAATACACCCCTGTCGCAGCCCTCGCTTAACTGGCCAAGCTTCTATTAGGCTACCATTCTCGTTATAACGAGCCGCTGCCGAGGTATTTTCATGGATAGCAGCCAGGAAGGATATCAGTGCAGGTTCCAATCCTATACTATGAAGGGAAGCCCAAAGCTTTTGCTTCTTTACAAGGTCGAAAGCAGTGGACAAATCCATAAAAGCTAAATGGATATCCCCCTGCTTGGCGACTACTTCCCCATAACTAGATGCAAATTAAGACATTGGCCCGTCGTGCCCTTTCCCTGTCTGAACCCATACTGTAGGTCCGAGACAATGCAATTCTTATCCAGCCAGTCTGTGAGTCGGGCTAGCACGGCTTTCCCCATAATCTTGGCTGCAGAGTCCAAGAGTGAAATTGGCCTATAACAGGCCGGATCCTCTCTTGAGCCCTTTTTAGGGCTCGGGCCTTAGACTCCACGACGTGGAGGCGGAGCTTGCGAGCCCTAATGTGTTCAATGCAGAAAGGGCTCCGGCTGGCACATTCCTGGCACATTCCGTAGTTTTTAATGGCATGTGCCTAGTGATTCGTCTTCGCTGTGATGTGTATTTAGAAACGTAGATGTGATAGGCTGTAAGTAATGTACGCGTGCCCGATGTGGCATATTGTGTGCGAGAACGAGCACGGCAGAGTGATTAATCTTAATTAGGAGCTGTCAGAGGGCCCGTGTAATGCAATCCAGATGGTGTGCACGTTCACCATCTAGCAGTGCGTTTGTCGGGCGCGCGTCAAGCAATGCGTGATTTTCTGTAAAGTGGAATGGGGCTGGTGAGTCACAAAGGATAAGCAGAGGTGGGTGTGTGGGAGGTGGAAGCCCATGTCAAGCGCTTGGAGTCATCCCGCTTCTTGGCGCCGAATTGAGTTAATTGGGCTGGGGCAAAGGAGGGCGCAGGACAGAGAGAGTTTGCAAGAATGTACAGTCAGACGCCCCCCTCCTCTCCTCAGTCCAGCTGCAAATGTATGTTTCAGAGGCCAGCACTGCTGGAATTGTGCCGGGAGGGGCTGTGACCGGGCACGCGCGTGCCAACCCCGTCCCTGCGAAAGCAATGTCTGCCCTCTGGACCCGTTCCACAGGGGGGGGGGGAGCAGAGGGGCCGCGCGCCACAAGGGAGGCCAGAACGAGGGGGCTGGGGGAGGGGTCAGGCACTGGCCAGGGGGACCATGAAGCTGAAAACAGTGTCGGCTTTCAGTGAAAACACACAGAGGTGCCGGGGCCCACTCTGGAGTGGACGTTATAACATGATTTGTGGCTCCTGTCCTGGCTGAGAGTAGAGTGGAGGCTCTAAATAACCCGCAGAGCCCCCACCCCGGCCCCGATCCTGATAAAGGATCAGTCTGTGCGGATCCTTATATGATGAGTGGCGCACGCAGCCTGTGCACCCTGCAGCAGCTGAAGCCCGAGGCGGACTCGGTGAGTAGGCACAAGTGCGGGTTAGTCTGTATTTGGATAACACCACTGTCATAACTCCTTTGAGCCCAGGTGTGGCAAAAATAAATTTCGCACTTTTCTGTTTTTGCTTCAAATCCCTTCCCTGGGCTCTAGGTATTCCTTTCTCTCGTGTGTGAAAAAATGTGAAAGCGCTGTTTTTTTCTGTTGAATTAATGGCGCTGGTATGTTTGTCTTTCATCCACGGTGCCGGTAACTGCCTGACTCTCTGATTAGACTTTGCTTTATTTGTTTAAGTGGAGTGAAAGTGAGCGTATTAAAAATATTTGTACTTTTAAAGTTATAATTAACCTGCCATGATGGTAGTCGTAAGACATTAGTGATTTATGACATATTGGTAATTTATAATTTACATCCTAAAGTGACGAATACTGAAAATGTACCCCTCTCTTAAGAGGCCAGTTTTTGTACAACTTTTGAAAAACTTTAGCCATGGGCGAGTTCTGAATTGGCTGATGCTTGTAATATTTTAGGTGGCATTTTCTGCTGCTGTCATGGGGTACTAACACAAAGGTTATTACTTTGTTATAGATGACGCATTATAACACCTCCTTTATAGTCCTGTGATGTAGGTACAATTTAATTCCACTAGGCCCTAGATGTAGACCGAATCGACTTTCTGCCTATTAATGACTATTGTAGTGAGGTTTCAAGAGGCGCCTCTGGTCACACCGTGATTGCAGAGATGTGGTTGGGGGTGCTGTGCCAGAGAGAGCTGGGTTACACTATGATACAGGAGGTGTATTGGCATCATCCTCTAGTGAAGGGTTGGGTGACATCAATTGACGTAAGTCACACAACATACAAGTACAGATTTTGGTTGCACCGAAGGCCCATGCCATTGTCTTAGAACACACACAGTGTCACGGTAGTGCAAGTTCGCATTCAACCGCAGGGATATCGGATTCAATCACATAGTTTGAACTTTGGTTTGACCCAGATAGTTATGGGATATGTCCGTGGGCAGAATTTTTTCAAAGTAGTGAATTTTCAACCGAAGGGAGGACAGGCGTGCATTGTAGTTGTTAACTGGTGCTTGTGTGCATTCTCGAAGTGTAACATAATATGCATTTGCAAAGCTCACCATCACTCCTGGGTGCTGAATAATACGTTTATTGTTAACCAGTTCAGTGGTGCTCATCTCATTGACCTGAAGGATGAAAGGGGCTTTTCTTTTCTGTGAGCTTGGTGCACTTTCCATTCCAGTGCCGAAGACCATCAGTAAATGTCGACACAAAATGGCAGCATTTTTCGTTCAGTGCAAACATGAGTGTCCAATGTAAAGTGTATATTTTGTTTTAAGCGATCGCATGTATTTGTATCGGGTTTTGTTGCCCCTTTATGTTTTTGCTATGAAATAATAAAAAATGTGATTTAAACCTGGAAATAAGCAACTGTTTATGTTGCTATTTGGCTAAATAGGCGTATGCGCCTTCTAGTGCCACAAGCCATTTATCTACTTACAATAGATTATTCCTTTGTCTGCCCCAGGAAGGCAGTACTAATCCTTCCTTTACTTGAAGATAGTTTTATTTACTTGATCTAATTCAATCATGATGTACTACCCTTTTTGTGACAGTCTCATTCTACATGTGTACTGCACGTTTATTCCAATATATGAAATCACTTTATGTATGTGTGTGTGTGTGTGTGTGTGTGTTTCCTGTTTGTGTCTTCTTGACATAGCATCCTTTCCTTCACACTAGTAGTTCCACCTTCATCACACACTTCTGTTGTCTTGCCACCGCACATCTAGTGAGTAGAGTAGTGAGTAAAGTAGTGAGTGCAGAGTAGTGAGTAGAGAAGTGAGTAGTGAGTAGAATAGTGAGTAAAGTAGTGAGTGCAGAGTAGTGAGTAGAGTAGTGAGTAGTGAGTAGAGTAGTGAGTAGTGAGTAGAGTAGTGAGGTGAGTAGAGTAGTGAGTAAAGTAGTGAGTGCAGAGTAGTGAGTAGAGTAGTGAGTAGAGTAGTGAGTAGTGAGTAGAGTAGTGAGTAGTGAGTAGAGTAGTGAGGTGAGTAGAGTAGTGAGTAAAGTAGTGAGTGCAGAGTAGTGAGTAGTGAGTAGAGTAGTGAGTAGTGAGTAGAGTAGTGAGGTGAGCAGAGTAGTGAGTAAAGTAGTGAGTGCAGAGTAGTGAGTAGAGAAGTGAGTAGTGAGTAGAGTAGTGAGTAGTTAGTAGAGTAGTGAGTAGTGAGTAGAGTAGTGAGTAGTGAGTAGAGTAGTGAGTAGTGAGTAGAGAAGTGAGTAGTGAGTAGAGAGTAGAGTAGTGAGTAGTGAGTGCAGAGTAGTGAGTCGTGAGTAGAGTAGTGAGTCGTGAGTAGAGTAGTGAGTCGTGAGTAGAGTAGTGAGTAGTGAGTAGAGTAGTGAGTAGAGTAGTGAGTAGAGTAGTGAGTAGAGTAGTAGAGTAGTGAGTAGAGTAGTGAGTAGTGAGTAGAGTAGTGAGTAGTGAGTAGAGTAGTGAGGTGAGTAGAGTAGTGAGTAAAGTAGTGAGTGCAGAGTAGTGAGTAGAGTAGTGAGTAGAGTAGTGAGTAGTGTAGTGAGTAGTGAGTAGAGTAGTGAGTAGTGAGTAGAGTAGTGAGGTGAGCAGAGTAGTGAGTAGAGTAGTGAGTAGTGAGTTGAGTAGTGAGGTGAGTAGAGTAGTGAGTAAAGTAGTGAGTGCAGAGTAGTGAGTAGAAAAGTGAGTAGTGAGTAGAGTAGTGAGTAGAGTAGTGAGTAGTGAGTGCAGAGTAGTGAGTAGAGTAGTCAGTAGTGAGTAGAGTAGTGAGTAGAGTAGTGAGGTGAGTAGAGTAGTGAGTAAAGTAGTGAGTGCACAGTAGTGAGTAGAGAAGTGAGTAGTGAGTAGAGTAGTGTAGTGAGTAGAGTAGTGAGTAGTGAGTAGAGTAGTGAGTAGTGAGTTGAGTAGTGAGTAGAGTAGTGAGTAGTGAGTAGAGTAGTGAGTAGAGAAGTGAGTAGTGAGTAGAGAGTAGAGTAGTGAGTGCAGAGTAGTGAGTAGTGAGTAGAGTAGTGAGTCGTGAGTAGAGTAGTGAGTAGTGAGTCGTGAGTAGAGTAGTGAGTAGAGTAGTGAGTAGTGAGTAGAGTAGTGAGTAGAGTAGTGAGTCAAGTAGTGAGTAGAGTAGTGAGTAGTGAGTAGAGAAGTGAGTAGAGAGTAGAGTAGTGAGTAGTGAGTGCAGAGTAGTGAGTAGAGTAGTGAGTCGTGAGTAGAGTAGTGAGTCATGAGTAGAGTAGTGAGTCGTGAGTAGAGTAGTGAGTAGTGAGTCGTGAGTAGAGTAGTGAGTAGTGAGTAGAGTAGTGAGTAGAGTAGTGAGTAGAGTAGTGAGCAGTGAGTGCTGAGTAGTGAGTAGAGTAGTGAGTAGTGAGTTGAGTAGTGAGGTGAGTAGAGTAGTGAGTAAAGTAGTGAGTGCAGAGTAGTGAGTAGAGAAGTGAGTAGTGAGTAGAGTAGTGAGTAGAGTAGTGAGTAGTGAGTGCAGAGTAGTGAGTAGAGTAGTGAGGTGAGTAGAGTAGTGAGGTGAGTAGAGTAGTGAGGTGAGTAGAGTAGTGAGTAAAGTAGTGAGTGCAGAGTAGTGAGTAGAGAAGTGAGTAGTGAGTAGAGTAGTGTAGTGAGTAGAGTAGTGAGTAGTGAGTAGAGTAGTGAGTAGTGAGTAGAAAGTAGTGAGTTGAGTAGTGAGTAGAGTAGTGAGTAGTGAGTTGAGTAGTGAGTAGAGTAGTGAGTAGTGAGTAGAGTAGTGAGTAGAGTAGTGAGCAGAGTAGTGAGCAGAGTAGTGAGTAGAGTAGTGAGTAGAGTAGTGAGTAGAGTAGTGAGTAGAGTAGTGAGTAGAGTAGTGAGTAGTGAGTAGAGTAGTGAGTAGAGTAGTGAGTAGAGTAGTGAGTAGAGTAGTGAGTAGAGAAGTGAGTAGAGAAGTGAGTAGAGTAGTGAGTAGAGTAGTGAGTAGAGTAGTGAGTAGTGAGTAGCGTAGTGAGTAGAGTAGTGAGTAGAGTAGTGAGTAGAGTAGTGAGTAGAGTAGAGTAGTGAGTAGGACATCACAGGCAGCAGCTGTGCAAGCTTCTTACACTCACAAGGAGACCACAGGCAGCTGAGGTGCAATCTTCTCCCACTCACAAGAACGACATCACAGGCAGCAGCAGTGCAAGCTTCTTACACTCACAAGGAGACCACAGGCAGCAGAGGTGCAAGCTTCTCACACTCACAAGAAGGACATCACAGGCAGTAACGGTGCAATATTCTCACACTCACAAGGAGATCACTGGCAGTACACACCACATGAACACACTCCATAACACATAGCAACAATACATTGGCATTTACAATGCCATTAGCTCGAACTCAAATAAATCCGAGCCCGATTGCATTTCTAATGCTTGTTAAATATTGGGATTATAACTGCTTTGGCCCAAGACATGGGAAAGCCGACTTTGGTCGCAGCATTAAAAACAAGAGTTAAGATCCTCGCCCATATGGTGGGGTCTGCCCTATTAAGATCAGCCGGCACCCCATCTGGGCCTGTGCTTTCCCCTTTGATGTAGACACAATCGCCTCCATAACTTCCTCCTCTGTAAATAGGATTTTTGGGGCATGAATAATTTCCCCATGAGGAGTGAGCAGCGGCTGGCTAACATCAGAGTATAGACCACTAAAGTGTTCCACCCACCTTTCAGGAGGGATAAGACAGTCTTTGACAGTGTTGGCCGTCTCATCAAATAATGGGCTGTTAATCACTCTCCAAAATTGGGTACTGCTTGTCAGGACACTTGCTTGGCTGAGTTCATCCCAAGCCATCTCTTTTAACTGGATCTTCCTTGTTTTAATTGCATTTTTATAAGCCCTTCTGGCCTCTGCGACCATATTAATGTCCCTAACAGGCTCTTTCAACACCCCTAGCAGTGCAGTATGCGCGGTGATACAAGCTTGGTCAAACCAGTTTTTATATTTCTTTGGCCTTGGTTTACCACGAGAAGTCAAGTTGGCCGCTACCTGTTTCGTTATGCGGTCAAAGGCACCTAGAATTTTCATTGGCTCAGAATTCGCATTTAAACATAAACTAAAGTCTTCGGTTTGGCTACTGTATAAGTTAAGGAAATTCACTGGGGAGATTACCTCCCATCTTAGCCTTCGACCCTGATCTTTTGCAGCTATATTAGAGTTAGAAATAAGTGCCAAAGGTTTCATATTTACATGGGCCAGAATGTTAATGTCCATAATGAGGGGATTATGATCACTCAGACCACTCTGTGTTACGCAAAATGTGCCTATTAGGTCCGTCAAAGGGCATGAAACTAAAATATAATCAATAGTGCTGGAATGACCTTGCCCTGTATAGGTTGGGACCAGGCACAAGGTTTCTAATTGTGTTGGGCAGAACAAATAGTAGGCAGATAAAAGACTCTCCAGATAAGCCCCATTCTTCGTGTGTTCAAAGTGGGTTACCCCCTGCGGGCCGTACTCATCTTAAATACCGTTCCATACAATTCAAATGACAAACGTGAATATTAAAATCGCCAAGAATTAAAAGATGGTATGGCGTGTCATCATTGGCATCATAGTTATCCAAAAAAGTAGACAATGATCTTAGGTGCTCCAAGTCATCTGTTCTTGAAAAAGAATTGTAAAAATGTACCACCAACATAGCTGGGAGGTTGTCACCTATGAGTTTAACAGCTAAAATATTTGGGGAGCTTGTCACTATCAACTCAGGCCTATACAACAGTTTAAGGCTAAACAATAACAAAAGACCCCCCCCCTAGGTCTCCCCATCACCGATGGTTCAGCATTTTTTCTAATTGAACAATACCCGTCCAAATAGTAGGAATCATTTGCGTCCCAGGTTTCCTGCAAAGCGATAATTTGATGCGTTGACAGAAAAGCCTCCCAAATTGTATCCCCCCTTTTCGACTGCAGCCTGGCAATATTCCATGAAATAATCCTTACTTTATTCTCTGATCCGGTCTGCCCCGTTTGTTTTACTACCAAATCTGCTGGGGTCACAGGGTTTGGGAATACAATCTGGTGTGAAACCACTGCGTCAAAGTCAGGCATTGTGGTTGGGGATTCCCTTTCTGCCAATATCCTAATTATTGGTTGCTTCTCTATAGGTGCATCCATAACTTGCAGTCAACCTTGTTCGTCTGAATTGGGCAGGGCCTCAAATCTATTTGAGACCGCAATAAGCGGAGTAAACTCCCCTTGTGACCTCACGAGGGGCCTATAAAAGTAACCCAGTGGGAGAGCCACAATAGAAGTGGCGGTTAAAAGATGATATTTTGCTTCAAGAATTGTTTGTGCAACTACAGGTCTTCTAAAGTTAACAATAACACAATCCCCCCTATCTTTTTTTGTGATTTACCTAGCCATGCAAAGGGTTATTAATTTTGTAATCCTCTGGCCAATTGCGAGCAGTCATGCCTTACTTCAGGAGGTGGCAAATTCACTATGACATAGTAAACTCAATATACTGTTAAATTTAATATTTTCAAATTAACTGATTTAGAGGAGGGGATTATGGAATTAAACCCACCAAACAAACCCTGTGACTCATAATGCCTCCCCACACCAACGGCTGCCCAACAAATATCTTCTGAAGTGTCTGCAAGCACAAAGAGCCTCCATGCATCCAAAGTGTCTACATGTGTGCAAAGTGTCCTGCGGTTAAGGTAATGGAAAGTTGGCCACCCTAGAAAGAATAACAAAAGGCAATTGCATAAACTGACAACGTGGAAAAAGAGGAGAAAGGTATGTAAAGTAGTACAGAAAACAGTGGATCAGAAGCTTCACAAATACCAAGTTGTGGGCTGTATTGGAGAAAGAGGAACCTCAAATGCAAATTAAGAATGCTTATGCTTATATGCCAATAGACCCAACTGAGGCGAGAGACTCCCGATTTTGTAAGCTAAAAATGGCCTTCTTTTAGCTACTGAAATTGCCTTTGCTTCAATAAAAGTCGTGGGGAAAACACAATCCCCATTTTTTCAAAATCTATCACTTTCTTGTTCTTGTTCTGAAATGTTGGCATGTATGTTTATGTGGAAAACAGGTTACAGTAAACAGGGTCTGGTGGAAAACAACTTAAGGTATGTGTGGGAAAGGTCGCGCATGCACAGAATCCCACATCACTTCTATTTTTAACAATAGAATCCATTTGAAGTCTGGCCAGAAGGGGGGCCGCCATTTTCTTTGGATATTGGAATATTGGAAGGTAATAGGCGAGACGGTGGTGTAACCTACTGCAGCAAATTGCTACAAAGGTGTGGGGAACTCAGTGTCGTACATTTTAGGTCAAACCCTACCAGACATCACAGCTGTCTGATTGCTAAAGACTTCATGGGTACATTCTGAAAGCTGACCTAAGAATGGATTCCACCCCTTGCTTACCATTGGTTTTGTGGTTTGTAACCCACATTTGCTTGCTTTTCTTTTGCTGGCTGTATTTGTTTTAGGCTGTCCAGCTTGAGTTTGTGCCTCCAATTGCCCAAACCTTGTTTACTTAATTCTTCCACAAACTCGATTTCTGTAACCAGGCCTTTAAATCTTGTACTTATATCTTGTTACATTTACTGTGCATTCAGAGACAGAAGTCAAATGTCAAGCTCTGTCTTCCGAGGGAGCTTGGTGTTTATTTTATTTAGTGTTTTATAGAGCGCGAACCAGACCTGTGAGGGTATCAGAGCGCTTTACAGTAGTATCAGGTGGGATACAGAACAAAGGGGGGAGGAGAGCCAAGTGATAGGGACACAAATAGATACAGTATATGGCAAAACAAACAATCATAATATCAGACTACTTTAAGGGATAGGAGCAAAAACGATGCAATAAACTAGAAAAGCAGTCTCATCCTCCTGAGATATTGTTCAGAAGTGCAGGGTGGGTAACTAACATAAGGGGAGGCAGCCAAGGAATAGTGCAGTGATGATAGGCCAAGTCAGGTTGAGGGGGTGATTGTAGCGTGAACTTTAGGAAAGGAATTTGCCCATTAGGAAAGTTTTGGTCTCCTTTTTGAAGTGAGCTAGAGACGGTATTCTTCTAATGACGGGTGGAAGTGAATTCCATATTCTTGGGGCGGCCCCAGAGAAAGACCGATTGTATGTTCTTTTTTTCTTGAAGCGTGCAGGTTGGAGCAAAAGGGCTCTGACGGACCGGGAGTTTCTGGTTCCTCTGGATAGCACAAGTTTCTGTGCGAGAAAAGCAGAGGAACTGGAATAGAGAGCCTTGTGGGTGATGCAAGCCAGCTTGAATTGGATTCTGGCCTCAAGAGGAAGCCAGTTTAGAGCTTTAAGGTGGGGCAAGATGTTGTTGAACTTCTTAGAGCCAGTTAGAAGTCTGGCGGCGGTGTTGAGGTAGGCTTTCAAGGGTGCCAGAGAGATCTTGGGTAGGCCTGTGAGGGTGGAGCAACCATATTCTAGTCTAGAGATGACTAAGGCCTGGATTGCCGATTTTAGATCAAGGGGGTCGAGGAAAGGTATCAGGCTTCGTAGGTAGTTCAGGTGAAATCTGGCGGTTTTGGCCACCGCGTTGATATGGCCCCGCATGTTCAGGTTGCCGTCTAAGGTAATTCCCAGGGATTTAGTAGAGTCCACAATGGTTGGAGAGCAGTTTAGCTCTGTGATAACCTTGGTCCAAACTTGAATGTCTGTATTGGCATGGGGTGGAGAAACTAAGAGGAACTCTGTTTTTTTGGCACTGAGTTTAAGCTGGTTAGATGTGAGCCAGTGAACAGTTAGTTTCAAGGCCTCATTCAGGGAATGGATATCCTCTGGAGAAGAGATATTGATGTAGAGCTGTGTGTCGTCAGCATACATGTGGTAGGAGATATTGGCAGTGTGCAGCACCTCTGAGAGCGGTTCGAGGTAAAGATTGAAGAGGGTAGGTGATATGGTTGATCCTTGGGGAACTCCAACTGTGATCGGAGAGGAAGCGGATAGGTTGCCGTTGATCAGGACTCTCTTAGAGCGGTTCAGGAGGAAGGATCGAAACCAAGCCAGAACAGTGCCATCCAGACCCATCCTAAGTTTGAGGCGATTCAGGAGAATTTCGTGGTTAACCGTGTCAAAAGCCGAGGATAGATCAAGGAGGATCAAGAGACAAGATGCCTTGGTCAAGGGCTAGAAGGGCATCATCCACAACGTGGAGGAGTGTGGTTTCCGTGCTGTGCCCAGGTCTGAAACCAGGAGATGTGTTGGCTCATCTGTTGCTGTACACATTTTTCCAGCACTTTAGCTAGGAGAGGGATGTTAGAGATAGGTCGTAATTGTCAGGAGAAGCAGGCTCTAAAGCGGGTTTTTTTAGAATGGGGACCACCTGGCCGGCTTTGAGAGAGTCAGGAATCGATCCCTGTAGGAGAGAGGAGTTTTTTATAGTAGTCCAAGAAGAGATGATAGCCTGAGAAGCAGAGGCAAGGCTGTTTGAGGGGAGAGGGTCGTTGAAGTGATTGTTGGGGCTTAAGGAGGAGAGAATTTTTTAGATCGAGTGTTCATTATAGACTTTGAAGTTGGACCATAACGCTTGGGGGAGGTCTGGGAGGGCAGCGCTGAGTGGGGTGGAAGAACCGGAGGGGTTTGGGAATAGGTAGCAGACATGAGTTCCTTTTCTAGGGCAGAGATTTTATCACAGAAGAATGAGGTGAATTGCTCGCATGGGATTGTAGAAATAGGGGTTTCTTTGGATAATTTAGCAAGTTTGTTTGATTGGTGTTTGATCAACTCGAATAATTTGCGAGGTCTATTCTTAGCGTTATCCAGTTCAGCTCTGAAGAATTCTTTTTTAGAGTTGATGCTTTTTTTGTTATAGGCGTTTCTGGCCTGACGGAGAAGTTTAAGATGGTCTGCGGAATGGTGCTTTTTCCAGTTCCGTTCTGTTTGTCGGAGGGACCTCCTCATTGTTAAGGAATCCGTTGAACCATGGGTTTCTGTCTTTGATCTATGTTCTTTTCAGTTTTAGCGGGGCAAGGTCATTGATTATATTGGCTATCGTTGTGGAATAAAGTTCAGTGAGGTTGTCGATCGTGGTGATATGGGCGGGAGTGGGAGGTCAGTTGCATAGCTGTTAAAATCTAGATTGCGGCATCAACATTATCGGCGCCATCTTGTCCCCTTTTCCGACTCATACGTGCGCGTAAGCAGCAGCCATTTTGTATGCCATGGCTCTCTGCCCACTGCCGATAGCCAGCGCGTCTCTCCCCGGCCTCGCAAGCATCCCCCCACGCCCTGACAGCCCCCGGCCTCTCCTGCTTGGGCCATAAACGCACCTCCAGCGCGACCCTTCCTCCGAGCCACATCCCGTGCTGAACCCCCACACTCTTTCATCTCATTCATAGAACAAGCTCCTTTGATAACCTCTTCCTCTCTGTCCGATTGTCCGACCTGTTCCCAGGCCACCACCTAGCCCAGCAGATACAGTTTACTGCCCCTACAGTAGGACCCCGCCTCACATCAAAGGAGCGGGGATTAATCAATGCCTTCACACCCCCAGATCCGACCGATCGCCCCCATTCCTGTTCCCAGCGCAATGTCCAGCTGCGCGATAGCCATCATGCTGAGATTGGGGTGGGGACTCCTACTGTAGATATGTGTGGGAACGGGCCTGAACAGGGGATTCCAAAGATGCCTTTTCCATGCTTCAAAGCAATGCCACGGATGTCATAAATGTAATAAAGCAATAAACCTGTGTATAAGAGGCCAGGCCTCAAGGATGCGTTTAGAGCACCTCGAGAAGATACCCTGTTGTCTGATTTGATGTGTTCTGCTCCGTCGGAATAAACTCCTGTTTCCTGCCTTCCAGTCTCCAGCGCCTGCCTCTTTATTTGGTAACCGTGAGTTGGGCGAGAGGCGGCTAGCGCCGGGCAAACCTTGAAAAGGGGTAATCGACCTGATCTGCCTGACCCTTTTTCCACAATTGGCGTCCCAAACGTGGGGCCCATCAGCGACACGTGGATCCAGTGGGAGAGGTCCTGACGACGGAGTGAACGACTGCAACGATCGGGAAGTGCACCTGCCCGATAGACCCTCGTCTGGCAGCCGATCATCCGAACTTCACCGGTTCCGAGCAGACCTCTCTCGAGTGATCTACGGTCCTGACTGGGAACCATCAGGAGTGCCACAGCAATTACGGAGAATAGAGGACGATCAGGCGCTGGAAGCGGAAGACCAGAAACTGTCCATGCGGTCCGGGTAAGGTCGTGTAACACGACGAATTGCGAATTGATTGTTTGATTGTCATTGGAAAATACTAGTATTACGCATTTGATTGTTTGGTTCTGAGAGATTCTCTGTCTACAAAAGGGGAAGGATAGGAGTATTCTCCCTTTGCAGATAGTGAAGGGTGGGTAGCGCAGGCTTTTGCCCCCGTTGTAACCCGTCGCGCCTACTTCCCTCTCCATTGATTGATTGTTTGTTCGAGCATTTACTGTTCGAAATTGGTTCTCTGAAAGGATCTTCTCTGCCTACAAACAGGGAGGGACAGGAATTTCCCTCTCTCTTTGCAGATAGTGAAGGGTAGGTAGCGCAGGCTTTTGCCCCCGTTGTAACCCGTCACGCCTATTTTATTCCTCATTTGATTGATTGATTGTTTGTCCGAAAATTGACTGTTTGGAATTGGTTCTCTCTTTGGGTATTCCCTATTTGCGAATACTGTAGAATAGAAATATTCTATCTAGTCTTCGCAAAGTAGTGAAGGATAGGTAGTGCAGACTTTTGTCCCCATTATAACCCGTCATGCCTATCTTCTCCCCATTGTTCAGTAGTTGGTTCAGCCCGGACCGCTTATTAGAGGTGGATCATCCGGCTCCTCTGGAAGGCACCCCTAATAAGGATATGTTTTTAAAGTATGGACTAGTCGCCGTAGCTTATAGTAAGTTGTGGCATAAATATACCAAAAAGGATCGGGAAAGTCAGTGGCCACTGATAGGATCCTTCGATGACGCAAAAATAAGCGTGCTGGAAACAGCCCTTTGTAACAATAAAACAACGCCCACTATGCTTGATAGTTTCGGCATGTGGCGCAAGGAGACGGAACAACGAAAGAAAAGAAACGAAGTCAGACTAGAGAAAGAATTGCGAAAAGCAGCTCATTTAGCCGCGAGCAAGTTGAAAGAAGAGATAAAGGAAAGAGAGGGAGCTAGACTGAAGCAAGAATCCGAGACATCGAGCCAATGTCCCGTTAGAACACCCTCTACGCTTTACCCTGAGCTACCTTCGAAGCAGCGAGCGAACGATGATCTACTGCTAGGTCCCCCGATCATCTACATGCCCCCTCCATACGCCCCTTCCCAACCCTTAGTGCAACGCGCGCAGCCCCCTAGCACAGATGAGAGCAGTGCCAGAGCCTCGGTCCTCACGGCCTCCGCGCCGGCCGAGCCCCTTGTACTCAGCGCAGCGCAAGCAGCAACATTAGATGAGCCCGAAACTAAGAAGAAAGACTCTGCTAGACTCAACCGATTGAGTAAGAATGAACGAGCAGGGATTGATAAGATTGTAAAGACGCTAGTAGAACGGAAAGAAAACGAAGATTACGTGACAGATATATGCAATACATATGCTGATAACCACAAACGACACTTTGTTGCACGTTTCTGTTACCACACCCTTAACGCCTATGAAGACCGGTATCGGAACAAAGGTCCTGAAAGCCTAACGACTCTGTATAGAAAAGTCGACATTGGAGACGAGGGCGAGGGTGATGTGACGGACCTCTTCACGCGCACGCTTGAAGTCTTCCGCCACCTCACTGAACAAAGATTAGAAGCCGACACCACGACCCCTGTAGCGACTGAACCTCAAACCGAGAGAACTGACACCATGATGCCAATAAGAGAAGCGGCACCTTATTGGGTCCCCTCACGAGGACAGGGAACACACGAAGATATTAACCACCAAGATGCGAGAGGGAGGGTAGTGTACAACTGGGTCTACCAACCCTGGGATCGGCAAGACATCCTGACTTTCCGAAAGTCCTTGCCCGATCTACGAAAGAACCCCACTGCCTTCTACACAGAATTAGGTACCGCCTTGGGTTCGACGATTATGACCCTAGCGGACATCGACTTGTTTTTCAGGCTATGTCTGCCAGCTGATGTGTGGAAGCAAATCCGGAAAGTCGACCACCTTGAGCTGTTCGGACATACCTGGTCACAACTCGATGGCATAGACAAACAGCGAGAGCCCGGACAGAAACCTTTGAAATCGATTCTAAACCTGCCAGACAAAATAGTACTAAAACTGAAAACCATAGTACCAGAAAAGAAGGTGGACTGGTCGATAGTAACGGCCTGCTGCCAGAAACCACAGGAAGACGCCTCAGAATATTTCTCCCGGTTCGAAACGGTGTTCTCCGATTACAGTGGCCAGGACATGACCTCTGCGACCGGACATCACTTGTTCGACCAGAACTTTGTAAAAGGCCTGACACCAGAAGTCTCGCAAAAACTGCAGACTAGTGAAAGTAGTTGGGCTGCCTCCAAACCCGCGGCTATCCTTCAGATGGCTCAATACTACGAACGGCAAAAGAACGAGAACGATAGGGCGACTGAGAAAAAGAAAAAGGACTTGAAAGAACGAGTGATGATTGCTCAATTGCAAGGAGTGACGACAGGTAGGGAGCAGTATAAAGGACAGTACCAGTCGAATGCCCCTAGAAATCCACCCCCTAAAGACCGTACCCCCGCATCCTATGCTGGACGGACAGACATTGACGACAACCAGTGTGCGTTTTGCAAAGGATTTGGGCATTGGAAGTCCCAGTGCCCGGTCCTGCTAGAAATGTACAAAAATAGGGACGCAAAAGACGTAGCGGGTGGGCCGAAAAATAGAGGACAGGGACGAGGGCACGCAAACGACACCAGCAATGACAGATCAGGCAGACCGAACACTTTTGACCGCCCCCGACAGAACCAATGCCAGCAGACTGACTGTGACGATGCCCGCGACTTTGCATAGGACTGCCTAGGGCAAGGGAGGGATCCAGTCGAGCTCTATGTTGACCAGCAAGGTCCTTATGTCACCGCTAAGGTCCTAGGTACGAAGTCTCCATTTCTGGTAGACACTGGCGCGACACGTAGTGCATTATCTAAACGACTGATTCCTAGGGCACCCTTGTCTGGCTCACACATATCATCAATAGGCTTTGATGGAACGCCCTCCACTAACCCCTTATCCGCACCGGTTTCCTTCGACTTGGACAGTAACCCCACTGACACGACGTTTCTGCTTTCCTCCATCACCCCCGATGCCATTATGGGACTTGACTTACTGAAGCATTTCCGAGCTACTATCAGGTGTTCACAGGACGGAGTTCGAGTCATTCTGTACGATAACCCGACTCTGCTCAGACCTCATCCCGCACGACACATGTTCTCCATCTCTGACGCATCCTTACTTGACTCTCTACCTCTGTATCTGTGGGCTAAAACTGACGCTGACGTAGGACGAATGATGATCGACCCCGTGCACATAACTGTTCGCCAAGATGCGATACTCCCAAAACTCCCACAGTATCGGATATCGCCCGAAGGTGAGAAGAAGGCATTGGTAATGATAATCCAGTCCCTGGTAGAGGCAGGAGTGGTAGAGGAAGTAGTCAGCAATATTTGCAACAGCCCTATCCTACCCATTGTGAAGAAGCAGGGCGAGGGAGATGAGAAAGCGTACCGCTTCATCATCGACCTTCGAGAGGTCAACAAGGTAGTTGTACCTCAGTACCCCGTAGTCTCAGATATCACCACCATTCTGACCCTGATTCCTTCCACAGTCACCACCTTCACTGTAATAGAACTCAAGAACGCTTTCTTCTCCATCCCCATCCACCCAGACAGCCGCTACCTTTTCGGCTTCACGTTAAAATCCCGCTCATATAGATTTTGTAGAGCTCCCCAAGGTTACACAGAAAGTCCCAGCATCTATAGCCAGGCCCTCAAGCGACAACTGGACGCCGTTCAGCTACCGGATGGAGTGGTGTTGATACAGTACGTCGATGATATCCTTTTGGCGGCCGACACCACTCCACTTGCAGTCACAGCCACCATCCAACTCTTGCACTTCCTTGCGGAAAATGGCCACAAGGTCTCCAAGAAGAAGTTGCAATTCGGCCAACCCCAGGTCACCTACCTAGGCCACCTCTTGTCCAAAGACGGGAGAAAGCTTACACCCGATCGAATTCAGGCCATTCTAGAAACCCCTGTCCCAAAGACCCAGAAACAAGTCCGCTCCCTGGTAGGCCTCACCTCCTTCTGCCGGCAGTGGTTGCCAAATTTCAGCCTCATTGTAAAGCCACTACTTTCCCTACTAGCCAAAGATGTCCCCCTCCCACTCCCTTGGACCCCCGAATGCCAATCTTCCTTCAAAGAACTTCGAGACGCCCTTTGTTCTGCACCAGTCCTAGGAACCCCCGATTACACCAAGCCCTTCTCTCTCTACACTCACGAAAGGGAGGGGTGCGCTTTGTCTGTCCTGACTCAAGCCTTTGGCCCCAAGCAACGACCATGTGCCTATTTCTCTGCCACTCTTGACCCCGTAGCGAGAGCCTTGCCTGCCTGCCTTCGAGCCGTAGCTGCCGCTGCTGTCTCTATCAGGCAAAGTGAGGGGATCATACTCTCGAATTCACTCACGGTGTTAGTACCCCACGCTGTTGACACCCTCCTGAACCAGACTAAGACTCAACACCTGACTAGCGCACGATTGACTGGGTACGAACTGACTCTGCTTGCACCCCACATCACGCTAAAAAGATGCACCACACTGAACCCAGCCACCTTGTTGCCACTGCCTGACAACGATCCAGATGTCCCCCCTATACACGACTGTGTGACCCTCACGGATGAACAGACTAGGAGTAGAGTCGACCTCCGAGACACTGCCTTCCCAAACCCCGATGGAGAGCTGTGGGTGGACGGCTCCTGCATCAAGCTCCCCGACGGCACCACCTCAGCTGCCTATGCAGTTACCACAACCCGAACTGTAGTCGAAACCGCCCGCATCACGCAACGATCCGCACAGGCGGCAGAACTGATTGCCCTCACACGAGCATGCATCCTAGCAAAAGGAACGACAGCAAACATTTACACGGACAGCCAGTATGCCTTCGGGGTGGTTCATCATTTTGGGCTCCTATGGAAGGAGAGGGGATTTCTGACATCTCATGGCACACCCATCCTACACGGAGATCTAGTCTCCGCTCTGACTGAAGCAGTTCTCCTCCCCAAGCAACTGGCCGTAATCAAATGCCAAGCACACAGAAAGGTGACAGACATCATAGGACAGGGAAACGCACTGGCCGACATCACTGCTCGAACCACAGCCGAAAATAGGACGACGACTCACATGTACGTGACTAGGTCACAAGCTGAAAAATGGACGGACGCTAGGGAGACTATTAGGGAAATCCAGATGGCCAGCTCACCACACGAATTGACTGAATGGGCACGGGTGGGATTGAAAGACGATGAAGGCTGCTGGCGGACAAAGGACACTAACAAATGGTTGCTACCCAACTCGTACCTGATCCCCATACTGACTATGGCTCACTCCCCTGCACACATAGGATCTGCCCCCATGACCGAACTTGTCTCCCGAGTTTGGCATAACGAGAGAATTGCAGACTCAGCCAAGCGACTAGTCCAGCAATGTCTAGTCTGCCTGCAACGCAACCCTGGGAAAGGAACTGTCGTACCCCGGGGAGGGTTCGGCGTCCCCAACCATCCATTTGAGGTCCTACAGATGGAATATATCCAGTTAGAAAGATGTCAAGGACTGAAGTATGTGCTTGTTGTTGTGTGCGCTTTTAGCAAGTGGGTGGAAGCCTACCCGACTCGTGACAACACTGCTATTGCCACTGCAAAGGTGCTACTGAAAGAGTTCTTCCCTCGCTACGGCCTCTGTCGTATTTTATGGAGTGACAATGGCCCCCACTTCGTAGCCGAAGTTATCCAGCTTATTCTAAAGGGGTTGGGGGTACAACAGAAGTTCCACGCAGTTTTCCACCCCCAATCAGCTGGACTGGTCAAGCGACACAACGCCACTCTGAAACTTAAGTTGGCAAAAATAGTGGCTACCACAGGCCTAAAATGGCCGGACGCTCTCCCCCTGGCACTACTGTCAATGCGTTCCACCCCCACCAAACACCACTTGACCCCTTACGAGGTCGTTTTTTGCCGACCCATGAGCATCTGGTCTGCGCCCAAACCGACATCTATTCACGACGTCCCTGACATCCTAATGTCCGACTATCTGTATAACTTGACTAAAACACTGTCTGTTATTCATCATCAGGTGCTGCAGGCCATCCCCGATGCTTCCAGGGGCCCCGGACACTCCATCCAGCCTGGCGACTTCATTCTAGTGAGGAATTTCCAGCGTGCGAAGAGTCTGGAACCCCACTGGACGGGCCCCTGGCAAGTCTTGATCACCACCCGAACAGCTCTTTGAGTGGAGGGGAAGCGCAATTGGCTGCATGCACACCATTGCAAGAAGATCTCGCCGAATCTGACCACGACCGAAAACGTGACCACGCAAGAAGAGCTCCTGAACCAAGATCGACCATCTCTGAACTGCTACCCGGAAACAGACACGCTTGAGCTGACAACATTTCCCGATCCCACTGTGCCATCCAGAGAAGGGTACAACCTACGACGAAAGGAGGGAGCTTCGGCCAAGTAGACCACTGACTAAGTTTATATTCTCAGAGTGGTGACCTAACACTACTAAGGTTGCCAGGAGAGAAGCCAAACAAAGTCTGTGGTTCTGCCCGCTACCGAGCCCCTTGAAGATGATGGAAGCGCCCGATATGAAGATGATGGAAGCACCCGACTTGAAGATGATGGAAGCAACCGGATACCCAAAGACCCACTACCGCAACCCAAAGACTGACAAAATGCACAGCTCAAAGACTATTGCCTTCTTCATTACCCTTCTCTTCTGCCTCCTCCTCATGACCACCCTCTGGATCACGGAAGAAGGTTCGCCAGCACATAAGACACTTCTAGCCACTGTACTACCTGTCACTGTGAAAGAACACCACTTGATCTCTCTTTCACCTCAACTCCGAGAAAGACGAAAGGAGTTCTGGAACAACTCCTTCGTACAACTGTTACACCAACACAACCTTGCCGCCAATGCCACCAATTGCTGGATCTGTGGGTTGCTGCCACACGCCACCGGACACTCCATCCCATTCATTCCTTCGCCATTCTCTGTTCACGGCTCCTGCCTCGCCTGGCTGATTCTCCTGTAGGAGAGCTACAGAGATAGAGCAATCCCCAGCGAAACCATGTCTCACTTTTATCATGGGGCCTGGCCGAACGAAACAAAAAGAACAACTGCACCCTTTTGCCCTCTGACGTCCAACACCTCTGTTCACCTTGACATCCCAGCCAAAGAACGTGTTGAAATGCAGGTGTTCAACAACCCGGCCAGACCTACCTTCTCCTACCTCCGGAAACGAACAGCCGCCACCCTGACTGTGGCCCTGTCTGTTGTCAATGTCTCGGGCCTCGTCTGCATCGAAGGCCTTGGGACACAATTTGTAGGTCGCAGTGCCTGCAGCACCATCAGAACCCTGGACTCTACTGACCCACCCTCTTTTGTCACCTCTCCAAACATGTACTTTGTCTGCGGTACGAAAGCCTACACCTGGCTCCCAAAGGGCTGGGGAGGTACCTGCTACATTGCCTTCATCCTTCCTCCGACCTATGTGGCATCTGAAAGCCACCACCGACAAAAACGAGAGAGAGACATTGACCAAGCCGACTCTGCCGGAGCACAGTTCCTGGACGCAATGAAGGGACTTGTTCCACTCTGGGGTCCAATGACAAACAGCCGTGCCATCCGACATTTGACCCAGGCCGTTGAAACAACCATGAACATTACAGCTGGCATCCTCTCAAATAACACAGCCGAGCTTCAAGCAGTCCGCTTGGTGGCTCTTCAGAACCGCCTTGTTCTAGATGTGGTTCTAGCAGATCGTGGAGGGGCATGCCGCATCATCGGGTCCAGCTGCTGCACCTACGTACCGGACAATTCGCCCTCAGTGTACAAAGCCATCGAACATCTCCACAGACTTTCCTCCGAGGTTCACCAGGAACAAGAAGAATGGTCGCTAGGGAGTTGGTTCTGGAGTACAATAAAAGACTGGGGGTGGAGGTTGTTTATGATTATCCTGATACCGATCATTGTAATTTGTGGTTTTTGCCTAGGTATCCAATGCTTACCACCTTTGTGCTCACTTCTAGCAAACTGTATCTGCCGCAAGACTCTGGACTTTGAAACTGAGCGTATGAAGGCCTTGTACGACGTAGAGGTCCAAAATATACTGGGGATTGAGGTGGACTAACAAGCTGGCTAGATATATTGAAAAGGGAGGACTGTTAAAATCTAGATTGCGGCATCAACATTATCGGCGCCATCTTGTCCCCTTTTCCGACTCATACGTGCGCGTAAGCAGCAGCCATTTTGTATGCCATGGCCTCTCTGCCCACTGCCGATAGCCAGCGCGTCTCTCCCCCTCACTCCCTGGCCTCGCAAGCATCCCCCCGCGCCCTGACAGCCCCCGGCCTCTCCTGCTTGGGCCATAAACGCACCTCCAGCGCGACCCTTCCTCCGAGCCACATCCCGTGCTGAACCCCCACACTCTTTCATCTCATTCATAGAACAAGCTCCTTTGATAACCTCTTCCTCCCTGTCCGATTGTCCGACCTGTTCCCAGGCCACCACCTAGCCCAGCAGATACAGTTTACTGCCCCTACAGTAGGACCCCGCCTCACATCAAAGGAGCGGGGATTAATCAATGCCTTCACACCCCCAGATCCGACTGATCGCCCGCATTCCTGTTCCCAGCGGAATGTCCAGCTGCGCGATAGCCATCATGCTGAGATTGGGGTGGGGACTCCTACTGTAGATATGTGTGGGAACGGGCCTGAACAGGGGATTCCAAAGATGCCTTTTCCATGCTTCAAAGCAATGCCACGGATGTCATAAATGTAATAAAGCAATAAACCTGTGTATAAGAGGCCAGGCCTCAAGGATGCGTTGAGAGCACCTCGAGAAGATACCCTGTTGTCTGATTTGATGTGTTCTGCTCCGTCGGAATAAACTCCTGTTTCCTGCCTTCCAGTCTCCAGCGCCTGCCTCTTTATTTGGTAACCGTGAGTTGGGCGAGAGGCGGCTAGCGCCGGGCAAACCTTGAAAAGGGGTAATCGACCTGATCTGCCTGACCCTTTTTCCACATAGCGGGCAGCCAATTTCTCGTGATCAAGGTTCTTGGTGTCCCTGATCCATCTTTTGGGGATCACCGGTTGTGGTGTCCATGTCTTGTGAGTGCCAGGAAGACGGAAGGTAATAGCGTGGTGGTCAGACCAGTCGCAGGGATCTATGGAAATGAGTTTGACTGCAGATTCCTTGGAGATGATCCACTCTAGAATGGCACCTTTTGAGTGAGTAGGGAGGGAGCAGTCTTAGGTTAGGGCTTGGCCAGCCAGGAAGACTCTGATGGCGTTGACCTGCGGGTCCTTGGGGTCGTTCCAGTGCAAGTTGAAGTCGCCAAGAAAAATTGGCGTTCTGGGAGGCCTTGGCTGTGATGATTTCCATGAGGTAGTCTGTAAAGGTGTCATTCTTGCCTGGGGGGTGGTAAAAGATGTGCAGTCTGCACTGAAGGGAGGTGTTGTTGCAGACAGATAGGTCAAGATATTCGCAGGAATCAGTAGGTTCGGTCAGAAGTTCAGTGATAAGGAGGTTGGAGCGGTAGATGCAGGCAATGCCACCTCCTTTTTTTGTGATTGCCTGTATAGCTTTACGATGAGATAGTTTGGCGGGACTAGAAGGTCTAGGCAGGGCGAAGAGGATTCATTTAGCCAGGATTCTGTCAGGATCGCTACATCTGTGTTTAGGTTCAGGATGAGATTGGCGGCATGCTTTACCGCAGAGCGGCAATTGATAAGGAGACCGGATAGAGAGGGGAGGGTATGCAAATTGTGACTAGGGTCGGAGGTTGGGACTAGCGCTAGGTTACTGTTGACTAGTCCTCTGTTGCGGAGAGTGGCTGATCTATAGGGATTGATTGCAACTGTGAGTAGAGGTTGATCTTTCTTCGGGTCAGAGGAGCATGAGTGTTCATAGCTAATGAGGAGGTCAGTAATTTCATCCTCCGAGACTTCCATAGTGCTAGTCGTAGCAGGGGTAGGTTTGTAGGTTAGGAGGAGGGCCTGTACTTCTTCCTTTGCGAGGTAGCAGGGCTGCCTGTGAGGGCGCAGGTGTCTCAGGGGTAACGGGAATGGGTGAGAAGGGGCTTGGAGTAGGAAGTGGGGGGGGGTAGCGTTCTGTGAGAGCCTGATCTTTTAGAGAGTGAGCTCGGCGAGGTGCAAGAGGTTTTTAAGGTCCGTGAAGGACTTGTGGATGCTCAAGGTTAATTCAGTGGCTTGGAGGTGGAGAGTGTCCAATCCCTAAAAGAGGGGTGATCTTGCGGGCAGTGGGTCGGCGGTGAAGGAACGGACTTGGTTGAGAGTGCAGTAGGCTTAGTAGTGTGGCTAAGACGACCAGAGTCATGAGTTCCAGTATCCCCGCGGAAGGGAGGATATAAGGTAGAGGGTTTAGGGAGGCTACTGATGGCTTGTGTAGGTGGCCTGGTAGACGGGCTATGAATCGATGTCTAGAGGATTGGGCCAAGGGGGTGGGGGGTGTCAATAGGCTTAGTAGTGTGGCTAAGACGACCAGAGTCATGAGTTCCAGTATTCCCCCGGTAGGGTGGATTTGGGGTAGAGGGTTTAGGGAGACTACTGATGGCTTGTGAGGGTGGGCATGTAGACAGGCTGTGATGTCTAGAGCGATGGACCAAGGGGGTGAGGTCAGAATCCGTAGGAGAGGGATGGGAATGTGGAATGGTGGTAGGGGTAAGGGCTCGTCAGCGTTGATAGGCGCTGAATGCATAGTAGGGGGGCTCTGTCGGTCTGTGTTGGGAGCGCTGTCGTGGGTATATTGGAGAGAGGGCAAGTTCCCTTGGAGGTTTTGGAGGGGGGAGGTGCTGGGAGAGCGAGGATGAAGGGGGGTTGTGTACATGTTTTTTAAGGAGAGGGAAGAGGTCCGCAAATTTGTTGAGGTCTTTTGGTGGAGCTTGGATCAGGATGATGCCGTTTTTGTATAGGGTAATGGTGAGGTCAGCACGTAGGTTTGCGGAAGGTGCGATCGTGAGCTTGCTGCCGTGTGGAATGTTCCTGGTATTATGTACTTTGAGGAGGTTCAAGAGTGCATTGCGCCAGACGGACGTTCTCCTGGAGTAGAAGATAAGGTCATTGATGATTGGGCCCTTGTCCGCGGTGGATCGATGGTCAGAGACTAGGGTCTCGGCATTCCTTTTCAGGATGGAGTGTTTGAAGGATTTAGCGGCGTTTTTCTTTAGGTTGGGAGGGTAGATAACGGTGTAGGAATTGTCGCCTGTGGGGGTCATACCAGGCCCAGCCATGTTGGGGGGAGTGTGGATACTCACGTCCAGGAGGATTGTTGAGAGTGGTAGGTCGAAGCAATAGGTCTGTCCTATGCGCAAGGATTGTCTAGTGCGCAATAATGCCAAGAGGAGTTGCCCCCTCTAAAGGGTGCAAAATGTAGTAAAGGTCCGGAGAGACTGGTCAGTTGGGTTAGGATATTCAGATATCATTAGGGGTAAGATGGCAAGATGGCAGCTACTAAGGATCCCAAAGTCCTCTTTCTTAGGCCCAGGTACTCTTTGAGCAGTCCTCTTTCTCTTTCCCTGTGATATGAGAGGACAGAGAGATTGATCAGTCCTCTTTCTATTCCCCTGTGTGCTAGGAACAGTCTGCTTTCCCTTGTTATGTGGAGGGTCAAGCAGAGACGTTACAGGCTCCCCGGAGAGTGTGGAGTCAGTAATACAGCATTGAGGGACTCTTAATTAAGATGGCTGACCCGGACTGGCTCTGGGGCCGCCATGTTGGGGCCAGGCAGCATGATGCTGATGGTAGCGGGAAAATGTTGCTTGAAGGCTATTCTTCAGCCGAAAGGAGACCGTAGAGAGAACTACCAACGGTGGTCGGGACACCAGCCGGCACCCGCGGGGAGAGGATCGCAGCATGTAGATGTATCCCCAGAGCAGAGAGCATTAAGGGGCAGCACGCACCTCGGGACTGATTCAGAGGCGCCACGAGGTGTGCAGCACAGGGACTGGGCCCCAGGGGGACTCGGGGGCTCGCGAGTGTCAATGGAGCGAAGTAAACTCCAGTAATAGGCGAGCTCGACCAGGTCGGGGGAGCACAGTGAGGATCGGCTCTACACTGGCAGTGTTGCTCAGACCGGCGCTCCACCACCACACAATCACGGTTCACCAGCCTCCCACGACTTCGCAGAGTGAGGCGGGATCGGCTGCAGCACAGCCGGGGGGGTCAGCGCAAGAACCTGCATCAACAGGACCAAGGGGACACTCACTTGGTTTGACCCGTGACCACAGCGCCGCTCCAGTGCAGCTCCAGCTCTCCCAGGCTCCGTAGCAGCGAGCGCGCCCGACCAGATGCTGCAGGGTGTCTCACAGTCTCCATGTCTATAGGAGACTCCTTCTGACCCCGCGAGAGCAGAAGTGGTCCCCAAGAAGCAGATGCAGCACCGTCCTCGGTCGGTCCCGGATGTCGGTAAGTACCCAAAAGTAGGGCAAGGGTAGTAGCACGTCCGTGGTTCTATAGGGGGTTGATGGAGGTGGGATGGCAGGGTTAGCTAGGGATATACAGTCGAATTGGCGAACCCAAACCCTAGGAGCTCCGGCACTTAGCTCCTACCTGGCCGCCAAAAAACTACTTTTCTTTTCTTTCTCTGACTTCAAATTACAAGGGTTTATCTGCCAATGGGGGGGGGGGGTGAAAGGTTTTCTAGCGCACAACAAAATATAAATGTCTGTAAATAAACTGTGAAAATATTCCAGAATAAATGAAAATTAGGAAAGTCAAATGAAGCAAATTTGTTTGTAATTCTGAAGTGTGCTGGAAACAAATATTTTAGTACGATTTAAACAAATCCATATGCTAGATTCCACACATAATCTGTTGTGCACTGTACAGTTTTATTAGTAAAGCTGTTTGTCTGTGCTAATGTAATGGTCATTTCAATTGAAAATGTGTTATCTGTAATGGAAGTGCACTACCACGCATGCATGCGTCACTCTATGCCACTCCACTCTATGACAATCTACTTCACTCTATGCCACTTTACGCCCCTACACTCTACGCCACTCCATTATGCACCCTTCCACTCTACATCAAAACAAAACAATTGCCAGTACTGAGTATCAATAATAGGAAATAGTTCTCTACAGGCTATATGAATCAAACATATATGACCATCTAGAAATTAATCAATCCTTTGTTTTACTTTATAAATTCTTTTGAAGCACATTTTAGCGGAAACAAAATTCTCAAAACCATAAGAAATACAACATGTATCAAAACCAACACAAACAATAAAGCTATATACAATTCTCTAAATTCAAATGTGACACCCACAAACACTCCAGATTCACACTCCAACACTCTTTCCCACATTCATTGCACAAACACTATTCACTTTCACACATATCATCCATACAACACACCATTGCTAGTAAAAAGCAGGTAAAACAATTTCTAAAGCCCAGTGCCAAACAAAAACAATCACAATCCTTAATAGTGAAGATGTAGGGATGTTTTATGAATTACCACCCTTTCCTACATCAGCCAGAAATTAATTCATTCTATTATGGTTCTAATAAACATGTCTATTTTGTTTAGGAAGGACAAATAGATAGGGTCGACGCATTTCAAACCCAACCCTTTGTCAGGTTCTCATCAGGACCAAAAAATTCTGATTCTCTGAAAAGAGCGACTCCTCTGAAGGCTGATTTATGCAGGTGTGCACAACATAGGTCGCAGTTGCAATGAAATCAATCCGTAGAGTCGTGGTCAGTGGTTTAAACCCTGTCCCGCGTTGTTACGTGGACCGGGAGTTTTGCAGACTTGAATCTGCAACTGCTTCTTCTCTCATTACATCTTGCTCACATCGCCTGGCATTCGGACGTGTAACAAATCCTTCCCGCAATCGTCCTCGCCCCTCCACTCTACGACACTAAACGCCACACCACTCCATGACACTCTACGCCACTCTACTGTATAAACCTCTGGTCCACTTTATGCCAGTCTACTCTGCTCCACTCTACACCACTCTATCCCACTCTACAATGCTCTACTTCACTCTATGACTCTATGTTGCTCTTCTCCACTCTACACCACGCTACTACACTACACTCTGTGCCACTCCGCGCTACGTCACTCTACTCCACTCCATTCTATGCTACTCCACTCTACAACACTCCACACTATGCCACTCTACTCTACTCCACTTCATGCCATGCCACTCCACTCTGTGCTGCTCTACTGCACGCCACTCGACTACTCTCCACTCTGCACCACTCCCCTCTATGCCACTTCACTGTAGGCCCCTCCACGCTATGCTCCTCCACGCTACTCCCCTCCACTCTACACCCCTCTATGCTACGCCCCTCGCCCCAAGGCCACTCCACGGTATGCCGCTCCACGCTACACCACTCTATGCTAACCACTCTACACTTCACCCCTCGACGCTACTCCACTCTATGCTATATCATTCTATTCTATGCCATTGCACTCCCAGCCACCCCACTCTAGGCACCCGACTCTACACCTCTCCACTGTACATCACCCCACACCACGCCACTCTACTGCATTCCACACCACTCTACAACACTCTACTTCACTTTATGCCATTCCATGATACGCTACTCCACATTATGCCACTCCAGTTTACACCACTCTACACCACTGCACTCTTCTCTGCAACACTCCACTCTACATCACTCTGTACTTGTCTACTCCATGACATTCCACTACACAACACAACACTCAACTCCACTTTACAACACTCCAATCCGTGACACTCCACCCTATGGCACTTCACTCTATGACACTCTACTCTATGACACTCCACTTTAGCACTTCACTCTACGGCACTCCACTTTACGACACTCCACTTTGACACTCCATTCCATGACACTCTGCTCTGACACTCCACTCTACAACACTCCTCTCCTCTCCTCTCTACTCTACTCCACTCTACGCCACTTTACGCCACTCTACTCCAATCTACTCCACTCTACACCACTTCACTCCACGACACTTCACTCCACTCTCCACTATGCCGCTAACTTGTATTCATGCTAAACAGCTGCCATGCTGGTGTACAACATGGCTGAAAAACATTGGCAAAGCCAATAGCTCTTGCGTATGCAAACCCTGTTGGCTTTGCCAGCACTTGTTAAAACGCAACTGTCTACAGTCAGGAATCACTCAATCTTCCCTTGGTTTTCAGTATCATGCCGAAAAATATGCACATCTCAGAATTGTTGAATCAAATATTCTACTTAAATTTGTTAAACTCTGGTTTTTACAGGTTGTCAAGAAAACGAAATTTTGAACCATCAGATGGACATTGAAAAAATAAAAGACATTCAGGCAAACTCCAAAAAGGTGAGCAATTCCTATGTGACGACAAATTATGAGCAAACTGCCCCCAAAATTAATATTTCAGGGACGCTTTTGAGAAGCGTTGTCTGTGCGTCATGGTTTCCCAGTGCTTTCTCCTTTCCTGTATTAGTTTTTGGTCCATTTCCCAATAGGAACTCCTAACATAATCTTAGCGGGACCTTAATTCATACCAACTCTCACTTGCCAGTAGGTGTCCCTACAGCACTAGTATCTCTTAGCTTTCTTCAAAACACCAGCCAATTCCATAAAGTGTCTGTCTAAAGTATATTACTGCTGCCCGAAAGTCTGTTGCAATGCTCTTGTTACCTATAACAAGTGTTTGTCTGTACCCCCCCACCCCGATACCATGTTGTGAAGGGGCATTGTGGCTCTCTGTTGCACTTGTGCTTTGATGCCCCTTACAGAATTGCAGGCAATCACACACTGTGACTGTTCACTGAGCATCACTGAAGCGCCCGTGCCAGGATTTCAAACAGCGCCAACCTGTGAGTTCAAAGTGGGTGCCACTGATGGATCAGTGTTTGCCTGCCCCTCCGCCATCTCAACCAGTGTTACTCTTTCAATAGTGCCAAGTCCGTGAGTCCCTTATTTATTGCCATCCAGAAAATGAACACTGAGTGTGTTTTGCTTCAGTGCTTTCAGCTCTAGCCAGTACTCCAGTCAATGCTATACTCTAATAGGACACCAGGTGTCACTCCTACAGTTGATAAGGGAAGCTGGTGAACTTTGAAACTGAGGTGTAAATATGTGCCTCAAATTCAAGGGTGGCTGACTTCCAGTGTCTCCCCTAAAGATTTTTTTAAAAAGAGAAATCAAAAGATGAATCTTAAGATACGGTTTTTACAAACATTTGCTAGAAATCAAGAGGATCTGAAAGAGCACTACTGATACAATACAATACTTTTCTGGCATGCCTTCCTCACGGACTATGAGACTCACCAGCCCCAGTAATAAATAATGGGCGTAAAACAGTGGTTTTTCCGGCAAAATGTTCTTACTTATTGTCTAAAGACCTAAAGATATTGTAGGAAATTTACAAATTCTGTCTTTGTGATCACATATAGCCTACCATTTTTCAAAAGTATTTAAGATCATTGTCCACTTTGTTTTTCCATACGGCCTCTTCCAATAGATTCTCTGTCATATGTTATGACAGAGAATCTACTTGGAAAAAGCAAGGTGGAAAAATCAAACGTTAGACTCATCTCAGAATCACAGGCAAATACTGCCAAACTAGATCAATCTTACATGCTCAGTCCTCCGGCAGCAGTATTAATAATACCACTATAGGTGATGAAATGCCACCAAAGGCAACAAATAACAGCCATGGCAGTAAGTGCACTCTGGGGCAAAAGAACAACAATCAGCAATATCTCCCCCTACTCAGCCTGAATCGTCCGTCACATATAGGTTTTAAATAGCCAAGATGCTGTCATGGATGTCCATCATTATTGAAGCGATTGCAAGAGTGTCCTCAAGAATGCCATTAACAGATCGTGGGTGGGCCACTATGTTATTAAGGATGGTTGGAATATACTCAGGAATGCTCACAATACGTCAAAGACTAATATTATGGGAGGAGAAATCAGGATTTCACCAGGAGTGCCTATAATATATTAAAGATGCCAAGTTTAGCACTGTGCCAGGTTTAACAAGAATACCACCTGGAATGCCAGCAGTATGTCAAGGTTGGGACATTATTCCAAGGATAGCCAGAGTGCCATCTTAACTGCCCACCCTGTGTAGTGGATGTGGCCCTAATATGCGGGGGACAAACATATTTTTGCATGTCATGGATCGGCCACTACTAAATGATGGCTTGCTAAAATGCCGCCTTGAATGTCACAGGTATGAAGACTGGGCCATATTTATGAGAGTGACAGCCAGAATATTGTGCTGACTGCCTACAATATGTCAAGGAGAGAGAGACCACTGGTACGCCGGGGATAGCCAGAAGTCACCATTAATGCCCAAAGTATGTCATGAATATGACCCAGTCACAGTTTCACCATGAATGCCCACAGTGTGTCACGGATTGGCGACCAATGTTCAAGGGATAGCCAGAATGTTGCTATGAATAGTTGCAGGATGTTAGATATGAATAACATTAGTTCAGGGTGAGACCCACAAACCCTTTCCCACATGTACAGTCACACATGTACACACGTGTGGGCTATTCAGCCTTCACTCCCATCCCTCCTCTAACTTTCCTAGTATCTGACAGGGCATGAGGTGTACAAAATGGAGTCAGATTCCTTGTATCTTAACACAATCTGTATTTTGTAATATGAAAATGCCAATAAAAACTTTAAAACATTTATAAAAAATAATAATCTGACAGGGCATGATGTGCATAATTGGCAACGTTCATTGTAGCAGATTTAGGTGACAAAAAGATTGCTTGAGGTGTGTGTGTGTGTTTATTTTGCTTTGCTGTGATCACCCCTCACACATGTGCAGTGTGCCTCAAGCCAGCAGAGCCTTCCTCCTCCTTCAGACATCGTACATGTAAACGGTATGTCACTTTTTCCCATATTAAATGTGACGCACCTGCGGTGCAAGGGGTTTGTAAATAAGCCACAAAATGTGGTGAGATGTCATTACATTTACTGCATGAGCTGAGCAACCATGGACAACTCACCTCTGGTCAGTGGCGTAATGCTAAATGGCCACCCTTCCTTGCAGAAAGCGACAAGGGGCTCCTGAGTCTCGCTTATCTCACAGATATTCATTGACCTTGGGCCGAATGGGGGCCCCCTTGGGGTTTGGCGTCCTCTGCGCTGCAGGGGCTGCAGGATCCCGCGTTACGCCCCTGCCTTTGGCGTCCTTGTTTATAATTCTGTACAGAATATACACTGTGAGACAGAATCACCGCTGCACCAGTGTGTATTCCCTCCCGGGCCTTCAGTTAATTCTAAACTTTTGTTTACCTTGTTTGCAATATGTAGTGGAGGTTTCTTTGGTCTCCTGCAGATCTTACGTCAATTGGTTGGGAATTCTGCTGACTCGGATTGCGTGGACGCCTCCAAGTGCCCAGCGAGTGGCGGCCGGCAGATGGACAAGGAGCTTGAAAATATATGGTACAGCCTGCTAATGTTTATCTTTCTTGTTACTGGGTGTTGCTTTTGCCCGAGACTCAGCTGGTATGTCCTCTATACGATTCCAAAGGCACTAGAAGTAACAGTGCGGGGTGCTGCAGCACCCCCAACATAACCATGCTGCAGGTCCCAAGGTGAACGAACAAAAGAGATGCCTTTAAAGTTTGTTTTAATCTTGTCACATTTGCTGTGTGTTCACAGGCAGAGGTCAAATGTCAGGCTTATCTTCTAGGCGATTAGCCACTTATTCTTTGAACATGGCAGTATTTTGTACATTTTATTTATTTTATTTTACAGGGTTTTTTATAGCGTGAACTTGACCCGAATTGGGTATCAGAGCGCTTTACATAGCACCAGTTGCAATACATGAGGACACATTCATTTTTATTTTTTTGTAAGCACGGGGAGATTAAGTGATTTGCCCAGAATCGAAATTTGCCTAGCATAGTAACGGTAAGTTTCAATTCTATTAAGGACACAGAGGCGAGGATTATGCTTTTCCTTCTTCGCTGTTTAATATTTACAAAAAACACAGCAGCCCAGAAAAGCTCCACAAAAAAATGCTTGTAAATCCAAAACACAGGAAAAAGCATTTCAAACCAGAAACAAAATGATTTCAACAAAATCGACTACAAATCCCATCATTCCATTATAGTCCGAGCAATATCAGTCCTTCCATAGTGTCCATGACCATTAGATAGGGTGTCCATCTTATGTCTTCTCCCTCTTTCTTCGCGCGAGTCATGCCGACCTCACATCAGTCTTGCTTGGAACCCTCATTCCCTAGCGGAAGAGACACAATAGCGTAAGCGTTGTAAACAAAAACCTCACGCCTAACAACAAGAAGCAGTTCAGTCGAACAGTTCAAACAACTGCAAAACAACGATTACCGTAACAATGTAAACATAATAGAAACTAAAAACTGGTTACTTACTGAAGTACAGGCGGGAATCTTACCCCAGGAAGTCCTGGGAGGGATAATCCTCGCCTCCGTGTCCTTAATAGAATTGAAACTTACTGTTACTATGCTAGGCAAATTTCGATTCTATGTCAGGACCGGAGGCTTCAGATTATGCTAGTTTAAAGCTTACTTGCGACCAAATGCGCAATATCCACCACCGGCTTGAAATAAAACCTTTTAAACGTGGAATCCGAGGACCAATCCGCCGCACGCATCAGGTCCTCCAGGCGAGCACCCAAAGAAAAAGCCTTGGAAGCCATCGCTCCTCTAGCTGAGTGAGCTCCGAATTGCTTCACGTCAATTCCTGCTTCTTGTAACACCCAACGCACCCACCTAGCAATAGTGGGGGAGGAGACAGCCTTGTGTGGCTTTCGCAAAGCGATGAGCAATTGTCTTTCATCCTGAGGGCGAAGTTCTGTTGTCATCTCCTCATACGCCTTGAGGCATTGCACTATGCACAATTTGGGTGAATCTACAAAGGCAGGATAAGAAATCATCCGAGAAGCGGACTTAGTATGACGGCCCACCGTAAAGGTCACACCGTCCGGAGAAAAAACTCTCGCTGAAATGTCAAGGGCCCGCACATCCGAAACCCTTCGACAAGATACCAAACACAAAAGCATGGCCAGTTTCGCCGACAATTCTTTCAAAGAAAGATACTTGTTCGGTTGCCATGAAAGGAAGAGATTTAGAACGACATTGACGTCCCAAAGAACGGAATACCGCGGTTCCGGAGGTAACGAAAGCCGAACCCCGCGCAAGAGCCTATATAAGATAGGATGTTCCCCAACAGGGGCCCCTTCCACCGGCTCATGAGCCGCTGAGATTGCAGAACGCATTGCGTTGATGGTGCGATACGCCAGGCCATCGGAGGCCAGTTCTGCCAAAAATTCAGAATTGGCACAACGCCTGCGACCAAGGGATCAAAATCCCGTCGAAAACACCAACGCACACACTTGGTCCAAGCGGATCGATATCTCTTCGCGGTGCTGGGCGCCCATGCCTTTGATAAGAGGTCCTCAGCTGATCTCGAAAGGCCTGGGAGTGACCAACGACGCCTGAAAGCCGCCACACCATGAGGCGGAGAACTCCCTGCGTTAGAAGATGGTGCGGTTCCCCTTCCGGATTGAAGAGAAGATGAGGAACCTGGGGGAGTAGGATTGGAGAATCCCAAGAAAGTTCCAGAAGAACTGGAAACCAAACTTGATATCTCCAAACGGGCGTCACCGCCACCACCTCCGCTCCCTGGCGGCGAAGCTGGGCCGCCATCCGGACGATCATTGCAAAGGGCGGGATCGCATTAGCACTCTCCCGACTCCAATCTTGGAGAAAAGCGTACGTGGCTTCCGCTAGAGGGTCCGGCCTCCAACTGAAGAACCGCGGGAGCTGATAATCCAAACGGGACGCAAACAGGTCCACCGAGAACGGCCCCCAAAGATCGTTCAGTCGCTGGAACGACGGCACATCTAGTTTCCAGGTACTGGAATCCCGAAGATGCCTGGAGTGCCAATCGGCCACCTGATTGGCCCGACCCGGTAAGTATTCCGCAGTCACGGATACATGGTGGGCTAGACAATAGTCCCAAAAATCTTGGCTTGATTGACATATCGGACGGCTGAGACGTTGTCCATCCGCAGGAGAACAGATGAGCTCGCCGAGTCCCTGGTCCAGCAACGAATCGCAAAGGACCCCGCCAGGAGCTCCAAACAATTTATGTGCAACTCCTGCTCTTTGGACGACCAGGCGCCGCCTGTGGAGAATTCTCCGCAGCGGGCGCCCCAGCCCGACCTGCTGGCGTCAGACTCTATCACCAGATCCGGTGCCGCACCGAAGATCGCACGGCCGTTCCAGGCCTCCATATGCGCGAGCCACCAGGCCATTTCCTCTCTCACCTCCTCTGTAAGGGGAACCAACTGATCGTACGATAAGCCGCGCCTGAGATGGAGCGCCACTGAAGGAACGACTGGACAACAACGCCCACGACAGCAAGGAACTCTTCAGCATCGTCAAGGAGTTCTCCAACCCCAGCACCGGCAACAACGACATCTCCCCTTCACAAGATCTCTGCGACTCTCTCGCCTCGTTCTTCCACCGCAAGATCGCCGACATCCACAACAGCTTCGGCGCACCATCCACGCACCCAACCGTCGAACCAACGCCCCCAACCGCCAGCCTCCGCACCTGGACCACGGTGACCACCGAAGACACAGCCCGCACGATGAACACCATCCACTCCGGATCTCCAACCGACCCCTGCCCCCACCACGTCTTCAACAAGGCCGACTCCACCATCGCACCCCAACTCCGGAACATCATCAACACCTCCTTCAATACCGCCACCTTCCCGGAGAGCTGGAAGCATGCCGAGCTCAGCGCCCTTCTGAAGAAACCTACAGCGGACCCCACCGACCTCAAGAACTTCCGCCCCATCTCGCTCCTCCCTTTTCCCGCCAAAGTCATCGAGAAGATCGTCAACAGTCAGCTTGCCGCCTTCCTCGAGACGAACGGATCCCTCGACCCCTCACAGTCCGGTTTCAGAGCCAACCACAGCACCGAGACCGCCCTCATCGCAGCCACCGACGATATCCGAGCCCTGCTCGACAACGGGGAAACAGCGGCACTCATCCTCCTGGACCTCTCTGCAGCGTTCGACACTGTCTGCCACCGCACCCTAGTTCAACGCCTCAGCAACATCGGCATCCAAGAGAAGGCACTGGAGTGGATCACCTCGTTCCTCGCCGGAAGAACACAGAGAGTCCGCCTCCCCCCGTTTCGATCCGAGGCCACCGAAGTCATCTGCGGCGTAC
Organism: Lissotriton helveticus; assembly: GCF_964261635.1. NCBI lineage: Eukaryota > Metazoa > Chordata > Amphibia > Caudata > Salamandridae > Lissotriton > Lissotriton helveticus. Next base: position 1,394,814,595 of record NC_136057.1, read on the forward strand.
CACAAGGATAATCACTCAGCCCCACCCTCTTCAACGTCTGCATGAGACCTCTTGCAGCCATCGCACGCCAACACAACCTCAACATCATCACCTACGCCGACGACACCCAGCTGATCCTCTCCCTCACCAGAGACCCCGACACCGCCAGAACCAGCCTACACGAAGGGATGAAAGACGTCGCCGAGTGGATGAAGAACAGCCGCCTGAAACTGAACTCGGACAAGACAGAAGTCCTCATCCTGGGACCATCGCCCTCCGCCTGGGACGACTCCTGGTGGCCCCCCGCCCTGGGCACCACTCCCAAGCCAACAGACCACGCACGCAACCTGGGCTTCATCCTGGACTCCTCCCTCTCGATGTCCAGACAAGTCAACGCCGTCTCCTCATCATGCTTTCACACCCTTCGCATACTCCGCAAGATCTTCAGATGGATCCCGACCGAAACCAGGAAGACGGTCACCCATGCACTCGTCACCAGCCGACTGGACTACGGACACGCCCTCTACGCCGGAACCACAGCCAAGCTACAGAAAAGACTTCAACACATTCAGAACGCCTCCGCCCGACTCATCCTGGTCATCCCCCGACGCAGCCACATCTCCAGCCACCTGAGGGACCTGCACTGGCTCCCCGTCAACAAGAGGATCACGTTCAGGCTCCTCACCCACGCACACAAGTCCCTCCACGACCTGGGCCCCAAGTACCTCAACGACCGCCTGACCTTCTACGCACCCACCCGCCAGCTACGATCTACTAGCCTCGCCTTCGCCGCCGTGCCACGCATCCGAAGAGCCACCGCCGGAGAGAGATCCTTCTCCTACCTGGCGGCCAAGACATGGAACTCCCTCCCCATCCACCTTCGGCTGACCCAGGACCATCTCGCCTTCAGGAGACAACTCAAGACCTGGCTGTTCGAGCAGTAACAGACCCCCTTCCCCAAGCGCCTTGAGACCCTTCCGGGTGAGTAGCGCGCTATACAAGTTTTATGATTGATTGATTGATTGATTGAGTCGTTGAAGGGCCCTGTAATGGAGGGGTCCCGGGAAGATCGCCTGAATGGAAGAGGACAGGAGCCCCACAACTCTGGCGATCTGCCGCAGGGAAGAGTGTGATTTTGCCATCGTTTGCCGCAACACATGTCGGATCTTGGCCACCTTCCTGGACGGAAGACTCAAAGAGGCTTTGAGTGAGTCCACGACAAAGCCGAGAAAGACCACACTCTGGGACGGGGAAAGCATCGATTTGTCTTTGTTGATGACGAAACCCAGCCCCTGTAACAAGGATACCGTCTTCTGAAGCTGAATGTTGAGCTTCTCGGGGCACTGAGCCATCAAGAGGATGTCGTCCAAATTAACAATCATCCTGATACCTTGGCTCCGCAGAACCTCCACCACCGGGTGCAGGAGCTTGGTGAAGCACCACGGGGCGGAGGAAAGTCCGAACGGAAGTGCGGTGAACTCGAACACCTGATCGTCCCAGACGAACTGAAGAAACCGACGATGCGGTGGATGGATAGGGACCACTAGGTAAGCGTCCTTCAGGTCCAAACGAACCATCCAATCGTTCTGAAGGAGCACATCCCGAAGAAGATGGATCCCCTCCATCTTGAAATGACGATAAGTCAACCAGCCGTTGAATTCCCGGAGGTTGATGACCGGCCGCTTGCCCCCATCCTGTTTCTCCACAAGGAAGATATTGCTGAGGAAACCCGAGGGGTGACGAGTTGATCGACAGACGGCCCCTTTGCGGAGTAGCTCTGAGACCTCCTCGTCAATCAACTGCGTATCGGCCAGTGAAAAAACTATAGGGCGAGGGGGGTTCCTCTGATGGGGTTGATCGTAAAACTCTATATGAAACCCGCGCACGGTCTGAAGGACCCATGCGTCTGCAGTAATTGCCGCCCAGGCCTCTGGGAAAGCCGCTAATCGGCCTCCAATTTGAACCTGGTCCGGGGATATTAGACTTACCGTTGGGGTTGTTATTGCCGGCGTTGTTCTTGTAGCCGCCTCGCCCCCTGAAGCGTTGGCCTCTCGTAGGGTAGAAGTTTGTGTAGCTGGCTGAGGTATTATATTGACCTCTTCCGGAGCCTTGCCCTTTGTTGGCAGAATTTTGACCGCCGCGGCCAGTCGCGTGGCCCCTACCGCGACCGGCCTCGCGGGAGAAACGCTGCTGAAACACCCGCTTGATGCTAGATTAGGCCTTATCAAGAGATGTAAAAGTTGAAACAAACTTGCCTAATTCTTTTATGAATGGATCCCCGAACAGGCCCCCTTGGGCTACAGCCCCTGCCTCCGAGGAGGCCAAATCACCTAACTTCGGGTCCAATTTGATCAAGAGGGAACGCCTACGTTCCGTCGAGAGTGCGCAATTGGCATTTCCCAAGAATATGACGACTTTTTGCGCCCAATTTGACAAAACCTCGGGAGATATGGCTGCCCCTGACACCTTTGCCTCCTCCGCCATGTCCAGAATCTTAGTAATAGGACCTATGGCGTCCAGCAACTTGTCCTGGCAGCTATGCCAGGACCTGTCTATGCCCTTGCGCGGATCCTTAACAAACTTAGCCAGAAAGGTAGCCATCTTGGCATCCAGTTCTGGTGTCAGAGCGACTTTCCCCTCTAACGTTGGGCGCGGGCACTCCCCCCGCAGGCAGCTCCTCGCTTCATTCCCCAAGGGTTTCCGGAGGCGTCACGCCACGAACTTCGCCACCTTGTCCCCAGGTACCCAAGCAGCCGACCGCGGATGAATAATATCATCCGGGTCCAACATGCCCGAGCTGTCCTGGGGCAACTCGGCTGCGGAGCCCGACGGACGCCAAGACCGCACAGAAACCTCCTCGTCGTCGGAATCAACCGGAGACAGTCCCCCCGGGGAAAAAGGGGCCGTGCCCAAAGACACCAAAGGGGCAGATGCCGGTGGCGGCGCAGGGATGGGGTTGGTAGCCTTCGCCAGAAAAGCGTCACGCAGACGCTCAAAGGCATCCCTATCCACACCCTGCGCCCCCCCCTCGAGCTCCCCTCCTTGCAAGGTCGCTTAGGAGCAGGTGGGTCTCCCTCAGAAGGTGGCAATGAAGGCTCAGCGCACAGCTAGTCGTTTGGTTAAGTTTTTATAGTTTGAACGTTTTATAGAAGTTTAGGGTGCTCCCCCAAGAGACATAACCGGCCGGGTACGTCGCGTTTAATACCTGGTTGAGTGCGTTACATTAGAAGTAAACGCATCCTTGGAATTGGGCACACTCGTTTGGTTCGTCATATGAAGACAGACTCCACTGTAGATTATGACATTCAATTATTTATTCGAAAGTTTCATCATTGATTGCCAAAGTTCATAAATTCTTATATTCCAATTTTTAGGTCAAATCATGAAAATCATTGCTGACGAATTCAAGAATACACCAAAAAATGCTCCAATGCATTTCGAGCAATGGGTGCCCTTTTTCAAGGAGCTCTGTGAACGCAATAAAATGCTTTTACAATTCAAAACATAACATTAAGAACATTGCATTAAATGGATTTACATTTCAATTAAAGTCCGGGAGTCACGTGAATGTGGGAGCTATGAACCTTATAGCCCAATGTGTAGAATAATGGGGACGGGGGTGTTCGGTGCTTTGGTGTAAGAAATCTTAAGGGGGGGAAAGAGGGGGTTTAGGGAAAGCAAAATTTGCGGGCAGAACACTTACGTTTCCGGATCGTAGCAGGTAGTTTGACTCGGGAGCTGGGAAGAGATTAAGCGACTTGTTATGAAACAGTACCGGCCCAACGTGGCAGAAATTAGGACGTGAGTCTTAGTTGGAGCTCCAACTTACTAGGAAATGTTCGACGGGTTGGTTCTAAATGTTCCGTGTAGGTCGCCGAGGACTCACGGAGTGGGAACGGAGTTTAGGGATATGTAGACGGAGGTCAGCTACGCGGAAGGGTGGTCACGTGGTGGGTCATGGAAAGGGTGAAAGGACGGAGTGTGTCTCGATGGGTTTAGCGGCCATCTTGGAGAGGGGTGCCGGTAGTGAGAATGAATGTCGGTGAAATGTAAACAAATACAAAGTTAGAACTCGAGCTTAATGAACAAAAGATACAGGGTAAAACATTTGTACCATAAAGGGTACTATAGAAAGCAGCTAAGTTCGATTCGGTCGTTGAGGCCATGAAGGGCCCGGGTCCGAACCAGGGGCCCCTAAATGCGCCTGCGCTAACTTGGCGCACTCCTCCACTATCCGAGTGGAGAGGCGTTCCTCCATGGGGCCTACAATGTCTGTAACGCAGCGGTAGATAGAGCTATCCACTGCGTTATAGAATTCCTCATCATTAAGATAGTGATGGGATTCTTCCTCCTCTTCGTAGTACTCCCCTTCCATGTCAATAGGGAACCCTAAGACCCCGGGGGAAAATGAGGGGAAAAACAGTGCCAAAGCCTAAGCACCAGCTTATGGGCAGGTCTGAGGCCTGCAGATATCCACCCCTGGCTGGAAACCAGAATATAGGGCAGCACCAACCCCTGAGCGCACAGACCCTCACCAAGGACTGGGTCACAGCCGCCCCCCTACGTGCGCTCCTATCGGGACCTTTCAAGGCCTTATAATCCAACACTGGGCCCACACGCGGTAAAAACCGCAATCGAGTGCTTCAATACGCCCGCAGGCGGCAACGCGGTAATACCGCAACACAGACCCTTCCGGGTGTACAAATCAGGGCAATACAGACCCCCACAGCGAGGGCGTACAGGTGAGGCGGCGGGCAAGGCACCGAAGCGTCTCTTTCCTCAGCGCGGCTTCCGAACTGTGAGGAAAGCCGCGCCGAGATCAGAGAGACTAACGGGCTCCCCCTAGCAGCCGAAAGGAAAGCCGCGGCTGTCACTGGGAGATCGCGAAAGGGACGGAGAACGTCCCCGCGATCATGAAAGGGTTCTGAAAAGGAAAAACGGCAAAAAAATGGCAAGAAACATCAGAGTCCCCGCCCCCCAGAAAGCACAAACAGATGCACATTCATGCATAAACACCAGATAGATCGTAAAGGCACAATGTCGAACAGAGCAAGGAATAAAGCACTTAACTGGCTGTGAAGCAGCGAAGAAAAAGGGAGAGGACACAAGATGGACACCCTATCTAATGCTCATGGACACTATGGAAGGACTGATATTGCTCGGACTATGATGGAATGATGGGATTTGTAGTCGATTTTGTTGAAATCATTTTGTTTCTGGTTTGAAATGCTTTTTCCTGTGTTTTGGATATACAAGCATTTTTTTGTGGAGCTTTTCTGGGCTGCTGTGTTTTTGGTATATATTAAACAGCGAAGAAGGAAAAGCATAATCTGAAGCCTCCGGTCCTGACATAGAATCACAGGATGTTCAGCGTCATTGCCGAGACTCAAACCCACTTCCCCAGATTCGAGGTCAACCGCCCTAGCCGTTAGGCCAACTCCTCCCCCCAAAGTGAAACTATGTCACAATCTTGATGGTGTGAAAGGCAAGGTTGTTGCCTGTCATTTTTATTAACACACAACAAAATGTAAAAGAAAAACAAAAAAAAAAACAAATGAAGACGCTCTGCATGGTGATGCGCAGAAATCTTTTATCAGTAACACTGCATATTTGTGGAATGCGAGTGGTCACTTCAATGGAGAATGTGCTGTCTGTAATGACACAGTTACCACACTACACTTTAGTAATATATTTACAACAGGGAGCTCCAAAATGCACCACCTGCTACATACCACACCTTTACCACGCTCTTGCCAAATGGTCGTGGCTCATTTGCTACACTTGTTCTTTGTGTGACCTTGAATTTTTCAGCCTCTGTGAGTTTAGTGATGTGACATTAATGGCAGCACCCACTCTCTAGAAATTGTTCCAGCCCCACAGGTTTCAGAATTTGTGCCCCTACCACCTTCTCTGTTGGTGTTCGATTGTATGTAATATATGTGTGTATTTTATTATCATTTACAGTAATGTGTTGTAAAACTCGAATTAAAAATCTCATGCAACACAATCCTTTCTATGTAAAAACACACCAGTTGTTTTCTTAATGTTGTTTTTCTTTTTCTTTTTTTAAAGCACATAACTTTATTACAAAAATATCGAGAGACCCTTTCACCAGCTTGCTGTGTTCCCCAACTCTTGCCGCTGCTTAGCTTTCTTTTTGACTATTTCTTAGTTTTTGGACATTCCCGGGCCTCCTCACTGCCTTGTCTCCCAGTCCCCACTTCTCGCACTCTCTTTCTTTTTCCAAATAAGCTTCTCTGTTCCTCTTACTACAACTCTTTATGCTCACCTTGCACATCTGTGTCCAGGCCTCATTGTTGATTCGTTTTCCTCAGATTTCTGTGGAACCTCTCTACCCCTCCAATTAACACTAGGGCCTCGACCATTTATGGATGTGTTATTCACCATTTTTTATAAATACACATTTGTCGGTTTTATTATGTTCACAACCTTTCTACAAACTACATTTTAAGTATTCAACTTTTTTTTTGTATTATTTCTTTACGTTTTTACCTGCAAACTTGATACCCAAGCATCTCTAGATTAATGAGGTCATTTAAAGTATGAGAGATGGTCTGCTGGTCCATACCACCAGGGGCCATCACCTCAACCTTCCAGGTGAAAGACTTCCCCACCATACTTAAAGACCCTGCCAGGCAGGTGGGGATCTCTGTGCCATCAATGGAGCTGTCAGTGCTGCGGTTCTATTGATGGGAGTGAAGGCTCTGATGTTTTGATGAGCGCGAACCATGTTTGTTGCAACTGGTTGGCACTTTTCCCCCCATAGAATAACCTTCCAAAGTGAGGGTTTACTCATGAAAAGCAAAAAAAAACAAAAAACAATGATCCCTGACATTTAGGGAGTTTTCTCCCCGCGTGCGGGGGCCATTGAGAGATTTTCCCACCCGGACTACCATGCCTCAGGTGGCAGCTCTGACCAGGGAAATATGACAGTAACACCATCCCTAGATCACTATGACCATATGGTTTTCTAGCAGTTGGGCTGCCAGACCTGAGCAATTCCACAGTGGAGTCATCAGAGGCTCACATATGGGAACCCTAGTATTTCCTACGGATCTAAATAGAGCAGGGGAACTACAGGTTTGATGGGGTAGGAGCACCATAATATTACAGACGTCCCCCCACTACACCAAACTCTAAATGTCCCCCAAGTCAAGCATTTCCATCCATAACTTTTTTGCTGCCTTAAGTCAATGCGTGAGGTTGCTTAGACACAGGTTCTTGGTCACTGTGTGTGTGTGTGTATATATATATATATATATATATATATATGTTTTTCTTTTTTCCAGTTGCACTTAACTAAAGAGGCCAAACAATGCAGAAATTGGTCTAGGATTCCTTGTTCTCCTGTTCAGAGGGTTATATCATTTTGGCTACATTGATACTAATGTGCACGATGAAACACGATTTTCATATGTTTTGCCCGCTTCTGTGAAGGCAGGCACAGGCGAGCTAAAAATTGATGGCATGGAATGCATCCAGAGTTATCACCAGTGGACAGATTCAGTTAAGCAGTTCCACCCATCACTTTCTCTGTCTCTCACTACAGTGATATCACACTAGAAAATGCAATACTGCAGTGATGTCACCTTAGCAGCAGCTCTTAAGACCTTGGTGTAACTCTGGGAGTTGATCTCACTGCAGTGACATCACATATGGAAGTGTGTTGACTGGGGTGACTTCTTACTGGGAGCTGCTTTCCATGCAGTGATATATCACAGTAGGAGCTGCATTCATTATAGTGACTTCATACTGGGCGCTGCTGTGACCACCGTAAGAGAAACCAAAAAGTGATGGGGCCTGGCTTAAATTAATCTCCTCCACTGATGATCACTCTGGAGTCGAACCCCATTCAAGTCGATTGTGTTTTGGTCCTTGCAGCACTAGACGAATGACAAGGATATGAAAATCAGCCTTATTCCTTCTCCAATAAGAACAGTCCAGCCCAAACTGCCTGGAAATGCCCCCTCCAAAAGGGAACACAGCTAACAGAGGCCAATTTCGGCCTTGTTGGGCCTCTTCAGTGAGTGCACATTCAGACCTGTCGCACAGGGAGCAGCAGCATCAGGTTTGGAGCTTTCATTACTGTAGGAACATTCTATTGAAAGCTGCCATTGCTGAACTAGCACCAGACTGGTAGCTGCCATTATGTAGCAATATCACTCTGTGAGCTTCTCGCCTGACAGTGACACCACACTGGGAGCTGCAGCTCCTGCAGTGACATCATACTGGGAGCTGCTTTCTCCAGAGTGGTATCCCTGTGAAAGATGCTCTCAATATAATGACATCATACTGTGCCCTGTCTTTACTGCAGTGACGTCACACAGGGAGCTGCTTTCTCCAGAGTGGTATCCCTGTGAAAGATTCTCTCAATATAATGACATCATACTGTGCCCTGCCTTTACTGCAGTGACATCACACAGGGAGCTGCTTTCTCCAGAGTGGTATCCCTGTGAAAGATGCTCTCAATATAATGACATACTGTGCCCTGTCTTTACTGCAGTGACATCACACAGGGAGCTGCTTTCTCCAGAGTGGTATCCCTGTGAAAGATGCTCTCAATATAATGACATACTGTGCCCTGTCTTTACTGCAGTGACATCACACAGGGAGCTGCTTTCTCCAGAGTGGTATCCCTGTGAAAGATGCTCTCAATATAATGACATCATACTGTGCCCTGTCTTTACTGCAGTGACATCACACAGGGAGCTGCTTTCTCCAGAGTGGTATCCCTGTGAAAGATGCTCTCAATATAATGACATCATACTGTGCCCTGTCTTTACTGCAGTGACATCACACAGGGAGCTGCTTTCTCCAGAGTAGTATCCCTGTGAAAGATGCTCTCAATATAATGACATACTGTGCCCTGCCTTTACTGCAGTGACATCACACAGGGAGCTGCTTTCTCCAGAGTGGTATCCCTGTGAAAGATGCTCTCAATATAATGACATACTGTGCCCTGCCTTTACTTCAGTGACATTACACTGAGAGCTAGCTTCATAGCAATGACATCATAATGGGAGCTGCTCCCAATACCCCAACATCACAGTGGTTCCAAGCTGGCCATGTAATTGTTTCTGGAAACCGAGTGATTTTCAGCAGCGTAGACCCTAAAAATTTCTCCTCTCCAGGTGCGCAATGAGCTCCCTGCAGAACGATATGCAGAACATGAACACGTCCAACTCTGAGTGCCAACGAGGAAATCAAGGTGAGTGTACAAGGTGGGTGTGTGAGAAGCTGCAGCATGGCATGCTGGAGGAATGACATGAATGATTGCAAGTGGGAACAGTCCTGTAAGTTGCAGCAACTGCGGGGGGCACACCCGGCCATCGAGTGCAAGTAGGCCAAAGGTCAGGGATGCCAAAAACTCCTTCAATAACAAGCATTTGCAATGCAATTGGTCTTGCATTTTTGGGAGTTTGAGCTTTTGGCATTGTAAATGACAATGCTTTTTATCTATGTGTTGTTTTCAAAACAGATAAATAAAATGTATTGTCGTTTACAATGCCAATAGCTTAAACTCTCGCAAATTCGAGAGCTATTGCATTGAAAAAAAAAAGCGTTAGGAGAGGCGAGAGAGCCTGTCGACAAAGCTATGTGAGAAAATAGTGCTTGGAGGCTGTAATTAAAGCCTATGAGCAAAAATACACGTAATCGGGGGTGTCCCCGTGGAAGGTTACAAAGTGAGACATGGCGGTACTAAGGAGGGACTACTAAGCCTCTTGACTAATGAGCAGCCAGTTTACAGTGGACAATGACACAAGCCAATGAAAAATGTGGGTGGAGAGTGAGCGGAGCTTCAAGTCCCTACCTCACTACAGCATGCCTTGCAGAGCAGCGCATACGCGGCCCAGGCTTGACCTAAAAAGTAGGGGCACATGAGTAGTGGCAGCAGAAGCAAATGATTGGTCTCCCTCACATTTATCCACACCCATAAGAACTACAGCATTGATGAGGATTGTGGGCATCTATCCTAAGGTTAATGAGAAGCAGTTACTGGCAGAAGGTTGTAGGGTAGGGTTCAGAACACCATACCAAGGCCATTTAACTCAGCGGGTTAGCAAAATTTTGAAGTCATGGAGGGACAACCTGCCAGTGGCTAGGCTAAAAGTGGATAAAGAGGTACGCATTGGGAGGGTTGCTGGCCCCTTTTCAGAGCCCCCTTGCAAGAATTTTGTGATATCACCACTGAGACTGGTACCCAAGAAGGAGCCCGGTCAGTTTAGATTCATTCACCACCTGTCACACCCAGCCAGGGAATTGGTTAATGACTGGCTGGAGCAGGATAGCTGTTCAGTATCTTATGCCACTATAGATGATGCTATTGATTTGATCAGGACAAACGCGAAAGGGTCCCAGCTGGCTAAGGCCGACATCGAATCGGCATTCCACCTGATATCTGTGCACCCAGAAAGCTTCATTTGCTAGGTTTCAAATTGGGGGAGTAATACTTCCATGATAAATGCCTGCCGATGGCAGTAAGACAAGAAACACCCTATATGTTTCAGCACCTTGAAAAAAGCGTTAAAGGAGCTCTTGAGCATTTGCACACATAAGCATGAGCTACTGCTCTTTCGGGCAGCTCTCTTACTTGCATTCTTCGGGGCATACAGGGCGAGTGAGCTGTAAGCCCCAGCCAGATTCAGCCCTGGGTTGGCATGTCTAAAAATGAGAGATCTGCACATGGATGACAGCGCCATAACTATATACTTGCGTAGATCTAAAATAGACTAAGGGGCAGATGCAAGCTCACACACCTGTACTGCTTAGCAGACAGCAAATGCATCCTCGTTTGTTGCATGCACGATTACTTAAAGAATGGAGCTCAGGGCGATCAGTCGCTTTTCTGCCACGACGATGGCTCGTTTCTCATTCGCTTTCAGTTTAATGCAGTCCCTAGAATGACCATTAGTGCAGCAGGACTCCCACATAACAATATGTGCCAGATTCCTTAGTCATCAGCGCCGCTACGACGGCTGCGGTCAGCTGCTTGAATGCAGAATGCATCAAACAGATAGGACAGTGGCCCTCAGGGGCCTTGAGGGTCTATATCTGACCCGACTAAACTAAGTATTTTATCATGACAAGTTCCCCTGGTCGGGTGAGCAGGGTATGGATACTGGGTCATTTATTTGTCGCCAGGGCACAATGGTAGGTGTCAGCGCGAAAGAATGACAAATTAATGCGGCTGTACAACACTACAGTCTCCTGGATGGGCAAACCGGGGATGCAATGGGAACACCTGATGCCTACCGTGCAAGATGTGGTGAAGCTTAGAGGGAAGCCTGATGCATTAGTAGTGCATCTGGGAGGGAACGACTTAGATGACCTGAGATGTTTAATCAGGGTCTTGATAGCCGAACTGAGACCCATTGCTAGACTCATTAGACAATCAACCATCAAAAAACGAAAGTGATGTGTTTCGCCAGAAGAGTTAAATCTAAGGCTCATCGCAAATCTACCTGGCACCTAGATGGGCAACCCCTGTCCCCAATAGACTCCTACAAATATCTAGGTTTCACTATTGACCGTAACCTCAACTTTAATTTACAACTGGGGCAAGGCCGTATCAGAGCCAAACAACTGCAGTTCGCATTCAGTGTTCTAAAGAAAAAACTTACGGGGTGCTCTACAGGCCACTTGCTTAAAGCCATTTCAGCAAAATTTTTACCCTCAATTTCATACGGCTCAGAAATTCTAAACACGAAAGACATTATCTCCTTAAACTCTGCTCAATCAACTCTCTTCAAGGCCCTGTTCTCAATCCCCCGACACATTTCACCATCCCAAATTCGTCTTGAGTACGGCCTGAGAAACCAGACCCCCGACAGACAAGGGGCATTAGTAAAATACTACTGGAGAATGAGGGACGCAGTGGAACACCTTAGCACACTACTGCTGGAAGGAAATTGAAACCCAATCCAGGCTAAGTAATTCAACGTTCAGCGTTCTGAAAGTCTCTCTCGCGGCACTGCAAGTCGAGGAGGCCTGGCTCACCCTCCCCACTTACTCCAGTTTTAAAATCGTAGTGAATAACGCAATTAAAAGGACCTCCCTATTAATGGACAAAACAACTGTCTCAAAAAAAAAACACGCTTGAACCGTGATTCAAGGCTATCAGCGGCTGAAACCCCAACCATACTTACTTGATCATTTCTCCCAGGAGAGAAAACAGTTCTTAACGTTATTGCGGCTGGGGTCATTTCCATCAAAAGATATGATACCAAAATGGAAACACCTCTGGCAATCCAAGGAATGTCGCTTATGCGGAGGTCGGGAAGAGTCCCTTTTACACCTGCTATGCATATGCCCCTCCCTAGCAGCCACCCGAAGAACGGTCCTTCGGGAAGCCTTAAGGAAGGAAGAAATACGGACATGTAGAGCAGCCGTCATCCAATGCCTTGGAGGGTCATCAATCCAACTGTCCTGTAGGGCAATAACATTCCTCAAAATGGCAGCAAGAGAGCTGGATAAAAAGGAAACCATTCACTAATTTAAACATTTCAGCATACCCATCAATGGCATAGCCTTAATGTTTTAAATTCCTCTGTTTTAAAATTTAAAATGTATTTTTATTTAAGGTGGTTTTCCACCCTTTTATGATTTTTTTATTGAAGTCAAATAAAAGTATTCATGACTGACATTAGACAAGCAGAGCTGGTATGTCCTGAGATCATGAACATCATTCGAAATGGGATGCACACCATGCTTTGTTTTGTATTCCGATTAATTCCTCATTTGGCGTGTAAACAGGTACGGTGCCAGCCCATATGCCACCCATTCGAAGACAGCATATAGAAAAGGGGCGTGTTTACGCCCTAACCTGTTGCACAACCCCGTTGTGCTGAGTTGGCTAGCCTCATAACTTTATATTCAACAATCTCACCCTTCCTCCTCGACATGGACTCTTTGCATCACATTATGCTAAAATGTTGCCTCTACGCGACATCAGTTGAACACCCTGAGTAGTCCCCCTCCTTTCCTTTAGCAAATCAATGTTTCACTTACTCCAACTCCCGTGTTCTGAGATCATACCACGAGTCTTATCGAGGGAGGCTTTGGCTAAACCAGGAGTAGAAAGGTCAAATGAGATATTAAGCATCACCATGTCCAGAGTGTGCAAAGCCAAGAGGTGGGGTTTCGTGAGGCATGGACTCATTAACCTCGAACCGGAAAGGGAATACTTGACGGACGTGGGCATGGGCCTGGGCCTGTTCCTCCTCAACATCTAGGGGACTCTGGAAAGACTAAGCTTCAACTAAGGGAGCACCAGGAGAGGAGCATGTGAGGGAGCAGCCTGAGGTCAGTAAACCACAGGCCGCATGGCGGGGACAGCAGAGGGAACACAATAGCCAAAGGAGGAGCCACTCAAGCATGTACCGTTGGGATGCCTTACATCAGGGGCACGGGGAGCAGGCTAAAGGTCAGCAAGGGGTTAGCACAGGGCAGACACGGCACTTGCAGCCCGGGTTAAGCATAAGGGCCGCCCACAACACTTAGCAGCAAGGTGTAGCCTAGAGGTCGCAGGGAGTGTGAGACCCTTGCTGAGATGGGTCATTCACACAGGGTGCTATCACAAGCTGCTGTTATGGCCTAATAACTGGACTTGAGCTATAGTCAATTTGGCGATCGTGACATTTATGCTTGGTGAACTTTGAACTGTGTGGTTTGATCATTTATGTGAATCAAGAAAAGATTCAGCCACTTTCGATTCATCAAAGACTCATCTCATCTGTTACCACAAGGGAAGGTGGGGTACATGTTAATGGCTGGGGAGCTCGTGGGCACTCGCCCGTCTGGGAGGGATTAAAGTAAGTAACAAGTTGTGTAACAGATGCAATGTTGAGTGTATGCAGGCAAAGTGCATGTATAGAACAGGCACTGTGCAACTGTGGCACATTGTGCTTACCCGAGAGCAGGGCAAAGCGAGTGAGTGAAGGGGAATGAACATTGTGAGGATACAGTGGGATACAGTGGGATAAGGTGAGAGTGTAAAGTGTTGACAAGCGGAAAGTTCGATGAAGGCAGCTAATTATGTTTGAGCTGTTTAAATAGAGCAGCATTTTGTAATTTCGAATAGCCTCTTCAGGGGAAGGCAGTCTTTTCATGACCTTCGACCTTAGCCTATCAATTTGTGAACTTGTCCCTGGTTTGATGGTGTTGCCTGACCCCAAGTGTGCTGTTTCTACGTTAATCTGTGTACACTTCTTCGCTCCCTTGTTTGTGTCATTTTAAGGGGCCGTGTGTATTCACGCTGTCCATGAGTTCAATATCCATCAGACAATTAACCGCTGAGGCCACAGGCTGGGTGTCTAATGGGGCAATCGAGTGCTTGTGTAATGGGGCAATGAGGTGAACGTGTGTGGCAGACCAAAGGGTACTGTGTGACAGGGCTGGGCAACTCGATCACCGTGCAAGCTGAGTGTGTAATGGGGTGTGTAAAGGGGGTTGGTCACAAGAGGACTGTGAAATGGGAGAAATGGAGTGAGTGACTAGGCAAAAAGGTTAGTGAATAACTGTAACTCAAGTTGAGTGTGTGCAGCTGGCTTACTTCATGGTTGTGCTATGTAGAAATAAAGTGACCGTGTGACAGGGCATCAAGGCGCGTAAGTGAATGTGTGACAGGGCATCAAGGCTCATAAGTGAATGTGTGACAGGGCATCAAGGCTCATAAGTGAATGTGTAACAGGGCATCAAGGCGAGTAAGTGAATGTGTGACGGCATCCAGGCACGTAAGTGAATGTGTGACAAGGCATCAAGGCGCGTAAGTGAATGTGTGACAGGGAATCAAGGCGCGTAAGTGATTTCTGGTCTACGCGCTCTTTGCTGTTGCTGCATTTTAATCGTGTGCTTTATTTTAAATTTCGTCGTGCTGCTGGTAACGCGCTATAGAGCTGCTAGAGCTTATTAAATTGTGCTGCCTACCTTAGGTGTCGGCTTTTTAGGCCGGGGAACAGTCAGACTCACTCGCACTGTAATTGGATTCCACCCGCATTCGGCGGGATACAGCTAGCTTAGCGGGTCCGACCGCCATCTTGGGTGGGGTTGAAGGCCGGGAGCACTTCGGGCGCCATCTTGCTTAGGGCAAGGGACGCAGGAGGCGGACTCCCGCACTTGGTGAGCTTATTTAAGCCACCGGGGGTGCGGTGCGGTCAGATTTTTGGTCTACGCGCTCTTTGCTGTTGCTGCATTTTAATCGTGTGCTTTATTTTAAATTTCGTCGTGCTGCTGGTAACGCGCTACAGAGCTGCTAGAGCTTATTAAATTGTGCTGCCTACCTTAGGTGTCGGCTTTTTAGGCCGGGGAACAGTCAGGCTCATTCGCACTGTAATTGGATTCCACCCGCATTCGGCGGGATGCAGCAAGCTTAGCGGGTCCGACCGCCATCTTGGGTGGGGTTGAAGGCTGGGAGCACTTCGGGCGCCATCTTGCTTAGGGCAAGGGACGCAGGAGGCGGACTCCCGCACTTGGTGAGCCTATTAAAGCCACCGGGGGTGCGGTCAGATTTTTGGTCTACGCGCTCTTTGCTGTTGCTGCATTTTAATCGTGTGCTTTATTTTAAATTTCGTCGTGCTGCTGGTAATGCGCTATAGAGCTGCTAGAGCTTATTAAATTGTGCTGCCTGCCTTAGGTGTCGGCTTTTTAGGCAGGGGAACAGTCAGGCTCACTCGCACTGTAATTGGATTCCACCCGCATTCGGCGGGATACAGCTAGCTTAGCGGGTCCGACCGCCATCTTGGGTGGGGTTGAAGGCTGGGAGCACTTCGGGTGCCATCTTGCTTAGGGCAAGGGACGCAGGAGGCGGACTCCCGCACTTGGTGAGCTTATTTAAGCCACCGGGGGTGCGGTGCGGTCAGATTTTTGGTCTACGCGCTCTTTGCTGTTGCTGCATTTTAATCGTGTGCTTTATTTTAAATTTCGTCGTGCTGCTGGTAACGCGCTATAGAGCTGCTAGAGCTTATTAAATTGTGCTGCCTACCTTAGGTGTCGACTTTTTAGGCCGGGGAACAGTCAGGCTCACTCGCACTGTAATTGGATTCCACCCGCATTCGGCGGGATACAGCTAGCTTAGCGGGTCCGACCGCCATCTTGGGTGGGGTTGAAGGCTGGGAGCACTTCGGGCGCCATCTTGCTTAGGGCAAGGGACGCAGGAGGCGGACTCCCGCTCGGTCCAATATTATAAAAGGATGGACGAGCAAGCGCGCAGCGGTCGCGACGTAGGCGCGCCGGAGGTGCGCCAGAGGTAAGCCCGTTTGCGCCCGTTCGCGCAACGGGCGCGCAAAGGGCCGCTCCCTCTGTCCCCCCGCACTTTCCACGCCTAGCCTATTCTCGGGCTGACCTACTGGAACTCAGACCGAGCCAGGCGCTCTCGAATCAGAAGGCTAGTGTCTTATCTATGCCTAACTCCCTCTCTTGTGGGTTGCTTAACGTTCGGTCGCTTTGCAAGCACCACACAGAGATCGCTTTCCTCATCGAGTCCTTGGGGCTCGATGCTTTGTTCCTTACGGAAACCTGGACTCGGGAGGACTGCTCGGTTGAACTGGGCTTGGCCTGCCCCCCAGGTTTTAAAATCATTCACACCCCTCGGGTGAAGAACAGGGGTGGTGGAATTGGCGTAATTTATAGAGAAACGCTGGGTCTCTTCCAACTTAAAATTAGAGAGGTTTCGGGCTTTGAGCTGATGGGGTTCTCTTTTAAAGATCTTGAGAGAACACTGTTCACGGGCGTTTTGTGCTATCGCCCGCCGGGCTCTGTACCCTCCCTGTCAGATTTCATCGACCTGATATATGAACTCTCTAATACCCACTCCAAGCTGCTGGTCTTAGGGGACTTCAACCTGTGGCCGGGTGGCCCGCTGGATAGTGCGTTTACGACACTTTGTCAAGTTTTCAGCAACATTCAGCTGCAACAACTGGTCCGGTCAGCTACTCACAGGAGAGGTCATGCCTTGGACCTGGTCTTTGCAGACGCACAACTAGTAGTGGTCAATGATATCCTATGTCAATATTGGACTGACCACTCACTGGTTGCCTTCTCTCTCGGCCTGGGGGAATACTCCTCGGGGGAGGCCGGCGCCGGACAGGCTAAACTGGGCAGACCTTGGTCTCGACTTCTAAACTCATCGTCGCTGCCTACCTTACTACCAGATAATTTCTGTCTGAGTAATTCGGCGGAGGAAAGTTATATCACCTTGTGCCGGTCCATCACGAATACGTTGGACAAGGTTGCGCCTCTCCGTAAGTCTCGAGGTAGATTGAACCGGGCTTGTCCCTGGTATACGGAGGAGCTGCGGCAGCTGAAGTTGAGCTGCAAACGTGCCGAGAGAGCCTGGAGGAAGCAGTACTCGGACTCAGCGAGGGCTTCGTTTAGGCTGGCACTGCAGGAATACAAGGTGCAGATCAGGCTGGCTAAGGCGGCTTTTCTGGAAACCACCCTGAACCAGGCGCCCAACAAGTCACAAGCCCTGTTTAAAATCGTCAGGGTCTTGACCCACCCCGTGTGCGTGGCCAATACTGTCCCTGCGTCGCAGGCCTTGTGCGACTCCCTGGCGAGTGCCTTTGAGGAGAGGATCGCTAAGATCATGGAAGGCTTAAAAAACCCAGTGCCTCCTGCTCTCGGCTTGGGAGCTCCGGCCAGCCTGTCCAGTCGACCCCGGCCGGATGTCTCTGACTCCGGCTTAGGAGCTCTGGACGGGTCACCCAGTCGACCCCAGCAGAGTGACCCAGCCCTTAGTTTGGGAGCTCCGGACACTCCTTCCAGTCGACCCCTGCTGAGTGGGCATGCCCTCGGTTTGGAGGCTTCGGGCGTCGTGGCCGGTCAAACCCTGCTGAGTAGGCCTGCCTCTAGTCAGGCAGCCCGGGCAGCCCCGGACACTTCGCCCAGTCGATTCCAGCCGAGTGGTCATGCCTCCAGCCTGGGAGCTTCGGAAGCTGTGTCCAGTCGACCCCAACTAAGACACTTCCCCATTCCCTCCTTTGAGGAGTTTTGCAGCCTGGCACGAACGGTGTCATCGGGTTCTCCGCTTGATCCATCACCACCCAAATTCTGGAAGACATTTCAGGCGGAACTCTTCCAGCCTCTGTACTCCATCTGCCTCCAGTCTTTGGACTCGGCAACAGTTCCCGAGTGCTGGAAGCTGGCAGTCGTGTCACCACTGCTTAAGAAACCGACTCTGGACCCCGCCTGTCTTTCCAACTATAGGCCGATTTCCTTGCTCCCTTTCCCTATTAAGATCGTGGAAAAGTTGGTGACCCGCTCCCTTTCAGGCTTCTTGGAAGAAATTGGGTGGTTCGATGAGACACAGTTTGGTTTCCGTCCAGCGCATGGGACAGAATCCGCACTGGTAACCGTACTTGACAATCTTCGTTCGCGTGTCGATAGTGGTCGGGCAGCCTTTCTGGTGCTGCTCGACATGTCGGCCGCGTTCGATACGGTTTGCCATTGGACCCTCATCAGGAGGCTGGAGGAGTGCGGGGTCACAGAGGGGGCAAGAGACTGGCTGGTATCCTACCTTAACAACCGGCAGCAGATGGTCGCGCTTCCTCCTTTTCGATCGGAGTTGCGGAAAGTAGGGCAGGGGGTCCCACAGGGCTCGGCCATCAGCCCTATACTTTTCAATCTTTACCTCCGCCCTCTGGTCCAGCTTATTAAATCTTTTGGTATCTTGGCTTTTAATTATGCTGATGATACCCAGCTGGTCTTCTCCCTGGAAGGAAATAATGCGGTCCCGCTGGAGACATTCCATCGCTGCATGGCAGCTACAGAGGACTGGCTTCGGGCCAATTCCTTGCAATTTAACAGCACAAAGACCGAGGTGCTCCATTGCTCCATGGACCGGATTCCTCGGGTACTTCCGGAGAACTTCTGGCCTTCTACTTTCCCCGAGACAGTGTCGGCCGCGGAGTCAGCTCGTAACTTGGGGGTGATTTTCGGCCCAAATTTACAGCTGGACATGCATGTTAATAAGACCATCTACTCGTGCATGATGCTGTTACGCATGCTGCGTAAAGTCTTTCCCCTTCTCCCTGTACAGGCCAGGCCGGAAGTAGTGCGCGGGACCATACTGAGTCGTTTAGACTACTGCAACGCGCTGCTTCTGGAGGCCCCAAATAACCTGCTGGGGAAGTTACAACGGGTGCAGAACATGGCCGCTAAGCTGGCTCTCTCTCGCCCTAACCTTAGCTCCTCCACCTTAGCCTTAAGGGACCTACACTGGCTGCCGGTGCACTTGCGTGTATTGTATAAAGCGGTGTGCCTAGTGTTTAAGGCGGTACATCGACAGGGCCCAGTGCTACTGCAGAATATGTTCGCTTGGTACTCTGCCTCGCGTCCCCTTCGCTCTTCTTCGGCACAATTGCTTGTGGTTCCGAGGTTCCAGAGAGTAAGGATGGGTGGCCGCTCGTTTAGTGTTGCAGCGGCCAAACTCTGGAACTCCCTGCCACTCATTTTGAGAAGTCAAAGGGACTACTTCCCGTTTAGGAAAGCCCTAAAAACGCATCTTTTCCCTAGGAATGTTTGAGCAGTGGAAGTGTTGTTGACCGGATCGCAAGCGCCAGGATGCCCTTCGGGCGACAGGACCGCGCTATACAAGTATACCTACAATACAATACAATACAATGTGTGACAGGGCTTCAAGGCACGTAAGTGAATATGTGACAGGGCATCAAGGCGCGTAAGTGAATGTGTGACAGGGCATCAAGGTGCGTAAGTGAATGTGACAGGGCTTCAAGGCACATAAGTGAACGTGTGACAGGGCATCAAGGCACGTAAGTGAATGTGTGACAGGGCATGAAGGCGTGTAAGTGATGTGTGACAGGGCATCAAGGCACGTAAGTGAATGTGTGACAGGGCATCAACGTGCGTAAGTGAATGTGTGACAGGGCATCATGGTGCGTAGTTAATTGGGATCAGGACACATTAGATGGGGAGAAAGGCGGAGTCTCTTAGACAAGGGTAGTGTGTTCAGAGCCAAGGAAGGGCACCTTGGAGGATGAGGACAGAGTACCATTAATTTAGGAAAGGATAAGGCTTGTAATTTATAGCATTTAGCAACAGCAGGTGTAGCAGGAAGCACTATACTAAACATATCATAGTAATCATTATTACTCATAGATGGGGACCGAGTACTCTGGGATATGGACAGAGCTTTCGGGACTAAGGGTAGTAAACTAAGAAATAGGGAAGGTGATGGGATGGGGTGCTCTGAGAAGGATGGATGGGGTACTAGAAGCCAAGGATAAAGTACTCTGGGATAAGGCAGGAACGTTGAGGATAAGTACACTGTATTCCGCAGAAGGAGGGTGTCCTTTGAGATGATGAAGTTCTTGGGAAAAGGTGTTATTGGATAAGGATGGCTTGGGGAGTAATAATTGTACTTGGAATAGAGATAAGATATTAGGAGATAATTGTGCGGTACTTTGGGATAGGAATGGTGTCTGAAGGATAACACTGACTTACTCAAGCATGACTGTGCATTTGAGGGTAAGAACAGGTACTCTATGATAAAACGGTACTCCAATAACGACATGCACTGTGGGATTTGGAAAGATACTCTCAGATAAGTATGATGTACCCTGAGATAAGGAAGGGAGTACTCTGGCAAAGATTAGAGCACTCAGAGATAAGGACATAAGGCTGGAGATTAAGGGGGAGTACTCCGGTATAAGAACATGGCACCTTATTAGGGTGGGGAAGTCGTTGCATCCCAGCTAGTCTGGCATCAACTGACTCATACCCCTTACATTCTAAAACCCACACAATGCCATGCCGGCGCGTGAGATGCCGCATGCATGTTCACGAAAACACCACACTGACACTCTCGTATTAGTACATGGTTACTTTGGAATAAGGAGAGATTTTTTCTCAAGAATAAGGATGGGGTTACTGAGGAATAAGGAAGGGAGTATTGAGGAAGAAGGATAGGGTTGTTGAGGAACAAGGATGGAGTTACGGACGATGGGGTTATTGAGGAATATGGAAGGGGTTATTGAGGAATAAGGAAGGGGTTATTGAGGAAGAAAGTTAAGGTTATTGAGGAACAAGGATGGAGTTACTGAGGAACAAAGATGGGGTTAATGAGAAATATGGAAGGGGTTACTGAAGAACAAGGATGGGGTTACTGAGGAACAAGGATGGGGTTATTGAGGAATGAGGAAGGGGTTATTGAGGAAGAAGGATGGGGTTATTGAACAACAAGGATGGAGTTACTCAGGAATAACTGTAAACTTTGTTGCGAATAACTTCAGAGTTGCTTGATAATCTGACTGGGTTCCTCTGGAGAAAGGATAGTATACACCGTCAAAAGGATGGTGACTTAGGGCGGGCACTCTAAGAAGGTCAGGGTACAAAGGTAAGGACAAAATATTGTGGGCTAAGGTTGGTGTGTTGAGGGATAATATGAGTATACTTGAGATACCAAAGGGGTACTGTGCAGTATGGATGCAAAACTGAGCATAGGGTACTCTAGGATAACAAAGGTAAACTTGAGGATAATAGCATACACTACGATAAGGGAAAAGTAGTATGGGATAAGAGTAGCCTACTGTGGTAACAGGACTGTGGAAATGAGTGCACGGATGTTGTACTCAAGGGCATGGATGGTGCACTTAAGGAAAGAACAGGTACATGGAGATATGGTACTCTAAGCTAAAAATGGTACACAAAATAAAGACACTTACTATTTGATACAGACAGGTACTCTAAATAAGGACGGGGTTGTCGTTAGATAAGGAAGGTCTACTTTGGGTTAAGGATAGTTAGAGATAATAAACACAGTACATGAAGATAACAACTGGGTACTTAGAGATTAGGACAGTGTATTCTGGGATAATGTTTACTCCAGTATACAGAAACAGTATCCTGGATAAGAAAAGACTCCTTAGAGATACGCAAGCAGTACTCTAGGACGAGGATAGGGTATAAGGGCACAATATAAAACTTTATAAATAAATAAATAAGGTCGTGGCACTGTGGAATAAAATAGTGTACTCTGCAAGCAGGATGGGAGTGCTCTGGGAGATGGTCTAGGGTACTAGTGTTGTTGAGGACGGATTACTCGTGTGTGTGGATGGAATACCTGGAAACAGACATGGTATATGGAACATTCTGTGATACTAACCTGATCCCACGAACCTCTTCCTATATTATTTACGCCTCGCAGGTCGAAGGCATCGAAACCAGAAGAATTGTGATGGTGGCGGCGGTGGTTGCGGGGGCAGGGGTACCCCAGAACGGTCATGCTTCTAACAGAGAAAGGTACTGCTTTTCATAAACCTACCCTCCTCAGTTATTTCTTCTCTCCTATTTCTACTTATTTATTCAAAACATTTTAGTATGTGCTCATGCCACCAAAGGATGCTATGCAGCGGGGGTACATTAGGGGGAGACGACTGTGTTGAAGGAGTCATTCATGGGCAAACCTTTGGTGGATTGACTGCGGTGGAGGGAAGGGGTTTGGAGGGTTTCTAAAGTTATTCAGTAGCAAACTCTTGGAGGAGAGAGCTGGTCCAGCAGAGGAGCCTTGATGAGCCTTGCATGGTCCGGGTTCGAAGGGCTCACATTTTGTCAAGAAGAGTCACTGTGACGTAGGTAGGTAAAATGATTCGACCAGTTGCACAATTGTGATCAAGTACGGCAGCCGAGGTTGCCTGGCTGCAGTGCTCTCGATGTAGCCCTCCAGCCAAGATTAGTGTTCAGGTTAGTGGTGGGAGATAAGCACCTGGCAGTGGGGCGGCTCCTCGCAATGGCAGAGGAGCATTGCCCCACTGACTGTCTCAGAGCCAGTAAATTAAAAAAAAAACAATGTCATCATTTATTTTTAAATTTCCCGGCTTTGAGCCAGCTTGCAAAGGGAGAGGCGGGGCATTGGAACGAGGAGCGCGACATGTACTCCACTCCTTAAGTGCGCATGTGTGTTTGGCTGGCCGTCCACGGCCATCCAAAACACACATGCGCACTTAGATTTCTCCAGCCCGGTTGCATTGAGCAGCCGGGTTGGAGAAACCTCACAGACTCCCTGGTCTGAGCAGGGCGTCTTTTCTGCCCGCTCAGATCTATCACCATGCTGCTGTCATGTGAAAACAGTGCAGAGATTGTAGGGTGTCCCTGACTTGGCCCCAGTGCTTGCTGCGACCAAGAAGGACAAAGCCAAGCATGACGCGCGAGGAAGCTCCAGGTATGTTTTTCTTTTAAATGTATTTTTCATTATAACCCCTCGCCCACTGTGCCTGCTCCCGCGCTCCCCCACGCCCCAACCACTCGCCCCACCACCTCTTTATTGTGGCCTCTGCTCCTGTAATATTGCCAGCCAACATGAGATGCAGTTGTTTCTCTTTTGGCAATAA
Source organism: Lissotriton helveticus (assembly GCF_964261635.1). Taxonomy (NCBI): domain Eukaryota; kingdom Metazoa; phylum Chordata; class Amphibia; order Caudata; family Salamandridae; genus Lissotriton; species Lissotriton helveticus. The sequence continues at coordinate 1,394,837,937 of NC_136057.1, forward strand.
TAGTGATGTATTTTGCGGTATAACTGCCTTTTTTAAGTTAAGGTGGTGTCTTATGACTGTGAGGGCTAGTATTGTAGCTGTTTGTGAGGCATAGTTGCTTCTCAGGAGCTATAGGTCTTTGTGACATATTGTGGTCTCTCGCGAGGGAATGCAGTGTTACTTGTGGCATAGTGGCCTCCTCTGAGTTAGAGTGAGCTTTTGTGAGATATTGTGTCCATTCTGATATATTGAGGCCTTTTGCAAGGGATACTGCAGTCTTTCCTGAGTGGCCTTTTAGGAGGCTCAGAGGCATCATATAAGCTTTCGTGGCTTCTCATGAAGCACAGTGTTTTACAGTAAGGAACAATGACCTTTCCTGAGCTAGTGCATCTTTTGAGAGGTAGTGGGGTCTCTTTTGTGGGACAGCTGTTTTCCTGAGGTGTAGCGCCTTTTTATTAGGTATAGTGGCATCTCAGGAGACAAAGCGGCCTCTCTAATGATATGAGCCCATCCTACCAATTTCTGTGCAAGAACACATCCACTCTGGAGTGGGTTCTCGTCTCCTTTGCCCGTTTTGGCCTGTTTTAGCTTTCAGACTTTGAGCCAAGACCAGTTAAACAAAATCCAACTCTAATCTCTCTCTCCCACTCTGTGTGCCCTCAGGTTCAAGACAAAGATACTGTGGTGCAGATGTGAGATTCAGCAGACTCCACAGCAAAACCCCAGCACAACCTAACATCGTAATAAAAAACTGTCATTGCTGTTACCTCCATTCCGCCTTTGTCTGTGGGCTGTGAGACCATTAACTGTACATTGTTCTTGCATTTTTAGGTTGAGCCATCAGATGATGACCTATTCTCCGCTCTCATCTGCCTCTTCCTGTGTTGGGTGCAGGGCCGGTTTTAGGGATACTGCAGCCGCACTGGGCGCTGACCTCAGGGGGGCACTGTGTTTTTCAATAACTTAGGATTTAAAAACACCTGCTCTAGAGTTCCTTGTGCCTCCAGTTTTCAGGCAACCATTACAAATGTCAAGATTACTCTTGTGATTAATGTTCCTGCTGGAGGGAGAGAGCAGAGTTTTGTCTAGTGACAGTTTGACTCACCATAAAGTAGCACAGAGGGTTAATATGCCTGCTGCAAAGAACTCATACCGTACAGATCACAGATCTGTGTTTTCTGTGGATAGCTGAATGGGATACTGCTTTTGTCACAGAGGCCTATTTGTCATCACAGTTCATGAGATACAACCCTAACATAGAACAGTGACTGTTACGAACTATCATCAAAGAGCTCCATGGAAACTGCATAAAATAGTTAGGACATATGTTCTGCCCTCCAGTCTTTCATTATCTATTCCTAATGTTGCAGAAAAGGGTTTGTTTGGGTAGATATACATTCTTATTAGTAAAGTCAGCCTTTACCAGTGCTCTAAAACAAATTAAATGTATGTGAGATAGGGGCTATGGAGAGATAAGGGGCATGTTTGCTGGGTGGTCATGATGGAATCGAAGGAAGAGGTCATGTGGGGTGTGTGGAGGGGGGCAAACAATATTGGCGCCACCAGTGCTAAAGCCGGCCCTAGTTAGATGGACCATAGGAACATGAATAGCGATTCTCTAAATAAAATGCCAAGAGAATCTGAATCTCATTAAAGACACAGAGGCTAACATTATGCATTATTCCTTTAATGCCACTCCATGCAGCACTTGAAAGAACATTACATCATGAAACAAAAGCAATCTAGAATAAAACATCCACACAGTATGAGTAGTCCATGCACTGAACAATCTTCCTCTTTAAAATGCAAAACTTGATTCCTCCTTCCTTATTAAACGAGGATGGAGTACACTGCAGTGGTGTCTTTGTCTATGTCTATGTACTGGTTCTTGTTGAGCACATATATCACCCTGGGGTCTCATAGCGCTTTTGCCGAGACTCAGAAACAGACAAGAAGGATGACTGGAAAGAGAAGGTAGATTAAAATAGCCAAGCCTTGAAGGATTTACGGAACTTCTTGTGGTCAATCTCAGTGCGAAGGTGGAGTGGCAGGGAGTTCCAAAGAGTAGGAGCTAGTTTCGAAAATGATCTGCTGCCGTTCTTAACTGTACGAACCTTCGGGATTGTTAATAGATGTTTATTAGCAGAACGAAGAGTTCTTGCTGGCTGATACATTTTTAGTTTGTTAGCCAAGTAATGAGGACCCTCTCTGTTGAGAGTTTTATGGACAAGACAGCAGATTTTAAAATGAATCCCCTTCTTGACTGGCAGCCAATGGAGAGCCTTCAAGCTGGGTGCAGAGGGGGAGCGAAGGGGAAGGTTTAAAACCAGCCGAGCAGCTGTATTCTGCAGAACCTGGTGCTTAGTTAGGAGTTCTTTGTTTATGGATGCGAATAGGGTGTTCCCATAATCCAGACGGCTGATGATTAAGCCCTGGATCAATGGCATATGGGAAGGTAATGGGACCCATTTAAAGATTTTGCTGAGGGCAACATTAGCCCGTAGCAGGTATGCACTACATGATTGACATGGTCACACATGGAAAGTTGATTGTCAATCATTACGCCAAGGTTGCAGGCTGTTACCTTCGGAAGGGGGCAAGTACCCAAGGTAGAAGGCCACCAATCGTTTGTCCATAGCACCTGGGAGTTACCAAAAATAACAATTTCCGTTTTATTTGCAATTAGCTGGAGGTTGTTAGTTAACATCCAGTTGTTTATATCCAGCATGCCTGAATCTATGTTTAGTATCAGCAACGTCAGGTCCGAGAGTAGTTAACAACTGCGTATCATCTGCTTGGCCAGAGGGGATACATATAAGTTGAAGAGCGTAGGGGTCAAAATGGATCCCTGGGGGACACCCCTGTTGATGGATTGGCTCTTGGAGGTAAAAGCACTGATTTGAACTCTGTAAGTTTGATCACTCAAGTAACACATGAACCAAGCCAATGCGGACCTCCGACACCCGTCTCTCACAGGCTCTCCAAAAAGATGGAGTGGGAGATGGTGTCGAAGGTGGCCGACTGATCCAAAAGGACCCAAGATGGTGGATTTTTGGTTGTCCAGAGAGAGTCTAATGCTATCCACCACTTCTAGTAGGGCAGTTTCGGTACTATGGAAGGCCCAAAATCCTAACTGAGAAGGATCTAACACATTATTGTTTTCCAGGTGTTTGATTAATTGCCCGTTTATCAGTGACTTCAGGATTTTACCGAACAGGGGAGGAAGGGAGATTGGTCGATAATTGTTTGGCAGTTCAGGATCTGAGGTGGGCTTCTTTAGGATGGGTCTAACTATTGCCTCCTTCCACCTAGCAGGTACCGAGGAATATAGTAACGAGAGGTTACAAAGTCTAGTTAAGCTGGGAATAACTGCTAGACTGATTTTTGATAGAACCTGAGAGGAATCTGGGTCAGTGGAAGAACCTGATTTCACCCTCTTATGTGCCGGGTGACTTCTTCCAATGTGAATTCAGAGAATTCGTTAAGAGTAGAAGCCATCAAAGAGCAATTGTCATCTAGTCTCTGAATTGGCGATTGAGTGGTAGTGTGGGGAAACTGGCTCTAGATGCTGTCAATTTTATCAACAAGAAAGGTTGATAGAGAGTCAACCCACTCCTGTGAAGCTAGTTGTGGGGGCTGAATAGAAGCAGAATTTGTAAATTCTTTCAGAATCTTAAACAATTCTTTATGGGAATTGGAGGCTTTATTAATTCTTTCCCCCAGGTAAATGTTTTTTCCGAGGCAATGTGATCTAGATAACGCCTTTGTAAAAATGTATAATCATTTCGATCAATGAGGCTTTTTGAGTGTCTCCATTTACGTTCGGCCTTCCTGGCCGCTAATTTGTCTATTTTTAAATCAAGAGTGAACCAGGGTGAGGATTTGTGAAAACTATTAACTTTTTTCTTTGGGGCAATTTTGTCAAGGGCCTGACAGATAGCAACTTCTAGCAGATTGGCTGCATCATTAGGGTGGTTAGGATTAGACAGCGGGAAAGTGATAAAATATGAGGAAAAAGATTCCATATTTATTTTAATCCTGGGCCTACGCCATATTGGTTCTGTTACAGAGTCTTTTTGGCAGGTAGATATGATCGGCATATCGAATTTCAACAGGTAGTGGTCAGACCAGAGAACAGGAAGAGGTGGGTCAACCTTTACATTGGGAGAATTTGTAAATAAGAGATCTAGGGAGAGGCCGGCTGTGTGGGTGGGACCATTCACTGTTTGTCTGAGCCCTAAGGTGCTTAACCGCATGCGTGCGGGCGGAATTCCGCCCGTACGCTGGGTTTTTAAAAAGCGCACTTTACGTGACGAGCTGGGCTCGTCATGAGCGTGCGAGGAGGCTACGCCATGACGAGCCCAGCTCGTCATGAGCGTCGAAGGGGTTAAGCTGGAAATGAGATCGATTGAGTGTGGGTCATTGGAGAGATCAATATGATAATTAACATCTCCCAGTAGCAGAAAATTGTTAGCAGTCAGAACATGTGGGGCGATCATCTCCGTGAGACGACTAGAGAAGTCCGCTTTCCTGCCTTGGGGCGGTAGATTATAGCTCCCATCCAGGATCCCTTAGATAGGCTGTTAATTTTAAAGATACGAATTTCTGCCCAGTCTGCACTAAGAGTATCAATTATAGTAAGTTTGGTGTTAGCTCTAAATGCAATGGCTAGACCTCCACCCCTCTTATCATTCCTGTCCACTCTACTCAGCTAGTAGTCATGGGGGAAGGCTAAAGAAATGTCAGCGATGGAGGAGTCTTGGAGCCAGGTTTCCGTGATGCAGAAGAGATCTGGTTTCTAAAAATCAAGTAGTGTCCAGATTTCTATAGCATGCTTAGGGAGGGATTGAGCGTTACAATATAACCCTGTTATGTTATTAGAGTTAAACATTGAGTCGCTATTATCTAACCTGTTGTAGCTCGTTAGAGTAGAGGATAGACCATCATAGCTCCCTATGGCATCCATTGTGTGGGAACAATTGATATTTTGCTCAGAGGGAGGAAATCTGTTAAAAGAATGGAGCTCCTGACTTGTATATTGTAGGTTAGCCATATATGTGGAGATCGCCAGGTGGATGCAGATAAAAAAGTTGAGGTATAATAGGGAACGGGCAGTGAGGCAGGCGGCGGACGACGTCCGGGAGCGGATGGGTGCAGATGGGCTTTCCTTTGGCGCGCCACTGCGCGCATCTGCTGCGCGTCCAGACTGCACGCATTCTTACAGGAACTGTGCCATTGAGTATTATCTGAAAAGCCTAAGCAATGTTAAAGTCTCAATCTAAACAAAGCTTTCAATAAAAACTTTCAAATGCAAAGATAATCACTTACACAAGCAAATAGATATATCAATTTCTAAATACTTTATTTACCAAATTATATATATATATATATATATATATATATATATATATATATATATATATATATATATATATATATATATATATACAATTTGTTTTGACTTAATACTGGGTGCTCCCTTGTGTCTGGACAAAGCTATACCTCTCTGAAGAGCTCTAATTAGAGCGAAACACTGTGTCAGGGGTTGCTTTTAATCATTTCAGGTTGGCTTGAGTTGGTATTTTACCAATTCAAAGCTGTAATATTGTGCCTGGAGTGATAAATGGCTTTTGTTATTTGACAGCTCGGCAAGGACTGCACTGTACTAGTCCTATGCTTAAAGACTTTGCTGTTTAAATGGCGAAAGACTTTGTCATTTTCTATCTCGGCATGGATAGCACTGTCTAATCCTATGCTTAAAAACTTTGATAGAAAAACAGACATTTGAGGTGAGCAGATCTAGAGTGTCGCTGGTGTTGAGAGTGCTCTAACAGGAGCTGCTTTCCACCTAAACTGAGACCTACCCAGAGTTCTCTCCTTCTTTTTTGCATATATATAAATATATATAATTAAGAAAAAAGATCCCACCAGAATGAGATAGGAGGGTGAGATAATGTTAGCCTCTGTGTCTTTAAAGAAATTCAGATTCTCTTGGCATTTTGTTTGGAGAGTCGCTAAAGCATTACAAGACCGGTGGCTAACATTATGCATGCGTGTAGCCCTCTAATACCACATCAGACACGTGTTCAGCTGGCGTTAGACCAACCTGTTCTCATAACATCTTCCAGCCTTCCACCTCTCTGGAAGGTTTAAGTAGCCAAAGAGAATGAGTGTGACCCTTTTGCAAATTAACACCAGTCTGCTGCATGGAACATTTCACCCATCTTGCGATTGAAACTGTGGTAACTGCTTAAACAGTTTCTGAAATTAAATCAAAAATTGGTCGACACCATCAGGTTGAAACCCTCATTCGAGAATCATATTCTCTCATGCAATCCACTATATACAATTTCTTGCACAAATCAACTCTTGAATAATGTTATCCCAAAGGGGGTCACAGCACATATTACTTACCTCCAGTGCCTAAATATATGAAGCTTAACGACAGGAGGTTAGACATAAAAAAAGAGGCAAGTTTCATAGTAAATTTTTTCTAATCTAAATATCAATCAATCAATCAATCAGAACATTTGTATAGCGCACTACTCACCCGGAGGGTCTCAAGGCGCTGGGGGGGTGGGGGGGGGGGGGGGTCCGCTACTGCTCGAACAGCCAGGTCTTGAGCTGCTTCCTGAAGCCGAGGTGGTCCTGGGTCAGGCGGAGGTGGGTCGGGAGGGAGTTCCAAGTCTTGGCGGCCAGGTAGGAGAAGGCCCTTCCTCCTGTGGTGGCTCTTCGGATGCGGGGGACGGCGGCGAGGGCGTGGCTGGTCGATCGAAGCTGGCGCATGGGAGCGTAGAAGTTGAGGCGGCTGTTGAGGTATCCTGGTCCTTGGTTGCGTAGGGCTTTGTGTGCGTGGGTGAGGAGCCGGAAGGTGATTCTCTTGTTGACCGGGAGCCAGTGCAGGTCTCTCAGGTGTCCGGAGATGTGGCTGCGGCGGGGGATGTCCAGGATGAGTCGTGCTGAGGTGTTCTGGATCCGCTGGAGTCTCTTCTGGAGTTTGGCGGTGGTGCCGGCGTAGAGGGAGTTGCCGTAGTCCAGCCGGCTGGTGACGAGGGCCTGGGTGACCGTCTTCCTGGTTTCGGTGGGGATCCATCGGAAGATCTTGCGTAGCATTCGCAGGATGTTGAAGCACGACGAGGAGACGGCGTTGACTTGTCTGGTCATGGAGAGGGAGGAGTCCAGGATGAAGCCCAGGTTGCGTGCGTGGTCAGTTGGTTTGGGTGCGCTGCCCAGGGCGGGGGGCCACCAGGAGTCGTCCCAGGCGGAGGGTGAGGATCCCAGGATGAGGACTTCCGTCTTGTCCGAGTTCAGTTTCAGGCGGCTGTTCAACATCCATTTGGCTACGTCTGTCATCCCTTCGTGCAGGTTGGCTCTGGCAGTGGCGGGGTCGTTGGTGAGGGAGAGGATTAGCTGGCTGTCGTCTGCGTAGGAGATGATGTTCAGGTTGTGCTGGCGTGCGATGGCTGCGAGGGGGCTCATGTAGACGTTGAAGAGAGTTGGGCTGAGCGAGGAGCCTTGAGGGACGCCGCAGATGACTTCGGTGGCTTCCGATCTGAACGGGGGGAGGCGGACTCTCTGTGTCCTTCCGGCGAGGAAGGAGGTGATCCACTCCAGTGCCTTCTCCTGGATTCCGACGTTGCTGAGGCGCTGTACTAGGGTGCGGTGGCAGACAGTGTCGAAGGCCGCGGAGAGGTCCAGGAGGATGAGGGCCGCTGTTTCTCCGTTGTCGAGCAGGGCTCGGATGTCATCTGTAGCTGCGATCAGGGCGGTCTCGGTGCTGTGGTTGGCCCGGAAGCCAGACTGCGAGAGGTCGAGGGAGCCGTTCGTCTCGAGGAAGGCGGCCAGTTGCTTGTTGACAGTCTTCTCGATGACTTTGGCTGGAAACGGGAGCAGCGAGATGGGGCGGTAGTTCTTGAGGTCGGTAGGGTCTGCTGATGGTTTCTTGAGTAGAGCGCTGAGTTCGGCGTGCTTCCAGCTCTCCGGGAAGGTGGCGCTGTCGAAGGAGGTGTTGATGATGTCCCGCAGGTGGGGTGCGATGACAGCGTCGGCCTTGTTGAAGACGTGGTGAGGGCAGGGGTCTGTTGGAGATCCGGAGTGGATGGAGTTCATCGTGCGGATGGTGTCTTCTGTGCTGATCGGGGTCCAGGCGCGGAGGGTGGCGGTGGGGGGCGGTGGTTCGGTCGTGGCGTGCGTTGGTTGAGTGCTGAAGCTGTTGTGTATGTCCGCGATCTTGTTGTGGAAGTAGGAGGCGAGGGAGTTGCAGAGGTCTTGCGAAGGGGTGATGTCGTTGTTTCCGGCGTTGGGGTTGGAGAGCTCTTTCACGATGTTGAAGAGTTCCTTGCAGTTGTGTGCGTTGTTGTCCAGTCGTTCCTTGAATGCGGTTTTCTTGGTGGCGCGGATCAGCTGGTGGTGTTTTCGGGTGGCGAGCTTGAGGGCAGTCATGTTGTCCGGTGTTGGGTCTCTGCGCCAGGTTTTCTCGAGTGCTCTGCAGTTCTTCTTGGAGCTCTTGAGTTCGTCGTTAAACCATGGGGCTTTCTTGCTGCCGGGTCTGCTCGGCTGGGTCTTCAGAGGGGCGAGGTCGTCTGCGCAGTCGCTGATCCATTTCGTGAGGTTGGTGGCCGCTTGGCTGGGGTTCATTGTGCTGGTGGGAGGGTTCTTGCTCAGGGAAGTAGTGAGCTGGTCTGCAGTGATCTTGTTCCAGCTTCTGCGGGGAGCCTGTTGCTGGAGATGGTGGAGCGTGGTCCTTCTGTAGCTGAAGTGGACGCAGCTGTGGTCCGTCCATTGGAGTCCCGTGGCGTGGCTGAAGGCGATGTCCTTGCTGGAAGAGAAGATCGGGTCGAGTGTGTGTCCGGCGTAGTGGGTGGGGGTGGTCACCAGTTGCTTGAGTCCGAGGTTGGCGAGGTTGTCCAGCAGGGTGGTGGTGTTGCGGTCGTTGTTGTTCTCCAGGTGGAAGTTGAGGTCTTCGAGGAGGATGTAGTCGGTTGAGGGGAGGGCGAGCGGGCTGACGAAGTCGGCGATGTCCTCGCTGAATTGTGCGCGTTGTCCCGGGGGTCTGTAGATGAGGGTGCCTCTGAGGGTGGTCTTGGGGTTGACGTGGATCTGGAAGTGCAGGTGTTCGGCGGGTGCGAGGTTATCATTTACCTGGCCATCTAGTAAATAAGGACAATAACCAAATTAACATCCCACTGGGTTTCATATCTTGGTTTAGGAGGTCTTCTTAATAGAATGCTCTTATGGACTCTGCAAACAAAACATAATACCCTACACTCTTGCCATTAATCAGGCTGTGACCAACAGATACTGCTTATCTGTATTAAATAAATCTCTATAACTGAGGCCCCTTGCAAACTGATGAAGGAAGTGGCCCGGTTAGGGTCACCCAGGTCACTAATGACCACCTCTCAGCCTATCATACTAAATGAAGTCGGTCAGACAGTAGAGAATACAAACCAATAACAGTTTATTATATACACTCAGAGCTAGTCGCTAGGAGTGTTGCAGAGGGACTGAAATCGAAAAGCATAAAGATACATTATGTATGTTTCGTAACTGGGCTAAAACACGCCCATAGTGGAATTTTCCAGGCAGATGCAGCGCTCATATCTTACACAAAGTTGTGAAGTCCAGTGTTGTTCCTGTCGGGCCCGTCACCAGACAAGTGCGAGAGGGCCTCTATCTAGTGAAAAAGGTATGGGCTAATAGGAACTGTTGTTCTTATTACGGGAACAGATCTACATGGAAAAAACGAAACTCAGACTGGAGCATTTCTTGGAATTAAACTAGATCGGTTTCAAAGAAAATGGCGCAGCGAATGCTAACTTACACAGGGCGATGCACAAACATAAACATTTCTAGTTTAACAAACCCTCATTTTAGCATGAGCTAAAACATTTTCTAACAGCAACAAGGAAAACCAAAAATTAGTAAAGCAGGAAACCACAAACAATGATAACAATTAACCCATATGAGCATTTCATGTTTTCAGCATCAGGGAAGGAAACTGTGAGGAGGGAAGAAGTCTGGAAAATGCCCTCATCAATGTTCATAAGGTTGTTTATTTCTTTCTGCACCATAATTGCAGCATTGGTATCATCAATCAATATTTTCCTTTTAGGGGTGAGAACAGTGGAGCAATAGTAGGGGAGGCACTGAATAAGAGCACAACAAAACATTAAGATCACAATCGGGTAAATTACCTTTTCAAGAATTCAACCCCAATCACCAAAAAGAGGCCAACTCCAATTTCCACATTCCATTCCCTTGGTTTTCCCGAGGATGTCTAGAATATGCTTGGTATTCTTTTCCATATTCCTGATCCCGACTACACATTGGTCTCCCTCTACCACGCATGCACTGCCCCTCTTAGCTCAAATAAAATCAACCGCGTATCTAGTCTGTTAGGAATATATTCGCATACTTTCCAACTGAGTGGTGATGTCGCGCAAAGCTGCCACGGTAGTATTGGATAAAATTTGCAACTTGCACACAAAATGTTCTCTAGCTTTTTCACCCCTGGCCATAGAGGTACCACCTAAAGTGAAAATGGAAGAAAGGATTTATCCAAAAGTGATCCCATTATTAGAATTATTGACCTCTATATCGGTCACTCCCTCAAAGAATTCTTTGGTCGGAGTCCTTTTGACCCAGTGGACATTAGGCTTAGCGTATTTTCAGGGCACGCCCAAAGACAACACAATCCCAAGAGCCACATCGTCTGTGCCTTTATGAACGTTAGAATATGTACCATTAGACAAAAAGTAGAACCCCGGGTGTGCATAAATTGACCATTCATAATCTACTGCAGCATATCTGGTGTTCATTCCGAAAGTACTCGGATCTTTGTCATTCATCGTATTTTTGTACAACACTATTCCAGAACAATTGATATACAAATAAGTGTCTGTGCTATTTACAATAGGACAACAAGCAGGATAATAACCAGCCTCCCGGGTGACTAACAATTCCTTGTAATGCCTACCCACCAGTGTGACATTCCGTTCTTCCATATAAAAGTTGTCGCAACAGGCGTATTATCGCAACCTGGATAACCCATTCCCATAGGTTCTCTATAATATAAACAATGTCCTGGATATGCAGGGAGAATATCAAGTAGAATATATAAGTTCCCAGTGTCCGTCAGAGCCTCGCTGGTACAGCCTCGTATTGTCCATCAATACGTTGGCACTATTGAGCACCGGCGGTGAAGCTTGCTCTGTCCTAAGCTCGTATCCCACATCGATCAGTGTGTTATACCTTCAGGGTATACTTAAGTCTTCCCTATCTAATGTTCAGGCTACTAAAATAAAATAAGCACTTCACTAACCTCACCTTATTCCGTTGGTACTATGACTCAGTACAACCTGTCGTACGCAATCCATCCCTAATCTCTTTTCTCCTTAGATGCAGTTTCCCTCAGCCGAGGGCGCATATTATACCTGGTAGCCCCATGCACTATATGATCAGTGAACAAAGACTCTTGGATAGCTCGAATTTCCGGAGAAACAGCCTAGTTCAACACATTCTCATTATCTTTATCCGTTTGTGTCCACATTAGCTGGGCATCACTGAAGAGGACAAACTGGGGCACCTGCTCGCACTTCGAGTCCCCAAACAAGTCCTTGACTCACTGGTCGTAGAGTAAAGGGCAAGGGAACCCTCTGACAGTGGGTCGCGTGGACCCAGTTCTTACAGCCAGCAACCTTCACAGCAGTTCGCATCACTAATAGAACCTGCTCAGGACCCTTCCATCGCAGCTCCAAACATTTCTTCCTCTGGCTTGCGACAGGCAAACAAGTGGATTCGCAGGGAAAAGTTTCGCATGCTGTCGTTGCATCAGATTTATCCTCAGTTGCAACAAGGGGACTGGCTCTGTGCCATAGACCTACAGGATGCATACTTCCATGTGCCCATTGCGCGCAAACACAGGAAGTTACTGCGGTTCCAAGTCGGCACCAATCATTATCAATACACAGTACTCCCATTCGGACTGAAGTCTGCGCCGAGAACATTCTCGAAGTGCATGGCGGTGGTGGCGGCGCACCTGCGGAAGAACAAGGTGTTTGTCTACCCGTACCTGGGCGATTGGTTGATCAAGGCATCCTCCTTCTCGGAAGCGCGAGCACACTTCCAGAAGACGTGCGTTCTCTTGGACAAGCTGGGGTTGCACATCAACATGGCCAAGTCGGTCCCGACTCCGGTCCAATGCATACAGTACTTGGGAGCCTCCATCGATACGCTGTCAGCAAGCGTGTCTCCTTCGGAAGAGCGACGATTATCTCTCCTTCGGAAGGCTCAGGCTCTTATGTCGACTCCATCTACAACAGTGAGGACGGTGTCTTCTCTACTGGGTTCGATGGCCTCTTGTATCTTCCTGACGCCGCACGCACGACTGCACATGAGACCGCTGCAGGAGTGCTTGGAGGACCAGTGGGATCAGAGGAAAGGATCCTGGGACGACAGGATACGACTGTCTCTGCATGCTCTTCAGTCTCTGAAGTGGTGGTGTTCGGCGGAGAATCTCCTCAGAGGGGTTCCTTTTCACAAGGACATTCCCACGCAGACTGTCGTGACGGATGCTTCTCTCCTGGGATGGAGAGCGCACTCCGGGACTCTGCAGATTCAGGGAACGTGGTCTCCGGTGGAGGCCACTTATCACATCAACTTCCTGGAACTCAGAGCTGTTCACTTGGCACTGAAGGCTTTTCTTCCGTCCTTCCAGACCAGCTCCCTGCTTGTGCAAACGGACAACACTACCACGATGTACTACCTCAACAAGCAGGGGGGCTCGAGATCTCGCACTCTGTCACAGGAGGCGCAGACGATCTGGCACTGGCTCCTGGCCAGAGGACTGACGGTGACGGCTACCCATCTGCCAGGTGTGCAGAATGTTCAGGCGGACGAACTCAGCAGACTCATTCAGGAAAACCACGAATGGGTCATAAACGACGAAGTGCTGGGAGAAGTCTTCGCAAGGTGGGGAACTCCGGACGTAGATCTGTTCGCCACCGCCGAAAACAGCAAATGCCGAGACTTCGCCTCCAGGTACTACCAGCCGGGGTCGCTGGGGAATGCGCTATGGATCAGCTGGTCGAACAGCTTTCTGTACGCTTTTCCACCCATTCCCCTGATTCCGGCGGTACTCATCAAGCTGGCCCGGTCCAGGGCTCGGATGATTCTCATTGCCCCGGAGTGGCCCAGGCAGTGGTGGTTCACGGACCTGCTTCACCGATCTCTCTTTCCTCACATTCGGTTGCCGTGCAGGCCGGACCTTCTCACGAAGTTCGGGGGGCGGATGTTACACCCCAGCCTCTCGTCTTTGAGTTTGGCGGCATGGCTCCTGAGATAGTGCAGTATGGACATCTGAATCTGCCCGAGGATTGCATGGACATACTGAAGGAGTCTAAGAGACCTTCCACTAGGACTTCATATGCTTACAAGTGGAAGAGGTTTTGTATCTGGTGCCAGTCTAGGAACCATGACCCTACAACCTGCAAGGAAGATGTCATCCTTCCTTACCTTTTACATTTGGCGCAGTCTGGCCTTAATGTTCATTTCATTAGGGTTCATCTTGCTGCATTGACTGCCTACAGGAAATGCCCTTCACAGACTTCTTTTTTTCAGATCCCTGTGATCAAAGACTTTCTGGAAGGATTGAAGAAGGTGTTCCCTCCTGTCAGGCTTCCCTCGCCTTCATGGGAATTGAATGTGGTGCTGTCCAGATTGATGAAGGAGCCTTTTGAACCCATTCACAAGGCTTCGTTGCAGCACCTGTCCTGGAAGGCGGCGTTCCTCGTGGCCATTACATCGGCCCGCAGGGTGAGTGAAATTCAGGCGTTGTGTTGTACTGAACCTTATACTGTCTTTCATGCTGCTAAGGTTGTGATACGTACTCACCCTAAATTTCTTCCCAAGGTTATTTCTGATTTTCATGTCAACCAGACCATAACTTTGCCTACGTTTTTTCAGAATCCTTCCTCTCCGGCGGAACGATCTTTACATTCCCTGGATGTTAGGAGGGTGTTGAAATTTTATCTGGATAAGACCAAAGATATTCGTAGGTCAGACCAATTGTTTGTCAATTATGGATCAGGCAGGACGGGTCTTGCTACCTCTAAGCAGTCCATTTCTAGGTGGATTGTGTCCTGCATTCAATTGTGTTACCAAAAAGCTAATAATACCTTAGGAAGTAAGCCTAAGGCTCATTCCACCAGGGGCAAAGCTGCCACGACAGCCTTGCTCCGTAATGTGCCGATTGCAGAAATCTGCAAGGCCGCCACTTGGAAGTCGGTTCATACCTTTGCTAAGCATTACTGCCTGGACTCTGATGCCAGGGCAGACGCTCAGGTTGGGCAGGCTTCGCTGCGGAATTTGTTCGCACAGTAGTGGCGTCATGTTCTTTCTCCACCGCCGCTTTGGTGTGGGGATGGGCTTGCCATTCTATTCACTAGATTATGACTATACACAGAGATCCCCTACTACAGAAGGAGTAGTTTCTGTTCTGTAACTCCAGTTCTGTAGTAGGGGTATCTCTGTTATAGTCATAAGCGCCCGCCCTCCTCCCCGGTGGAGAATTGTTCATGTAATTAATGCTACAGGTCTGGCGTTTTACGCCTTCAAAAAGAACTGAAGTCAGTGGGACCTGCTATGCATTCTGGGATACTGGGAGAAGGTTCTAGAAGGTTTCCTTAAAGGCACAGTATCCTGTTTAAGCCACATAATGGCAGCCTATGGGGCTTGTCTGTCCAGGCCTTCCTCTCTATCATTTCTGAGGGGTTTTGCAGTAAAGGCAAGGGAAATCTGGACAGGCTTTGCTGTTTGTGGATTTTTGGTGGAATTTCTAGTTGAAGTACTGGACAGTGTAGCCTGTGGATATAGGCTGCATTATTTGTCTTTAAATTTTCTCTTAAGTGTCTTTGCAGTTCTGCAATTTTTTGACAACTTAAGAGATTATTTTTGATTGCCGGGGTCCACGCACATGGGCGGGACTATTCACTAGATTATGACTATAACAGAGATACCCCTAACTACAGAACTGGAGTTACAGAACAGAAACTACTCCTTCTCATCATTGGAACCATCGAGCTCAAAGAAAGAAAGTGTGTCCAAGAAACACAAAGGAAAATAGTTTTGTGAAAATATGCAGTGAAGGAAGACCACAAAGTAACCAATAAAGTGTCAAACAACATATAAAACCACACAACAACACAGATATGCCATTTTATTCTGTCTCTTGTGTTGGGTGTGGCGGTTAAAAAAGGAAGTGGTAATGGTTACTGACTATCCAACCAACACCACTTTACTTGCCGACATGTTTTATTGCCAACGGAGTTTATGGCAATTTCTTCAGGGCGTCATATATATCAAGGCCACTGCATATGGACAAATTAGTCTTCACAACTGAAAAAACATAAAAACACTTTTGTATCAAACCTGCTACCGGAGCGTGTGCCCCCTCAAATCTATTTGCATATAACTGAATGTTGAAAGCCATCAGTACTCGTACCAGCCGAGAGGGTAGAGTTCTCATAAAACTGCAACCGCAAGTGTCGGTTACTCTTCTTCCCCTTCAATTTTCTGCGTGGAAAATGGAATAAAGTAAACAATGTAAAAAAGGGAGTGTATCTGATATACACTATCAATCTCTCGTATTGTGAGAGAATGGTCGCTCTAAACGTACTTTCTCCACTCTTTTCGATGAATTAACCTCCAAGGACTCGCTAGCTATCCACTACTCGATAGCACAATCGCGTCCCACAATTACATCACTATAGTGTCATTACTCTGAAAATAGAGAGTATCTAACGAAGACATGGCTATTATACCCTTTCAACTCGATAGTTCAAGTCCCAATGATTGTATCGAAGATTGAAGTCAGGTGATAGGTGGTCCACTTCATCTATTCACAGACTCTATATGCCATCTCCATTTATCCGTGTTACGTAGCTGCTAACACGGCATATCCTCCCTCCCTCGAGCGAGTCTCTCCCGACTCGCTCGGACTCATTCTGTTAATCTCAGCATATGCCCAGCTCTTATCGCTACCTCGTAACACACTCCCGGAACCCTTACTCCTTACCGGGTCGGTGGAAGATACCTGGCGGTGTCTCAGCCCATGCTCGTTAAAACGAGTCTACGCTGTGTATATTTCCTAAACAGCGTCATAACGCGGTAAGACGTGGCCGCCATTTTGGATTGGGCAAAAATCCTTTAGAATCAATGTATATGTCCCAGGTGTCGAACATTCTCGCGGGATCTCGATATACACTCCAAAAATCTTTATTAGGCATTGCAGTGTACACAGGTCGCTTTCAAAAAAACTTTACACATGGATAAAATTAGTCATGTATCTCTGACGATGTCAGCCAATACCTTTATTTCTCAAAAGATGACAAATGTCGGTCAGTATAGTGTTTATTTAGTCAGATTGTTATATATTAATAAACAAACACAGCGTGCACCATATTTTCATGGGAACAGATAGTGCTCATTATTTATTTACTCAATAAGTCCACAACAACGTGTGTGAATTCTATAGCCCTATACCGAGGACAAATGTCCCTGTATAGCATGGAGCCGGAGCAATCGATGTAACTAAAACTCGTGTCTCCATACCATTAAAAGCATAGGACACAGTGTGCAACGTAATTCATATGGAATCCAGGTTCATGTACAGTCTAGGATTCCAAGTGCACACTCATACAGATGCCAAAGGAACATGTTCCTAACAGGTTCAATGTATTTTATTCCATTCTAGTAAGTCGTTCAAACCGAATTTATCAGTTTTTTCTTGCAAAATCCATTTAGCCTCCCTTGTGATTAGCAGCCCCTCAACTGTACGTGCATCACCTTTTACTTTTTCCAACACCAACCACTTAAATGCGTGTTTGTTGCGGTGGCAATGTTTCACCAATTTTGTAGTCAGTTTTCCAGATCTTATGGTGCTTAAATGCTCCTGAATGCGAGTCTTTATTTTACGTGTGGTGAGCCCTATGTAGTGTAATCCACACTCACAGTCCGGTCTGTATACCACATTCATGGTGTTACAGTTACTGAACTGTCTCAACTCCCATTCTTTGCCCGTATTCAAAGTAACGCTCGTAATCTTTGAAGTAAGAGAACAGACAGAACACCTGCCGCAGGGATAGTGACCTGTAAGCCGTGTCTCGCTCTTATCTATAGAACTTTGGGTACGAGGATGCACTAGTTTGTCCTTCAAATTACTGGACCGTCTGAAGGCAAATCTTGGAGGAGGCATTTTGAAGTCTTTATTAGACAGGATAGCCCAGTGCTTTTGTATCGACTGCCTGATTTTAGTGGCTAAGGAGTCAAATGTCAAGACCACAGGAAGGCATTCTCTTTTTTCTTTTTTCTTTACCTCTAGTAAGGCACTTCTGGGAGTGTTTAGCGCTCTCTTTTTTGCATGCTTAATGATTTTTACCGGGTACTCCCTTTGCAAGAGTTTATCACCCAGAACCTGTGCTTGTTCGTTGAAAACCTCTTTAGTAGAACAGTTTCTGCGGTCCCGGAGAAATTGGCCCACGGGTAGGTTATCCCTAAGGGCCCGTGGATGGTATGACTGGTAGGACAATAATGAATTCCTATCCGTAGGCTTTTGATGAACACTTGTGCTCAGGGTGTTCCCACTAGCCTTGATGTCTAGATTCAAGTACACAGCGGAATCCCTACTGTACGACCAAGTAAATCGGAGACTTTGATCTTGATGGTTGAGCCAATTTAAGAAATCCAACAATCTGGTTTCATCTCCAGTCCAAACGCAGAGCACATCGTCTATATATCTCCTCCAGAGACGCACATGGTCTCTGAAGGGATTGGTGGTGGGGTAGACAATGTGCTCTTCGAACTGGCCTACATATATGCAGGCCAGACTTGGGGCCATCGTGGCCCCCATGGAGGTCCCCATTGTTTGTAAGAACAACTTGTCCTTATAACAAAAGAAATTGCGTGTGAGCGCCATTTCGATGCATTGCAAAACGAAAGTTTGCGGAGCATCATAAAACCATTCCTGTTCCCCCAGTGCCCTGGCTGCTGCCACCAGCGTGGCATCCTGGGGGATACAGGAATATAGGGACTCGATGTCGATGGTGACCAATATTTCTTGTGTCGGATCAAAAGTCATTTCGCTAATTACATTCAGAATATCCATTGTATCTTTTACAAAAGATTTTTGGGTGATCACAGATTCACGCAGAAAATAGTCTGCGAATTGGGAGAGGGGTTCAAGTATAGACTGTATCCCTGATACAATAGGCCTGCCCGGCGGAGGCCGGGCAGGCTTATGTATTTTCGGTAAAATATAGAACGCAGGCATCCTGGGGTTGGTATTCACCAGGAATTCTGCTTCTTTCGCGGAAATCCAATTCCTTTCTCTCGCTTTGCCACCATTTCTTTGATGAGTTTAAGCAAATCAGGCGTGGGGTCTTTTGTTAAAGGCTGGTAGTTGGCCCGGACATTCAGAAGACGTAATACTTCTGTCTCATAGTCCCGGGTCTTGGGCACAACTACCGCGCCCCCTTTGTCTGCACTTTTTATCGTTAGATCAACATTGTTTTGCAAGGTCTTAACTGCTTCCCAGTCAGATCTGGACATATTTTTGTACCCCATATTTCTCCCTTGGGATTCAAGGTCTTCGATGTCTTGTAAGACTTTGGACTCAAAAACCACAATCTCTGGGCCCACAACTGCACTAGATGGAACAAACGTAGATGGATTTCGTAAATTAGTGTTAAAACCCCTTTGCTTCTCTGGTGGTTGATTCGCAAAGAATTTTTTTAGCTTGATCTACCGAACTGTCTCGAAAAACTCATCCTACATCTAAAGGGGTCGTGTGCGGGTGTGGGAACAAATCCTAACCCTTTGTTAAGGACTCGTTCTTCATCGTCTGACAAAATGTGGTCTGACAAATTTACCACTATGTTATTTATAGGGGTTGTCTGCCTCTGCTCCGAGTTTGTCTCGGGGAGTAAGTTTGCCATTGGGGTGGCTGATTGCCTCGTCCTCTTCCTCTTCCTGGTTGACCGGTTCCCCTGTTGGCTCCCTGTCCCTGTTCTAAAAAAAAGAGCGCAGTAATGTTCCTAATTCGGCGTCACTCTGTGGTTGCGGGTTAAACCTCACTCGATTCCCTTGAGGCCTATCTTGCTCGTCCTCACTGGACGTATTGTCAAAAGACTAACCCTGGGCGTAGTGTGCGGAGTGGGACTCCGCGGAGCTACGCGAAGTGGGCGCACAACTACGCCCACCCGCGCACTCCGCGTAGCCCCACTCCGCGCCGCCCGCCTCCCTCCCGCCCTCCCTAAATACATAAATAAATGTATAAAAAGCTTTTAAAAACACTTACCTTGTCTGCCGCGTCCCCGGGGCTCCCTCTCGCCGTCCCGCCGCTCGCGCCGCCACCGAATCGGATCCTAATACGCATGCGCGGGCGGCCGCGCATGCGCATTCCTCACGAGAAATGCGCATGCGCGGCCGCCCGCGCATGCGCATTAGGATCCGAAATGGCGGCGCGCATCGCGGGACGGCGAGAGGGAGCCCCGGGGACGCGGCAGACAAGGTAAGTGTTTTAAAAAGCTTTTTATACATTTATTTATGTATTTAGGGAGGGCGGGAGGGAGGCGGGTGGCGGCCGGCTACGCTCCGTCTGCGGAGCGCGCGTAGTGCCGCCTGGCTACGCCGGCTACGCAAAATGCGTAGGAGGCGGCACTCCGTGCACTCCGTGCACGGAGCGTAGCTGGCCGCCCAGGCTTACAAAAGACCAGTTAGCCGGGTACGTTTCTGTTGTTGTTGTTGTTTACCCCCCCCAACCTCTACGTTGCCCTGTCTGGTTAATTTGTTCAGGTCCTGTCTGGTAATGTGAGTCAGTTACATATGGGAAAGCCCATTCATGTGAATACCTCTGTAGGTTTCTTTGGAGTCCTTTGATTTTCTGATTTATTATGTAACTCCTATATTCAGTTAGATCTTCTTGTATTTTGCTGAGATGTTCTTTGGCATTTGTAAGAGTATTATCACATTTAATGCTCTCTTCGAGCTCAAGGATCTCTTTCAAGAGTTCTTCACTCAATCTCTGAGCCGTGCTAATTATAAGAATTAGCCAATCCCTGGTACACTTATTAGCTATGTAACTCCAGTCTAGCCTGAATTTCTTATCATCCAAGAATATTCTTGGTTCTATTCTTACAAGGAGACTGGCAGGGGAAGCTCCAGCTGTATAATATTCTGACATAAGTGCCCCATGAAGGGCTATTCTGATTTGCTTTTTCTTTAAATTACTCAGTTTTTCCAACTATTCTCTCACTGAGGTGTTCCCTAATAGTGGTGTATCTGAAAACAGTGAGGGGGCCGCTAATATCGCGGCTATCTGATCATCTGTAAAAGCCAAACAGTTCTTATCCATAGTATGGCTTATTGGAGAACTCAAGGTATATGCGATAAAGAAGAGGATGTGCTCTGCGATTGGACTGGAGATGAAACCAGATTGTTGGATTTCTTAAATTGGCTCAACCATCAAGATCAAAGTCTCCGATTTACTTGGTCGTACAGTAGGGATTCCGCTGTGTACTTGGATCTAGACATCAAGGCTAGTGGGAACACCCTGAGCACAAGGGTTCATCAAAAGCCTACGGATAGGAATTCATTATTGTCCTACCAGTCATGCCATCCACGGGCCCTTAGAGATAACCTACCCGTGGGCCAATTTCTCCGGTACCGCAGAAACTGTTTTACTACAGAGGTTTTCAACGAACAAGCACAGGTTCTGGGTGATAAACTCTTGCAAAGGGAGTACCCAGTAAAAATCATTAAGCATGCAAAAAAGAGAGCGCTAAACACTCCCAGAAGTGCCTTACTAGAGGTAAAGAAAAAAGAGAATGCCTTCCTGTGGTCTTGACATTTGACTCCTTAGCCACTAAAATCAGGCAGTCGATACGAAAGCACTGGGCTATCCTGTCTAATAAAGACTTCAAAATGCCTCCTCCAAGATTTGCCTTCAGACGGTCCAGTAATTTGAAGGACAAACTAGTGCATACTCGTACCCAAAGTTCTATAGATAAGAGCGGGACACGGCTTACAGGTCACTATCCCTGTGGCACATGTTCTGTCTGTTCTCTTACTTCAAAGATTACGAGCGTTACTTTGAATACGGGCAAGGAATGGGAGTTGAGACAGTTCAGTAACTGTTACTACCACACCTGTGGTATACAGACTGGACTGTGAGTGTGGATTACACTACATAGGGCTCACCACACGTAAAATAAAGACTCGCATTCAGGAGCATTTAAGCACCATAAGATCTGGAAAACTGACTACAAAATTGGTGAAACATTGCCACAGCAACAAACACGCATTTAAGTGGTTGGTGTTGGAAAAAGTCAAAGGTGATGCATGTACAGTTGAGCGGCTGCTAATCACAAGGGAGGCTAAATGGATTTTTCAAGAAAAAACTGATAAATTCGGTTTGAACGACTTACTAGAATGGAATAAAATACATTGAACCTGTAAGGAACATGTTCCTTTGGCATCTGTATGAGTGTGCACTTGGAATCCTAGACTGTACATGAACCTGGATTCCATATGAATTACGTTGCACACTGTGTCCTATGCTTTTAATGGTATGGAGACACAAGTTTTAGTTACATCGATTGCTCCGGCTCCATGCTATACAGGGACATTTGTCCTCGGTATAGGGCTGTAGAATTCACACACGTTGTTGTGGACTTATTGAGTAAACAAATAATAAAATTAATGAGCACTATCTGTTCCCATGAAAATATGGTGCACGCTGTGTTTGTTTATTAATATATAACAATCTGACTAAATAAACACTATACTGACCGACATTTGTCTTCTTTTGAGAAATAAAGGTATTGGCTGACATCGTCAGAGATACATGACTAATTTTATCCGTGTGTAAAGTTTTTTTGAAAGCGACCTGTGTACACTGCAATGCCTAATAAAGATTTTTGGAGTGTATATCGAGATCCCGCGAGAATGTTTGACACCTGGGACATATACATTGATTCTAATGGATTTTTGCCCAATCCAAAATGGCTGCCACGTCTTACCGCGATATGACGCTGTTTAGGAAATATACACAGCGTAGACTCGTTTGAAACGAGCATGGGCTGAGACACCGCCAGGTATCTTCCACCGACCGGGTAAGGAGTAAGGGTTCCGGGAGTGTGTTACGAGGTAGAGATAAGAGCTGGGCATATGCTGAGATTAACAGAATGAGTCCGAGCGAGTCGGGAGAGACTCGATCGAGGGAGGGAGGATATGCCGTGTTAGCAGCTACGTAACACGGATAAATGGAGATGGCATATAGAGTCTGTGAATAGATGAAGTGGGCCACCTATCACCTGACTTCAATCTTCGATACGATCATTGGGACTTGAACTATCGAGTTGAAAGGGTATAATAGCCATGTCTTCGTTAGATACTCCCCATTTTCAGAGTAATGACACTATAGTGATGTAATTGTGGGACGCGATTGTGCTATCGAGTAGTGGATAGCTAGTGAGTCCTTGGAGGTTAATTGAAATTAAATGAAATGAAATGAAGTGAATCTTATAACACACTACTAAGCCCAAAGGCATCAAGGCGCCTACCAAACAAAATCAAAAATAACCAGATAACAATACTACGGGTATGCCTTTGAGAAAAGCCACGTTTTCAGAGCTTTCCGAAACTCCAGGACCGACAGTTGGGATTTAATTTCAAGGGGAAGGCTGTTCCATAGCTTAGGAGCTACCGTTGAGAACACCCTACGACCCCATTTACTTCTTCGGACACGAGGCACCACCAACAAGCTCTTAGTTGATGAACGGAGGTCTCTGCCCGGTGCATAAGGAAGCAACAATTTCCTCACACCACCAGCCCCCTTACCAGCAAGTGCCTTATATGTCAAGCACAGAGTCTTAAAGGCAATCCTGGATTCGATAGGGAGCCAGTGCAGGCTTTTCCTCGCGGCCGTGGCAGAAAAGCGTCTGGGAGCATCCAGTACAAATTTGGCCGCCGCATTTTGGGCAGTCTGAAGGCGCTGCACCGGCCCTTTATTTACGCCAGCATACAGAGCGTTGCAATAATCAAGTCGCGAAGCGACAAGTGCAACAACAACCTGCTTGCGAGCCTGAGGGGACAAGTAGTGTTTATCTAAAAGAATGGAGAAAGTACGTTTAGGGCGACCATTCTCTCACAATACGATAGAATGATAGTGTAGATCAGGTACACTCCCTTTTTTACATCGTTTACTTTATTCCATTTTCCACGCAGAAAATTGAAGGGGAAGAAGAGTAACCGACACTTGCGGTTGCAGTTTTATGAGAACTCTACCCTCTCGGCTGGTACGAGTACTGATGGCCGAATGAGGGTAATTAACATTCAGTTATATGCGAATAGGTTTGAGGGGGCACACGCTCCGGTAGCAGGTTTGATACAAAAGTGTTTTTATGTTTTTTTCAGTTGTGAAGACTAATTTGTCCATATGCAGTGGCCTTAATATATATGACGCCCTGAAGAAATTGCCATAAACTCCGTTGGCAATGAAACATGTCAGCAAGTAAAGTGGTGTTGGTTGGATAGTCAGTAACCATTACCACTTCCTTTTTTAACCTCCACACCCAACACAAGAGACAGAATAAAATGGCATATCTGTGTTGTTGTGTGGTTTTATATGTTGTCTGACACTTTATTGGTTACTTTGTGGTCTTCCTTCACTGCATATTTTCACAAAACTATTTTCCTTTGTGTTTTTTGGACACACTTTCTTTCTTTGAGCTCGATGGTGCCAATGATGAGAACAGGGCAATCCTGGTGAGTACCTGCCAGGTTCCCGTTGGTGGTGCGCACGTGAGGTGCCATCTTGCTCTCACACACTTTTTTAGTTTTCACACATCACAGTTTGACACTTAAGTGTGTGTTATATGTTGTCTCGCAACTGAATTTCACTTTGTGG
Source organism: Lissotriton helveticus (assembly GCF_964261635.1). Classification (NCBI taxonomy): domain Eukaryota; kingdom Metazoa; phylum Chordata; class Amphibia; order Caudata; family Salamandridae; genus Lissotriton; species Lissotriton helveticus. The sequence continues at coordinate 1,394,861,881 of NC_136057.1, forward strand.
GAATTGGGCGATTGTTTAAATGAGGCATAAGTCCAGGATACACCAACTACCCCGATAATTAATGGAAGGGGAGTACGTTTTGTAATGATAATGCAATAAATGGTGTACCCGAAAAGGATAAAACTAGAAGTGCCCACAGAGTCTAGGTCTTTTTTGTACTAGTTGCATTATGAGTGGAGGGCGACCTATGACTAGCTTTACCCTCTAAGCTCCTGTCTGTTTCAAAACTCAATATTTTCTGCCGGAAATTTAATTCTATTGTAATTTGAGGTATAACTGGAGCCCCAGAGTGGAGCTGGCTGAATGCCAGAGGGTACGGTAGCAGCTATGAAGAATTCTTCTGGGCGATGATCGCTGTCCCCCTTGTCACCCATTCTGAAGCCAGTTATGAATGAGAACAGCGATAGACTGGCGAACGTATAATCCAGGATCGAGCAAGTTGATACCGAATAATGGGTGGCTACAGGGGGGATGTCGCCAGCACATCTACCATTTAGGGCCCTAAGATAAAAATATTATATGTCCTCTAGACAATGTCTGTTTTTTTTATTTATTTTTTTTAAAAACCTTTATTGAGAAACAGGTATAAATACAAGCGCAGGCCTACAACCACAAGGGCCGGCCGCAAAATCAGGAGAGTCAAAAGGGAACAACATCAACATGTACGGTAGGATGAATACAGGATAGACGTGTAATGAAATCGTTACACAGTAAGCGCCAGGATAAGAAAGGTTTCATTTTATGATGTATAGAGGAGGCAGAAGCCATATCTACCCATGTGTCATGCAACATACTCAGAAAAAGGGGGGGGGGACGAGAGGGATGCAGCCCCCTACGCAATCAAATAACCACAGTAGAGCAAAGCCCAGAGACAACCAATGCCCATCAAAGGTTCAAAAATAAAGGACAAAGCATAGCAAACCAATAAATGGGTCACCGCATAGACCGCCCTCCCGCCCCGAAAAAGGAGAAAGTGCAGACACTTACGAAACGAAGGAGAAAGAACAAAGGGACATAGCCCACCCCCTAGAAAGAAAGCAAAGAAGGGACCATAGAAGAAAACAAACTAAAATAACAAACCCCCCCCCCACCCTACATCACTGTAATGGCTATGGCCTATCCCACTAAACAGCGTGCCTGTCGCCCAGAGTCACCCGAAATATAGAAGAAAGAGAAAGGGAATAATAACGAAGGGAAAAAGAGAAAGGGATAAAAGGAGAGGAAAAAGATGGAAGAGAAGGAGAGGAGAGAAGAGAGGAGGGGAGCCAGCGATCGAAATACAGAACACCACCCCACCCGCAATAACGGATCACTAGTCGAGGTCAAAAAAAAGGATACTGAGAAAAGCCTACATAAAGGATGAAGACAGGAACTGTCCAAATGATGAGGCACGGAGATGCCAATTAACAAAACAAAAGTCCCGCAGGCACCCAGGCACGATCACCCCTGTCCACTTCTATGAAAAGCAGAGCTACCAGACCCCGCCACGGCCAGGAAACAGCAGGATACAGTGGGTCCATACCAGTCAGGGAAAGCAAGTGGGATCTTCACGGAACACCGTCTCGGCGAACAAGAAGCAGCCAGGAAAACTCGGCAGCAGTCAGAATGCAAAAGTAACCCAAAGATCCACGTGGTCAAGCACAAAGTCCGGGCTGTCCAGCACAAAGCAAAGAAATCAGGATGTAGGAAATACTGCTGCATCGGCACCGGGTCCACTTGATCCCATGGAATCGAACACCCAGCCGGATATCCCAGCACAGCAGCTGGAGAAGTCTCAACAATACCAACTCGGGGAGACGACACCGCGTCACAAAATGGCTGAACAACCATGGCGTCGATCCGCAACTCCAAGTCCCGGCAGTGCAAGGACAGGTCGATCCGCAGAGCACCCAGGGCGAACAAGACAGCACTCCGTGTAGGGGCCGCCCGAATCAAACGAGGTCTGGGGAGAGCAAATGCAGCAACGTCCCTGTCTCCAGGAGGAAGACACCGCCATCTTGTGCATATCACCCGCCGCCATTGTCGCATCCGCCTCCAAGCCCACCAGGAGTGCCGGAGGCCCCAGGACACACAGCCGATCCGCGGCGGATGGCACTCGGCGGAGAAAGGAGAGTCACCAGAAGAACGGGCGTGCTCCCCACAACACTCGGGGGAGCCCTGCACCGGATCCCAGGCGGGACAATCAACAGGAGTGGGCTTCTCACCCGAGGGGTGCCGGACAACGCGGCTTCTCTTCTTCGGGCCGGCAGGCAATCAGGCATGCGGGGTGGCCCACCATCGGGGGTGGGTCCGCTCCGGCGCTTCCGGCTCGCGGCTCTCAGGCTCCCACCATCGGGTCTCTTCAGCGGTTCCGGGCCGCCGGCACTCCGAACACCTCCGGGCAGACACAGCACTCGAGGCCCCGGCGTCAGGGCCGGGAAGGCCAGCAAGGTTACAAGGGCAGAACGCAGAAACCACTGCACGCCAGAGCCCCGGAAAAAGACGGTAAGTGAAGGCTCTTCCCAGGTAACCAAATTCGGAACACCCCGATCAGGATAAAAGACAGGATAGGCGGCGGGGAGGAAGGGATCTCGGAGCGAGGCGTTTATGCGACTGTTCCGATCGCCATCTTGGCTCCTCCCCCCCAATGTCTGTTTTTTGTTGTTGATTTTTCCGTGGATAAAGCCACATTGAGCTAGTATATTGCAATTGGAGGATTGACAGCTTGCTTTGTTACCTTCTGACACTCCCAAATGATATTGGTTCAAATCCCCCGACAGAATGAGGTTGGGTGTATCTACACTGCCTATTTAGGTTGTTAGTTGGCCAATTAGCTTCGCAGAATCAGTTGCAGTGCGTTTTGGGTGGATGTATGCATTGACGAACATTACTTTGTTTTGTGTCCCTGACAAGGAGAAAATAAGTTTGACTGCTAAGTCAACCTCTGTGGCAGGGCTGACTTTGTCTGCTGACGGTATGGTGGTTGTGGATAAGTAAATTGCCAGCCCTCCTGAGGCATGCCCTGATTTCCCACCTTTTGTGGCTGGTGTGGCCAAGCATAGGAACCCTTGTAGGTGTAATGGTTCTATAAGCCATGTTTCTTGCAGCAAGATTATGTCAAACGAGTTAAGGTATTGTAGGAATTCTGGGTCTGAAGTTTTTGTAGCTAAGCTGTTAACATTCCATGAGCAGAGGCGAATCTCCATTGCTTTTTTTGCTCTGTTGCCTGCGTCTAATTGCCTGTGTTGTCATTGAGTCTCTGGCGAAAGGGTAATAGTTCTTGTAATTAGCTCAGGATTCCGAAGACTGCTTTAGACAGCTATTTCTGCCTGGGGGAAACGTGCTGGATGCCCAGATTGCAAGGCCTTCGTTGCAGAGAATAGCCCAGTCCCCCTCTGAGGACAGAGATTGGGGGCATTGGGCAGCTCTTGGGACCGGACCTTGGGTTGGCGATTAAAAAAGGTTCTGGGTAGCCTGAGTTTTGGTGAGGAGTAACAATAATGCCCCAAGCTTTAAAGGTGTGATACTCATGTAATACTCTCTGTGCAATTGCGGTTGTTATCCATGTGGTCCTCATTGTCTCTGGCATTACTTGGTTTTTGGCATGGAGAAACGCTATTGCAAGAAGGGCGGTTGAGTCTAGGTCTGCGAGTTTGGGAGTAGCTCGTAGTAATCTTAAGATGTTCCCCCTGTTCAGGAGGTCTTGATTCCCTTTTGAAATGTACTGCCGCTAATTCTTCCATTGTGGCTTCACTTTTACACTATCAAGGGTATTCTCAAACATAACAAGTTCAGCAACCCACCTAGCTAGACCTGCTACAAACATGGGTTTCATCTTTGTTCGGGCCATTTCCTTAGCTGTCTGATCTGCAAAAGCATTTACTCTACCCACATCATCAGTAACCTTCCTGTGGGCACTGCATTTAACAATAGTCAAATTTCTTGAGGAGCGCTAAAGCGGACAAAAGCCTCAATATGAGGTTCTGATGCTGAATCTTGGTACCATGGGAAGTAAGGAACTCTCTCTCTGCCCAGAGTCGCCCAAAATTATGCGCAACCCCAAAGGCATACTGGCTGTCAGTATAGATATTGACAACCAGTCCCTCGCTCAATTCGCAAGTTTGAAGGAGAGCAGCGAGCTCAGCAGCTTGAGCCGACTGATAGGGGACCTGTAATGTCTCTACCACTGTGCGCAACGTAGTGACAGCAAAAGCTGCGGATGTGGTTCCATCTGATGATTTAATACAAAAGCCATCGACATATGGTGCAGAGACAGAATATCAAGTTTTTAATATCGATATACAAAAATATTGAGTTGCAAATATCGTGATACAGGCACATCGACAGCAAGAATATCGTGGTCTAGAATATTGAGTTTAAGGTAAGAAATATAGTTTTATTAAATATCGAAGTCAGTAATATCGTTTGCAAAAATACTGTCTTTAAAATATCATTTTTTATATTAGTGTTATGTTTTTTAGTATGTATTTTAAAAGTATGTGATCTAATTTTTTTAAGTATTGCTTTTGTTTTTAAATATGTGTTACATTTTTAGTAGTGAATAATTTTATGTTAATTACATTTTGCGTTTTTTAGTTCTGTAGCGGGTTGTGGATTTATAGGGGAATAGGGTAGGAGGTAATTTAATTGTAATAAATTAATTAATATTTTTTATTTGTTAGTATTTATTTAATTTAGATTTTATAGTGTCAATTATGGTAATTCTTGTATTCTTAATTAATTATTAATTTGTTATTAATGTTAATTAATTAATGGATAATTATATACATTTTTAAATTTATTTAGGAGAGGGTTGTTGGTTTTTTAGTAGAATAGGGTAGGAAGTATTTCAATTATTACAATAATTAATATTTGTATTAGTATTTATGTAATTTAGAGTTTAGAGTGTTAATTGTGGTAATTAGTGTATTATTAATTAATTAATAATTGGTTAATTGTAATTAATCAATTGATAAATATGTTAATTGTGTTATTTTCTTTTAGGAGCGGTTTGTGGGTTTATAGGGGAATAGGGTGGGAAGTAATTTAATTATAATAAATTAATTAATATTTTTTAATTATTAGCGTTTATTTAATTTAGATTTTATAGTCTTAATTTTGGTAATTCGTTTATTAATAATTATTAATTGGTTGTTCATTTAATTAATTAATAATTATGTTAATTGTGTTCTTTTTTTAGGAGCGGGTTGTGGGTTTATAGGGGAATAGGGTGGAAAGTAATTTAATTATAATAATTGATTAATCCTTTTTTATTATTAGTATTTATTCAATTAAGATTTTATAGTGTTAATTGTGGTAATTCATTTATTATTAATTGGTTGTTAATTATTAATTAATTGGTAATTATGTGAGTTTTGTAGGAGCAGGTTGTGGGTTTATAGGGGAATAGGGTGTGAAGTAATTTATGTAAAAATAATTAATAATTACTTGTTTATTTATGATAATTCAATAATTTAAAATGACATTTATAAATTGTGTAATTTGAGATGTGAATTGTGGGGTTTATAGTGGTAAAGGGTGGGTAGTAAATTATGTTCTATTAATTAATAAGTTGTTAATTGATAATAGTTTAATAATGTAAAATTAGTTATGGAAATTGTGTAATTATTTTTATATGTGTTGTGGTGTTTGTTGGGGTAGAGGGCGGAAAGTATTTTAAGTTTCATTAATTAATAATTATTTGCTCATTATTACTAATTTATTAATTGATACATTTTATGGTAATTGTTTACTTTTATTTTGTGTGTGGATTTTGGTTTTCTAGGGGTAATTTTTGGTGGGGACATTCATTTTTATATGTTTTAATTTAATTGTTAATAAATAATATTTGTTTTTTGATAATGTATTATATTGATTATGAAGATACAGTTTTTTTTATATTTAGGTGTGTAGTGAAATGTGTGGTGTTATAAGGTAGGAATTGAGAAATATTGATTTTGTGTAATAATTAATGTTTTTGATAATAATTTATATTAAATATATTTTTTGTTTGTAAAATCTTTTTTAAATTGTTATAAAATAATGTTTGTAGGTAATTTTTAGTTTTTTTAAACATTATAATATGTTTCTATCTTTTGTAATTTTAAATATGTTTATATAATTTTAATTTTTTGTGTTATTAACAATTTTTGTATTGTAGTTGATATTTTGTTTCTTTTTGATTTTGAATTGACTTTGTTGGGAATATTAACTTTAACCCTCTGCTATCCAACACTTTCCCTACTGTTGCACTAACTGGAGTGGGAATAGTAATTTTTAACTTTCCGCTATCCAACACTTTCCCTACTTTTGCACTCACTGGAGTGGGAACAGTAATTTTTACCCCTCCGCTAGCCAACACTTTCCCTACTGTTGAACTCAATGGAGTGGGAATAGTCATTTTTACCCCTCCGCTATCCAACACTTTCCCTACTGTTGCACTAACTGGAGTGGGAATAGTAATTTTTACCCCTCTGCTATCCAACACTTTCCCTACTGTTGCACTAACTGGAGTGGGAATAGTAATTGTTGCCCCTCCGCTATCCAACACTTCCCCTACTGTTGCACTCACTGGAGGGGGAATAGTAATTTTTCCCCTCCGCTATCGAACACTTTCCCTACTGTTGCACTAACTGGAGTGGGAATAGTAATTTTTAACTTTCCGCTATCCAACACTTTCCCTACTTTTGCACTCACTGGAGTGGGAACAGTAATTTTTACCCCTCCGCTATCCAACACTTGCCCTACTGTTGAACTCAATGGAGTGGAAATAGTAATTTTTACCCCTCCGCTATCCAACACTTTCCCTACTGTTGCACTAACTGGAGTGCGAATAGTAATTTTTACCTCCCAGCTATCCAACACGTTCACTACTGTTGTACTCACTGGAGTGGGAATAGTAAAAAAAATGTCCCCGCTATCCAACACTTTCCCTACTGTTGCACTCACCGGATTGGGAATAGTAATTTTCTTCCTCTCCGCTAGCCAACACTTTCCCTACTGTTGCACTCACTGATGTGGGAATAGTAATTTTTTCCCTCCACCATCCAACACTTTCTCTACTGTTGCATTCACTGGAGTGGGAATAGTATTTTTTACCTCTATGCTGTCTAACACGTTTCCTACTGTTGCAGTCAATGGAGTGCAAAATGTAAGTTTAAAATTATTAAATATTTTAATAATTTAATTATTAATATAATGTTTTTTTAATCAGATTTTAGGTTATAGGTGTATGTGTGTATATAATACATATATTCACCTCCAATCCTGTTTCCTCCAAAGGAACGGGGTTGACACAGCTAGGGTTGTGATGCAGCAAAGCTTTAATTTCCACCACAAAGCACACAGATACAGCGTGTTACCATCAGTCCTGCACCTGGCAGACGCGTTTCGGCGAATGCCTTCTTCCAGTTCTGTGCTCGAGTGTCAATGTACTGGGAATTCGTGGGGTTTGTTTAAATATTTCAACGAGGGTTCTCATTGGAGCTGCAATATCAACACAGAAAGAGGACATGGAAAGTTTCTCATGTAGGTACTTCCCTCTTTCTTCTCCTCCGTTACACCCCAATGTGTCAATCCTGCCCACCGAAAGCCGCCAACAGCCCACATTCGTAGACTAGGTCCAGTGACTTGCCTATGCATGTCATAATGCTCTAACTCCGTCATCCATGGAATGCCAGCTCCTCTTTTCACGCAGGATTGGTGGCGGATTACCCTGCTGCTCGAAGACCCATTCAGCAGTAAATCCGCTGCTCTCTCCCCTTTGCCAAAACACGATTCAGGCCAGGAGGGTGCCTCGTTATGCATCACCTGCATTCCACCAAAAATTGTCGCCAGCCACAGAGCTCCTGATCGAGAGGCGTGCCAGAACTGCGGAGCCAACCTCCGCCAAGCATTCACCTCCAATCCCGTTTCCTCCAAAGAAACGGGGCTGACACAGCTAGGGTTGTGATGCAGCAAAGCTTTAATTTCCAACACAGATACAGCTTGTTACCATCAGTCCCGCACCTGGCAGACGCGTTTCGGCGAATGCCTTCTTCCGTGCCAGTGCTGTGCTCGACTGTCAATAAACTGGGAATTTGTGGGGTTTGTTTAAATATTTCACGGAGGTTTCTCATTGGAGCAGCGATATCAGCACAGAAAGAGGACATGGTAAGTTCCTCAAGTAAGTATATATATATATATATATATATATATATATATATATATATATATGTGTGTGTGTGTTAATTTGTATATATTTATAATATTTTAAAATACATATTAGTTATTAGTTTATTAATTGTTTTACAGTAAATATACATTTATTACATTTTATATATGTACGTTAACATTTTTTAAATTACATGTGTTATATTTGTTAAAATGTACAGTAGATCTAATTAATTTTTTTAAGTTAATTTTAGTATTTAATTTATTTAACATCCTTTTTTATGTATTAAAAAACTATTTTGTACATCGATATTTTTAACATCTATATTATTTTTTTCGATATTTTTGTATTTTACACTTTAAAGATAGGATGTCGATATTTTGGATATCAATATTTTTGTATTGATATTTGTGTATGGGGATATTTATGTATTCGATATTATGTCAGTGATCCTCGACATGTAGTTCTCCTTGGGGGTCAGATAAGGGAACATCAGTCAGGTCTACCCGTCCCTTCGTCTCTTCTTCCATCCGGAAGATACAATCATGTTTATCAACTGCATCGTTCTCAGAAGGGAGGGGTTGTAATGTGGCTGAATTCAGAGTGGTACATCTTTGAATTGTAATATGTTTAGCAAAGAGGGTCAATTCATAGCTGGTGAGACGTGCACAGGTGAGGTGCTGGGTCTTTGTGTTATTCAAAAGTGTATCCACAGCATGGGGTACCATAACTGTGAGGTCAGTATCAAGCACGAGTCCAGCCGATTGTTGGATTGAAGTGGCCATAGCCGCGACCGCTATCAGACATCTCGGGAGGGCTCTGGCGACGGGATTAAGCACAGCAGAGAAATAAACACACAGCCGTTACTTTTCCCCACATTTTTGTGTTAGGACAGAAATTGCGCAGCCAGCCATCTCGCGGACATAAAGCACAATCATTAGTAGTACCAAGCACTGGAGCTGAACAAAGCACAGTTTTCAATTGCTTCAAAGACTGCTGACATTCGGACGTCCAAGGCAACAGCTAATGCACTTCTTTCATTGTTATTGCAAGAAAAGGTTTAAGTAGTAGGGAATAGTTAGGTGTCCATTGATGAAAATAGGAAGTGATACCTATAAAACCGAGCACATCTTTTTGAGTTTGTGAAAGGGGCATTTTAACAATGGTACTGATGCGCTGAGGCGTTAACCTCCTACCCTCCTTCGACAGTAGGTGACCTAAGTAGGTGACCTCAGTCGACATTACTGAAACTCAGAGAGGGAAACCTATGGTCATTATGGGCCAAATGCAGCAACAATTTAACTGTACTATCTCTACAACCCTGCTCCATATCAGAAGCTATGAGTAGATCATCAACATACTGCACCAATACATTACCTTAGGGAAGCGACAAGGAATCCAACACCTTAAATTGCTTGACTATTAGTACTAGGACTTTCTGGTTAGCCCTGAGGAGCGTGACATAATCTAAAACTCCTACCAGCCAGTGTGAACCCAAACAAACATCTATTGTCCGGATGGGTAGGAATGCTAAAGAAAGCATTTTTCAAATCAATAACAGAGAAGAATTTAGCAATAGAAGGAATCATCGTCAAAAGCATGGAAATATTTGGATCCACAGGAAACTGTGGAACCACTATTTTATTAACCTCGCGCAGATCAATCACAAAACAATAAACATCATCAGCTTCCTCAAAGGGGACTGAGGGTGCCCGTTTAAGAATTGGAAGAATAGGACTATTATATATATTGCCAGACTTTTCCTCAACTACTCCCTATTGTATCAAATCCTGAATAATATGAAGAAGAGCCTGTTCTCCTGCCTGCGGTATCTTATACTGAGGAATACAAGGCAAAACAACATTCTCCTTAACTTGTATAGAAACTGGTGGTATATGCAACAGCTCTACATCCGTGTCACCTGTAGCCCATAGAGTGGGTGCGACATCAGCAAACTCAGCTGGGAGGGGTGCATCCTGAGACAAACACTGTTCAGTACTCACATCTGGACCCATAGTGATATAAACAACCGCTGGAGAACAATAGATAGTAGCATGCAACTTCTTCAGTAAATCCAAACCCATCAAATTCTCACCACAGTTCAATGTCGACAAAATGGAGATTCCATAGTAAAAGGACCAACAGTCAATGTAAGGGGGCGGGTAATGGGGCTTACAAACGGTACACCTGAAAAACCTACCGAAACATTATTGTGGCCAGACAGGGCTGCCCCAGGGACCATATGTCGAGAAACAGAACTCTTCATTGCACCTGTGTCCACCAAAAATTCCTTAGTCGAGCCTTGCAAATCCGCTGTGACATAAGGACCACGCTGATCTACAGGTATCTGAACTGGTCCCTCTCCCTGGCCGTCCTAGCTATAGGACATACCCGTCACCTCATCCATATCTTAATCATCATGATAATACTGGCCATCACGAGGGTCATCGAAGTCATTATCAGAACGACCCCTGTGAAACAGTAACAGTCTGAGCTCTCTCTGTCCCACGACCTCTCCCACCGGAAACTCGCCCTCTAGGGGCTGCAACTTTCTGTAAAAGCACAGGGCACTGGCTAAGCCAATGACATTCCTCCTTACAATACGCACACTGATTCGGCCCTAAAGGTGTAGTTGAAGGCTGTCTACTGGTACGTGGAAGCTGTCTAGAAGGAGCCCCCGTCCGGAATATTTCCCCTAAATGCCTGCTGCAACAGCACTTTCGTTTTCAAATCCTTATTTTTCTTATCAGTCCTATCCTTTTCCTCCTGATCTCTGTGTTTGTAATACTGAGCCATATTCAAAATAACAGACGTGAAAGAGTACTCTCAGACGCCTATAAATGAGTCGTAATTGCAGGAAGAAGATTAGAAACAGATCGGTCAATGAACAATCAAACTCCTCCTTCAACAGACATATCCTGCCCTCTAAAGTCGAAAAACGTATCTTCAAACCATGGTAAAGAAATCAGACACACTTTCATTCTTCTTCTGCCAACAAGCCGTCAATTTGTCCCAGCTTACCTTCTTAGGTGGAATAAGGGAATGCACATATGTAATAATACGACCTGGCAAAACAAGTATCTCTGCTTAGGGTTTATCACCTGGCTTCTTTTCCTGATACCATCCTTTAATTACATCCTACGTACCACCCAACTCTGCAACATGGTCCTGAGTATGTACCAGTATGTACCAGTCTCCAAACATCAACTCGAACAAGGAGACCAAAAAACATTTCGATATCAGCAAGAGTCATTACAGTAGAAGAGGCCGCCTTTGTCAATTCTTTATAATAAGCTGTAGAATTTTCCTAGAGTCAGGCAAATGAGCCTTAAGGGCTAAAACCTCCCTCCGTTTTCACAGAGTTTAAACCCAGTGCTCCTGGAAACAAGCAGCCACGGCCCGTGTAGTGACCGTTCCGTGCTGATCTGTTAACTCTGGTGTTTCTGGGTGATATATGGGACGGACCTCCCACATCGGAAACTGAGTTATTTGAGTGGGGCTTACCTCATGCAGTCTACCCCGGAAAGCAACTAGCGTTGTAACATTCCCAAATTCCTGGCCTGGCTCCTAGTCGGCAGTATATAGGCGATCTCTGATACCAAATAAACTTTGATGTGCTTCTGTCCCAATGTGTTTTTGCCAAAGACTAATCAATGTAGCAGACATATACTTAAGGGTGTTGCTGTCTAAAGGGTTCAAAATCCCGCTTGACTTCCCAAACATGCTCTTCTACACTATAAATCGCATTACGATCACACCACGCAGCCTGGTCAGCTATTACTTGTTTCTCTTCCTGCCCTACCCCAGATCGCACTAACGGGCCTATTCACTGCCTTAATTTCATCCAATCTCTATCCTCAAACTCACATACTTGTGTCTCAACATTAAAAGGTATCGGAGGGTGAAACAACAGAGGTCACAGGTACAATTGTTTCTGGCACTTGCACCGGAGGAGAAAGAACAAAAGATACAGAAGCTAAAACAGCAGATGTACTAAATACAGTGGTCAAAGATGGCGGGGACGAAGGAGGAGCAGGAGGTGCCGTAGCCAAAGCCGTCGAAACAACAGCCATAGATACGGAATCAACCGGAGCAGACGAAACAGGCTGCTGGGGCTGCAAGGGAATGACTGGATATATCCTCTGCGGGGCATAAGGAGGCGGAGGTCGAGTATCTAACAACTCCTCTACAAAAGTATCATCATCTTCTTCTTTAACCAAATAAGACTTATCAATATGCAGTCGAAATCTCCTATCTTCACATTCAATTCCAGACTCTTGCTTTTCCCTATCATATGCCACAGCCTTTTGCGTTAATGTTTGCATTTTTCCCTTACGTGTATCTCTCTCCATTTTTAACTGTCACGGTTTATCTTCCTTCTGCCAGGTTCTGAGGGAGTAAAACATGGACTGTCTACTTCTTTTCTTGAATAATTGCTCCTGTAAAAAAAAAATTTTTTTACTCATCAAAAGTACCCTGCAACAGCCACAGCAACTTGGCATTTCCCATTGTATATTTGTGCCATAATGTACTAAACATAATAGGGCCAAGACAATGCTTAACATACATATCAAAATTAGGGCTGCCTTCAGGAGGCGCCGGCTGAGCTGCTTCCAATCCAGCATCTGCAGAGCAATAACACAAACAAAAGATTTTACTGAGACTAGGCATTTTAAAAGGAAAACAAGCTTGTTATTTTTACCTAGCAAAGTAGTTGCAAATACTTTTATTAAAAACGGTCCTCAGACCGTACCAAAGTCAAACCACAATGGTACCATATCCACAAGGAACCCAAACGAACTCACCTGATATCAGTAGCACAAACAAAACAAACCAATTCTCCACTGCCGACTCTTCAGACTAAACGGTCAGATCCAAGGGTTTTGCCGTTCAGGCCTCCAGTCGGGATGACTACTGGGCGAGGCACCGTCCGGTAGGACAGAAGGGAAAGTTGCAAGCAAATATTACTCTTTGTGCAGTGAAGAAAATAGAAACCTTTTCAGGGGTCTCACTGATACACCTGGTCCTTTTAAACCAACAAAGAAGAGATTGGCACAAAAGCTGTAATATAAAAGCCATCTTTATTTACCTCAGATGAGGGAGACTACATCACACAGTACCCTCAGGAAACTGTAGGTGGCATTCTAAGGAGTACAGAGAACAGGGACCTTATATATGTATAAGTTTATATAGTCAGAATAAAACCAAGGGGAGGTCCTGGCATGTACTAGTATGCAAAATGACTAATATGGGTATACAAAATTTGCTTGCTCAAAAAAGTGGGAGGAGAGACCAAACTGAGCACATCAGTAAGAATAGCCTGACAGTTATAACATACGGGCAGGTGCATTCTACTGGCCAGGCACCCCCGAGCATGTGCAAGGCTCTGGAAGAGGGAAATGGCACATGGCAAGCACATTTCTAACTAAGATGGCAGCCAAGTACAAAATGGCTTTCAGCTCATGCTAACAGATCCCTGCAATCTTTAACAGATGGTCCTTTTAGCATGAGCTAAAGACATTCCTGTGATCCATTAGGAACATAGAAAATATTTGCACATTTCTCTTCATAAATTTATCAATATCCTAATTCATTGCTAGGTGGGCATTTACCATTCTAAACATTTCCTTAAGTGGGTATATATAAGGTACTAGCTTACTGTTAAAACGAAGTAAAGGGGTAGTCATCTCTTGTAAGTGGTATATGTAGGTTTAATCAGGTAGAAGTCAGCAGGTATATAGTTACAAGGGGATTCCATATAAGTCAGGTAGTCTCTGGTAAAGCCCCACCAGGAGCAAGGTCCACTCTGCTCAGCCCATCTCACCAACTGATCATGCCACATACAAAGTCACTTTAACATTCTACATGACATCATAGTAGGCTGAGCAGGCAGAGAGAGAACCAAAGAGGAGAGACATGAAAATGGCAATAAGTACATTATAACACATCCCCCTCCTTAATAACTGAACAAATAAAGGAAGCAAAGAAACAGAGAATGTATTAAAATATAGAATCAAAACATCCCCTAATCATACAAAGGAACTGGAGAAGAAGAGAATGCATTAATGAATGCAACAAGAGGAAAAAGAGAAAATGAATCAATAAAAGAAACCAAAAGGAGAAGAAGAGAAATGCATTACTAAATGTTACAAACTCAACTCTCCCCATGGATAGTGATCATAAGCACAAAAAGAAATGCACAGGTGGAAATCGCATTTCCAACAGAAAGAAGAAGACACAGTATTAACACAATACAATACCTCCTTCTCCCTGAAATTGATCAAAAACAACGAAAAACAAAACAAGATAACCATCCTAAAAACCAGTAAATCCAAAACTCCACCCAAAACCTAATGTGCCATACATAAAAACTGCAATAAAACAAATCAAGCACAATACTAAATGCGGATAACCTGGGGCAAGACAGGGAATTTCAACCCTTAACTGCACAAAATCCCAAAATAAAGGTAATAAGTGTGTACCCGTCACACACAGACTGTGTAGCCAAATAGCACAACCAGAAAAACCAAAAACCTAGGGTAACCCTTAACCCATGTGTGAAGAAAATACACACAGCATGTACACGCTAATCAAAAACCAAGGGTAACTTAAAACCTATGACACTCTCGTAACTGTGGGCAAGCTTTAACCCACGTCACACACCCGAAAAACTAAAGGTAAACCTTAAGTCAAAAATCCTATACAAATTTGACCAAGACTTAAAATTCAGAAAAAACCAAGCACAACGTGCAGACAAGACACTCCAGAACACAGAACCAAGGGAACAACCGCACTCAAAGGAAAACTAAACATGGATCAACAAGACCCACGACAAAACCCAGGAAAACCACTAAACACCTAACATCCACGCACAACCGTAAAAGGGACACACCACACAAAGTCAGGGAAAAAAAAAACTTATACTCATCAACACCACCCTAGAGAACAAGAGACAAAAATACAAATGTCCAGCAATGATAAAAGTGTCTCAAGCTCCGGGGAACTGTTTCAAGTAAAGAATGTTGTAAATACAGGAAGATTCGCGACGTCTTCCGCAAAACAACATTAATCAGACTAAACACACTTAAAAGTCACACACAAATCGATGACAATAACATGTCCCCAATACAAAGTTGTGAATATGCAATTATAAAACAAGGTAATATTAACAAAACAAACTAAAACAAAAAACGTGGTCACCGTAGTCTAAGATGAGCGATGCCTCACCCAAAAGTCCAGTCCAATGAAGATGAGCGATACCTCACCCGAAAGTCCAGTCAGCAAAACAGAAAGTCAAATCCATGGAAGTCTAATTCAAATATTCATTCATCCAAAATCCAAATGTAGCAGGTTAAATCCAACGTGAGTATAGAATTGCGCCACAAACAGCACTCCCAACTCGAAATCTCCCAACATGTAATCCAAAGCAGTGACACTGGAAAGCACCAACAACACGATCTTCAACCTTTCATGGTAACTGTCGTGGTTCTCTGCACATACAAAGGGATCCTTCCTAATGTGCCAAAATGGCCGTCGCAGCGTCGTCCAGCGTCTATTTCTAATGGAAATAGGCCACACCACGTCATAGGAAACCTTCACCAATACCACACAGGATTCCAAAGACGTCATCAAACAAGATATGCAGGCGAAGTGGAAGGAGCTTCTGAGACCAACCGTCACCGCTTTGACAAACGGTGAGTTGGCAGATAATAAATGAAGCGCAGGCTCAATTTTAAAATATAAAGTATCTTCCACTGTCAAACACGCTGTGATCGTAGATTCCATCTGTCTACCGGCAATTAATTTTAATAAAGCAACGTTTCTTTTACTGCCAGGACGCGCTGTACATAAGTCTGAAGTCTTTTTGTTAAATTACGCAGATGCTTAGTTCGAGCACCGAAAGTAAATGAATTCCTTGAGCATAAATTTTTTTTTTTTTTTTTTACCAGTAGATGGCAGCAACTAGACAGAAATCAGTCTGAATTGTAAAGGTGAGATCCTAATCGGCGCTCAAAGCCATCAAACATAAGCAGTGCATGTTTTACACTTCGAAAATAAACTAATCTCAATGCGCTGCTTTAACACGAACACTGCGTGTTATTTCCAACGGGGTAAACATTAGCAGTTTAAGTCTTTCCATAAAAAAAAAACGATGTTGCTCTTTACTTTTAAAGATCACCCTTCTTCACATTATCAACATCAGTGTTTGCAGGCTGTCTTAATATGTTGGGGAAACAGTCACCACAGTCCAGTAAATTCAATGAGCTAAATCACACGTTTGTGGAAAATCAACACTCACCAACAACAAGCACTGGCACATCCACGTTAGGGCCGACCGGTCTTTGGTCACTGGTGGGGCAAGTGGAGAGCCAGTTTGCTTTTTCTTCATGCGTTACTTCATTTTCATTTTTTCTTTAGTTACAGGAGTTTCAGCTTCTTTGTTCTTTGTTCTTAGTTATTCAACAGTTCCATATATTCAAACCCAATCAATGTAGATCACGTAGGTTCTCCTCGTCGTCGCCAGTGTTAAAACGAAGTAAAGGGGTAGTCATCTCTTGTAAGTGGTATATGTAGGTTTAATCAGGTAGAAGTCAGCAGGTATATAGTTACAAGGGGATTCCATATAAGTCAGGTAGTCTCTGGTAAAGCCCCACCAGGAGCAAGGTCCACTCTGCTCAGCCCATCTCACCAACTGATCATGCCACATACAAAGTCACTTTAACATTCTACATGACATCATAGTAGGCTGAGCAGGCAGAGAGAGAACCAAAGAGGAGAGACATGAAAATGGCAATAAGTACATTATAACACTTACCCGTCGCGCGTTGCTGCGATCTCCGAAGAATGGAAATTCAAGGAAACTCGTTATGATAACATTCAATTTACATTGTGTCATTTTTCTTGAAACGTATTCATTTTAATATGGAAAACATTTCAAAGTGTCGTTTTAATTCTATTTATTTATTCGAGTGCTTGTGGATACACGTTTTTTGTTTTTCCGTCTGGTGCATACTTCAGTATTCGAAAGATTATGAGGGCCCTGTGGGGCCGATATTTTTAAAAAATTAATGCCAGAAACCTTCACGGGTGTGTACTCAACAACTACCCAAAGTTTCCTGGCGATCGGATGAATGCTGTTTTAATTCTATTTATTTATTCGAGTGCTTGTGGATACACCATTTTTTGTTTTTCCGTCTTGTGCATACATCAGTATTCGAAAGATTATGAGAGCCCTGGGGGGGCCGATATTTAAAACAAATTTATGCAAAACCTTTGCGGGAATGTACTCAACAACTTCCCAAAGTTTCATGGTGATCGGATGAATGGTGTTTTAATTCTATTTATTTATTTGAGTGCTTGTGGATACACATTTTGTTGTTTTTCCGTCTGGTGTGTACATCAGTATTCGAAAGTTTATGAGGGCCCTGGGGGGCCGATATTTAAAACAAATTTATGCCAGAAACCTTCGCGGGAGTGTACTCAACAACTGCCTAAAGTTTCATGGCGATCGGATGAATGGTGTAGTAATGCAAAAAGGACAAACAGACAGACAGACATACATTTGTTTTTATATATATAGATAAGCAGGAGTGCAGAGGAAACAAGCATTGGGTCATAATTAACATACGGATATCAGGAGAGAGTAATGACTATTATCACAAACAGAATTATCAACTTTCTAGCCTTAAGCAAAAAGCAAATCCTAGAACCATCTAGTAAAAACATTTTCAGGGCTCCTATGCATTTCAGTGACCATTCATTTCAATTTCAGAATAGCCAACAGCACATATCTAATAAAAACATATTCAATAGACTTTTCCAGTGTTTCCCTTTATGAGGGCTAGAACATTAATCATATTTTAGGAGGAGGGCAAAGTAACATTGGTTAACTGCTTAGGAAAACATTTTTCGTGTACAATACACATTATAAGAAATACAAACATTAAGGAAGTCAGACAGATTATTACAAAAAATATCCTGGCTCCAAGGGACCAGGAGGACCACACAGGGTCATAGGAATTAGGACGAGGAGCCTCAAAGTGCTGCTCCTCCTCAAACATGGGATGACCAAAAGGGTACATTATTAACAAAAAAGAAGTCCTTGGGGAAATTAAAGCCGCCGTACAACCAGCCAGAGGGGAGTCTTCGACCTGTGTCCGTTTGAGCCTCATAGGCAGGCTCTTGTTGTTTCCACAGTGGAGCTGCACAACTCGCAACTCAAGAATCACGTCCCAGTTTTAAGGGAAAAGTTTCTTCTTTCAGGATAGGGCAATCACCCACCAGGGCAAATGCCCTCAGCGAACCTGTCCAGTGTCTCAGGCAGTGCACCAGTTTTCTTCACTTCAATCTAACAAGCACCGGAGACACAGCACCTGTACCCTAAACTCAAGTCCTTTCCTAACTCCTATATTACTCTATTGGTGCACTGCTCTTTTGTTAGGGCCACACATTGCATCCAGTGTGCCCAAGTATCTCTTGACCAACAAACAAAGGTGCAAACTTGCATTCACTTTGGGACCAGGATTCAGAGGCCTCATGCTAGGATCTCTGAAGCAACCCTCGTTTCAAAAGGGGTCACCTCAAAGAAAACCTCCTCGCCGTTCTGGTCGTTCTGTGACTCTCTCAGCTGGGCATCAAAAACTTGATCCACGATTTCTCCTTTCTGATTTGTGACCCCGTCTTTCGCCCAAGACAGTGGCAGGGGTACACAATTCATATCCAGGGCTTCCGCCTTCACTGAGGTCCTAGTTACCAGCAACGCCTGTGCTGGTTACCTTCACCTTGGCTTCAAGCTGGACTGGTGCTAACTCCCCAAGCTGGATCTGATGTCCGGGCCCCTCTGGCAATGGTTGTAAGGCAGCAAATATCTATTGGTGGACAGAACAAAAGGTCTTTAGACAAGGCACAGAAATAATCTATCAACAGAGAGGATAGTCTCCGAATACTTCCTAGTCTTAGGACGCCCCATATATTAGCAAGGCACCCAAGAACCACTTCATTTATCTATGTGAGAGTAAAAAAAACAACAGCCTGGACCTATTGGCAAGTATAAAAGGAACTTTTTGGTGAACTGACCAGAGTAATACGTCACCCAATCCCAAGCAGCCAAGGAAGTCTGTGTTCATTTACTAAATTCTGAGGAAAAGAGAAAAACAATACAGACATACCCTAAATCCTTACATCTGTGTATTCCTATATTACTAATCTGAAGACCTTCAAGAAAAAAGGAAAGGTTCTACACTTTTACGCATAGATTTTATATTACTTGTACAGGACTGAATACACTTCTAAAATGATTTCTGTATACCCGCGTGCATGGAGTAGCGGGTGACGAAAGGGGAGCCGGCGGTGGGCACAGAGGCGACCGACGGGCAATGTCTACTGCCAGAGGCCGCAGGGAGAAAACGGTAAAGGAGCTCTTCGCGAAAGCCCAAACAGCCCAGCAACAAGGCGCAACGGCGCCGGCCGCGGTCCAGATGGGTCCGGAGGCGGAGTCTAGCTCGGAGCCCATCACGAAAGCGTTCCTGGAATCCCTCTTCACGACCCTAAGGGAAGACATCCACGCTTTGAAAACGGAGTTTGCTGGCGAGATCAGGGAGGTGAGAAGGGACGTGGGATGGGATCGGTGAGCGGGTGGCAGACTTGGAGGGCAAGAGTGACAATAGGGACACTAAACTTGCCGCCCTACAACAAGAGATTATACGCCTCCATGATCAGCAAGTTGACCTCCAACTGCACATGGAAGATCTGGAGAACCACTCTAGGAGGCATAATATCCGCATTCGGAATGTTGCAATGTCGAAGAATAACAAGGACCTGTTTCGGTTCGCGCGGGAACTCTTCAATCACGTCCTGGGGCGCCCATTGGAATCTGAACTGCGCCTTGACAGGGCACATAGTGCCGGTCCTCCGAGGGTGTCGCCGGCTCCGCCGCCGGACATCCTGGTCTGTGCCCAGGACTAGCGAACGAAGGAGGAGATACTGCAGAAAGCACGACAGATGCATCCGCTCTCATTCCAAGGTCACTCACCATTGCTGTATCAGGACTTGGCGGCCCTCACGTTGCACAAGCATCGTCTCTTCAAACCGGTCACGGCCCACTTGCAACAGCAGAAGATACCTTACAGTTGGGGTCACCCATTTCGCTTGATCTTCAGACTGGATAACAAGCAATACCAGCTCCGCTCCGTCGTGGATGCCTGACGTTTGTTGGGTATCGAACAGCCCGCCGAGGAGGATGAAAGACAGGAGACCGGGCCGGAGCTGAACGACTCCAAGCCAAGATGGCCACAACAGCGGAGACTACGGAGAGTGAAGAAACCTCCAGCGACCAAAATAGCAGAAGGTCAAAGGTCTGCGGTGGAGGCGGTGGCTGCAGATGGTAGCTCGACCCCCAAAGATTGACTTGTCAAGCTCCTGGTTGAGCCATGACTCCCTGATTTGACTGCCTGGCCGTTGGCGGGAGGGAGGCCAATGGAAGGTTTGGTGTACTACCCCGTTTCACACTTTCCCTATCATCTGTAGATGATGGACTCATTGTGTGTCTGTTGTTTGGGGGGTTCTGGGGGTTGGGGTGGGAGAAGGGGGGAATGGTTCATGGTCCACCGAGGGATTGGGTCTATGTTTTGTCTCTACTTGGGGGCCCTTGTGTGGGGTTGTGTTTACATGATGCGACACTGTATGTTTCCATGGCTTCTACAAGGCTGGTTTGGTGTTCCACTGGTTAAATGCCTGTCAGGGATCTTACCATACTTACACTTAATGTTCGAGGGCTGAACAACCCAGTCAAGCGTAAGGCAGTCCTGTTATATTTGGAGCAATCCCAGGCCGACATTTGCCTCCTACAGGAGACACATCTCCTTCCCAGAGATTGTCATCGCCTTCGCTCTCGTAAGTTTCCCTCTCAATTCTTCTCTTCGAGCCCCAACAAAACGGCCGGGGTTGCGATCTTAGTGGCCCAGAAGTTTGGGGGCAAGGTGTTACATAAAACTGCAGAGATTAAGGGGAGACTGTAAGCTTACAGATTCTCGATGGGGGACTCCACATTCACAAACGGCACGGTATATGGCCCCAACGAGGGACAGGAAAAGTTCTTCCATAGGGCGCTCACAGAGATTACGACAGCAGCCGACAGGTATATAATGCTAGGGGGTGACTTGAACATTGTTTTTGATAATGCCCTAGACAGGTCATGTCAACGCACTTCCCAGGTGGGGTCTCTTTCTTCGGAGGGGTTAGAACGTTTGGCTGAGCTGGGCCTCCAAGACCTTTGGCGCAGATTTCACCCTGGTGAGAAGGATTACACGTATTACTCCAATGCACATAAGTCCTATGCGCGTTTAGATTATCTGCTTGCATCCACATCTATTCAGGCGCTTGTATCCAAGGTAGACATAGGAACTGCCTCACTTTCTGATCACGCCCCAATGACATTGGTCCTCTCCTTGCCGGCGCCACAGCGATCACGCAGGGTTTGGAGACTGCGGGAAACATTGCTACACAGGGAGGAGGTGGTTGCTAAAATGCAGCGTGTAATTGCAGATTTCCTTTTGCATAACGATAATGCTGACACTATGCTTGCCACGCAGTGGGCTGCGCTTAAGGCGGTTCTCAGGGGGGAGTTTATTGCCATTTCGGCAGCAGAGACCGTAGAGCGCCAGGCTAAGAGAGATGAACTCACTCGACAGACCAGGGAACTGGAACAGATGCATAGGAGAATGGGTGCCCCGAGAATATGGAGACAGCTGAAGGCGGCACGGCAGCAATTGGCGGCGCTGGACTTAGATCGGGCGGAGTTCGCGGCCCTGCGGCTCCGTCATGCGTATTACACTGGAGGAGGCAGATGTGGGCGACTGCTGGCGCACAAGTTGCGGGAGGTGACGCAGCAACGGACGGTGCGGGAGATCATTAGAGGGGATGGCACTCGGGTCACGGAGGATTATGACATCGTCAGCTCCTTCTATGCGGACCTTTGTTCCACGGATCCAACCGGCTGACGGGGAGGAAAACGATTTTCTGGCTTCTGTCCCCCTCCCGGCCCTATTGCAGGATCAGGTGGAGTGTCTAGAGAGGGATGTACGACCAGAAGAGGTCATTTCGGCCATTGCCCTTCTTAAAGTAGCGAATGCCCCTGGCCCAGACGGCTTCCCGGCGAGTTTTTACAAGTCCTTCTATGTCCAAGTCGCCCCGATACTTGCACGCCTATTTATCTCCTTTTCGGAGCAAGGTGCGATCCCTGGGGACCTATTGGAGGCCTCTGTCGCTGTAATGCCCAAACCGGGGAAGGATCGCACGAAATGTGGGGCATACCGACCTATCTCCCTGCTTAACGTGGACCTCAAGCTCTATCCTGGAATTCTGGCCCATATATGGGATGCCTGGTGGATCCGAACCAGTCCGGGTTCATCCCGGAGCGCCAGACCTCCGACAATACTAAGCAGGCCTTCCATCTCCTAGAAAAGGCTGCACGCATGGAGGGGGAGTACATGTTGTTGGCCATAGATGCCGAGAAGGCGTTCGACTGGGTCCACTGGCCTTACCTCGAGAAGGTCCTGGCGAAAGCAGGTATCGGTCCGAAATTCCGTGCTCGGGTGATGAATTGCTACAAGTTCCCTACACCACGGTCCGGGTAAACGGGATCACATCTCCCCGATTCGCTATCGAAAGGGGTACTAGGCAGGGGTGCCCTTTGTCTCCCCTGCTATTTGCCCTTTACATGGAACCCCTTGCGCAACTTCTTCGATTAGATCAGAGGGTGCAGGGGATCAAATTTGGGGGCGACGTACATACCATCAGCTTGTATGCAGAAGATGTTCTGATCTCACTTTCAAACCTGAGGGAGTCCTTGCCTGCGTGTTTTGAGGATCTGACGAACTTTGGTCGTGTATCGGGGTTTACGGTCAATATGACAAAATCGGTGGCCATAGACCTGTCCCTTGGGAAACCCACCCGTGCCTTCTTGCAGGAGTCGTTCCCTATTCAGTGGGCTGAGGAGGCGGTACCTTACCTCGGGATACAGCTGGCCCCCTCTCCGGCGGCATCCGTGACTATCAATTACTCCCAATTGCGACTGAAAATTAGGCGTCAATTGGGGCAATGGATGCCCTACCCGCTATCTTGGCTTGGCAGGGTGGCGGCTGTCAAGATGACGGTCCTTCCCCAGATCCTGTATCTCTTCCGCACAATCCCGCTCCGGCCCCCTTTGGGCTGGATAAAACAGGTTCAATCTGAGCTGTCGCAGTTCATTTGGCACGGGAGGATGCCCCGTCTGAAGCTGCGTCTGGCGATGCTGGCTCCTGAACAGGGCGGGATGGGGATCCCGGATTTGGCGGCGTACTTCCAAGCAGCGCAACTACGATTTCTGGGGGAGTGTAGCAGGTGGGAGTCAGGGAAGCATTGGTTATTCCAAGATCAAGCCGTGGCCGGTAGAACCCTACAAGACATCCCTTTCCTGCATAAAAGACACAGACCTCCTAATCTGTACGCCTCCTGGGTTACGAGTCCCGCTAGAGATCTGGGATCGTACGAATGTGAGCCACAAACTCACGACTCTCCGTCCCCCCCTTACACCCATTGTGGGGAACCCGGACTTCCAGCTAGGCGGAAGCCTTCTGGCTGCCGGGTCCTCTATCACATGTACAACCAAGACGGGGTTATTCCATTTGTGCAGTTCCGCCAGGAGTTCGGGTTGCCTGAATCGGAGAGGCTCCGTTACCTGCAGGTGCGGCACTGGGCTCTCAGTGGCCAGGTGTGCCCATCGGCGAATAGACACCTTACGCTCTATGAACAGTGGTTGATTACGTGCCAGATGGATAAGCAAGTGATGTCAGATCTTTACAAGATGCTCCAGAGCAAACACACTTATACCTACAGCGCTGGCAGGGTGCGATGGGAGCGGGAATTGGGGAGGACATTTACTCACAAAGAGTGGGAGGGGATATATTATAGAGCGCGGCATTCAGCGTACCACATGGGGCTCACTGACACCCTCACCAAAGTCGCAACCTATTGGTACTACACCCCTGAGCGCCTTCACGAGATGGATCCTGCCAAGGACGCCCTGTGTTGGCGCGGCTGCGGTCAGGTGGGCACGTTGGTGCATTTGCTATGGGACTGCACACTGCTCACGGGTTACTGGAAACAGATTCTGGACAATGTAGATTCCTACTTTGACACAGAAATTCCTCGTTTCCCTTTGTATGTTCTTCTGGGCCTCCCCAACCCCTTGACTTACCTCTTACGGTCCCGTAGGGGCCGATTGATAGCCATTGCCCTGGGCTCAGCGATGCAGAATATATTGGCACTCTGGCGCTCGACCCAAGTCCCCACATACCATGGGTGGCTCCACCGCCTCTGGATGGTGCTCGGTATGTAAAAACTCTTGTTGTCCAGAGCAGGGGATGGTGCTAAATATGCGGAGTTGTGGCAACCATTCCTGTCTTTGCTGGCCTCTGAATTTTTGGAGATTACTTGCCCCAGATATCTCCGGCTGCTGCGCCTTGCGGACACAGGATAGGTGGGCATGGGTTGGGATGATTGGGATGGAGAGGGAGTGGTTGGCAGGTTAACATTAGACGGTGGACATGCCCAGGGCCGGTGGGAGGAATTCAATGCTGGTGTCCTTCCACGTGACGGTTTGAGGGGTTGTCTCATGGATTTGGCTAAGATGATCGGCTATGATGGCCTTCTTGATACGACTGT
This sequence comes from Lissotriton helveticus, assembly GCF_964261635.1. NCBI lineage: Eukaryota > Metazoa > Chordata > Amphibia > Caudata > Salamandridae > Lissotriton > Lissotriton helveticus. The sequence continues at coordinate 1,394,886,713 of NC_136057.1, forward strand.
TTAAAGGCAGCCTCTTACCGCCTTGCTCCTTGCTTAAAGACGCGGCCGGTCCTATAAGGGTTGTAGGCGGCTTGCTGTGTTTAATTTCTAATACCCCTTGGGACTTTTTGCCTTGCTGTGCAATTGCTTTTTCTACGCCGGACCGTGGGGTTGTAGGCAAATTTAAATGTTGGTTTTCCCATGCCCGATATTTTTTTCCTCTTTTCTCAATAAAACAAACTTAATACTAAAATGATTTCTCTTAATAAAAGCACCTACATTGTACGCTTAGGACCATGCTCTCATCTTATAGGTGCAGCAGGAAAATCTAAAACTGCTAATTTAACAGGGATTCTTAGTACAAAAAGAACTAAAAACTTCAACAAAGTGTTCTCCAGCAGAACATGTTCTCCAGCAGAACATGTTGTGACAAACAAACTCCTATAAAACAATATTTTCTTCAAAAATGTTTGCTAAGGATCACATGGGCATCTTCCCTACATTCTACTTTTCACAATCCAAACTATGCAACATCAGCTCAATAAGGACTGTCAATTGTTTTCACAGACTAGCTAATAATAATGGTGTTATCACCTGAGAATTGTAGAACAAAAACTACCCACATCTAGTTCCCCTTAAAGATCAAATAAGCGAACAGCAATCTAGACTACTCATCCTTTCATAAAAACATCAGACAGGCTGGGCAGTACCATAGCATATTTATTTTATTAATGCTAACAATGTTTAAAACAGTATTACTGAATAGCCAATTAAATGTCTCATGGCTATTTCACAGACAGCTTAGAGAGGCTAAAAAAAAGTAAGAGAAAGAGAGAGAAAACATACATTTGCCTACCCTTAATTTGTAGAGGAGCTAGCCTCCTCCCCCCATTTTGACAGTTGGAAACCCTGAAACAGGTTTCACTTCTGTCAACACTATCAACCCCTATTTGTAGCAACTGGGCATAAACAAACTCGGAGGAGGCAAAGAACACATTGATCTAGCTAAAAAACACGAATAACCAACGACCAATCCCTTTAGCAAGTATACTGGTGATAACATGAGGGCACATGAATTCAAACTAAATCCCATTACGGTCTTATCTCAGCCCTTGCACAGTAATCAAACTAAAAGCAGTATATATGGCAAAGCTATCTGTTAATCAAAGCTCACATATGAGTGCATAAGAACTTGCTTTTGCTAAAAAAAAAAAAGTTAGCAAAACTTCTCCTCTTCTCTGTGCGCTGTCACCTCGTCTTTAAAAAAGTTTCAGAGGTCAAAATGTTAAAGGCAAACGTTGCTCTGAGCCCTGCTAGGCTTCTAAATGTAGAACTCAACCTTTATCCCTTTAACAGCTGTCCTATTTTGTGTGTAAGGCTTTCTATGCGGTTCTCCCAATTCACAGTGACCCTGGAGACTGATAGCTGAAATGCAGACCTATTCCATTCCTGCGTGCCAGTAATTTAGAGGTAAGAGAATGACTTCTGCTGGTTTTTATATTTATTTTCAATTGTAAGCAGTGTGTGGTATACTTTTCTAGCAGTATAGAGGTCAGCTATTTGTGTTATACTTAAATGTGTGCATTTACTAAAGCCTAAGAGCAGTTTGAAAGGTGCTCTGAGTTGCAGAACTGCATTTAAATAGTGAATTTTGCCCAATTTCGACTTTGATGTTTGGGGCACTTAAAAACGAATATCCTACAATGTTTTGCATAATAGGAATCCCCAGAGTGTTCTCTAGATAGCCCAGGAATGGAAAATCAGAAATGTATATGGTATACCCTTATAAAAATGAGTTTTATACGCCTGGGTAAAGTGACATTTCACACGTAAGTTTCTTCCAATTGCGGTTCAGCACTACTTAAATTCAACTTTGATGCTAGGAATTCACAGTATGATTATTAGGCCATCTAAAGATTAAAAAACAAATTTAATACACTTCTTTTTAATAATATTTTTTTCATATAATTAAAAAAAAATGTTTTTGTTGTTTAATAAAAGCCAATCATTTTGATGGTCCCACATATAAAAAGCAAGCTTCATTCCTTGCCTATCATATTTAAACGCATTCATTGATAACCCTAAGCATGAAAGCCTAACTTGAAACATGAAAAATCTGCGCCACTTTTCCTAAAGGACAGTTATTATTGAATTTCAGAACCATGGATGTGCTTATGTAAAAAAGCATTAAGAAAGGAAATCCCTACTTGCAATTTTTCCCTGTTATCCAAAATAAAGAAACTGTTTTTTGTAACTTTTTAAAAGCATGCAAGCCTCTTTACCAGGTTGACACGGACTTAAAATCCGAGTTGACTCAGCATCCTTTTCCCTCTGTGGCGTGCACCCACTTGTTAAATGTAATAATGTAACCCAATGTTATACTATAAGAGACATAGGCCTTGCAGTAATGAAAGACATATTTAAGATTTCTCGAGTATTGGGTATCTTTCGTGGATTCACATATTTGAATCGTTCCCCTTTGTCGAAGTGGGAGTCCCACGGTGCCATAGTAAAGCAGTATGTACTAGAATCATAGGCTATAATGACAATGCAAAAGTCAGCTTCATAGCCTATGTCCTTTTTAAAAAAGGACCAAACTTGAACTATGACCAATGAGGCGACAGCATCCTTAGCACACTCCCGACAGAGGCATCTTACCTAAGATTTTCAAGCACTGGTGAGAATAGTCACCATCTTTCAAGAAGGGGGACCTCTAAAGGGAGGAGGGTGTGTCTCATGTGAATCTATGAAAGATACCAATACTGGAGAATGGGAGTTACAGGTAAGTAACAAGTTCTTTCTCCAGTATCGGGGTAGCTTTCATGGATTCACGTGTTTGGATCAGAATAGCTAGCAGTGTAAACATAAGCAATACAATAAGACATAAATATGACAGTGGTTGGTAGATGCAACATTATAAATTCTATGGTAACAGGCTCACCTTATTTGAAAAGATGCCGAAGTACTGCTTGACCCACAGCTGTACTAGTGCTCTGTGCCAAATCCAGACAGTGGTGCTAGGTGAAAATGTGCCTGCTCTTCCAGGTTGCAGCATGGCATATACTCTTGATGGGCACTCTAGCAAACAAGGCTGCTGTGGTAGAGACTGCTCTTATAGAATGTGCTTTAGATTTCTGTCTTAAACGTCTACCTGCCTTAGAATGGCAAAACTGTATAGCTGTTGAAATCCACTGTGCTATGGTCGGTTTGGAACTGATCCACCTTTGTTATTGATTCCGTAGGTCACGAAAAGTTGATCTGTAGAATGGAGATATTTTGTGTGATGTAAGTAAAACTTTAAGCACCTCGTGACATCAAGAGCATTAAAAGCTGTCTCTGCCTGTGTTTAAGGATTGGGAAAGAAAGTCTTTAGCATAACTGGTTGATTGAGATGAAAATCAGTAGGAACCTTTGGTATGAATTTGGAATTAGTCTGAAGAATTACCATGCTATCTTTGAATTGCAAAAACGTTCCTTAATAGTGAACGCTTGGAGTTCACTCACTCTTCTGGCAGAAGTAAGAGCTTGCAGCAAAGCCACTTTCCACGTGGGGAGCTTTAGTTCAGCCCTGTGGATAGGTTCACACGGGCTTAAAATCAATTGGGATAATACAGTGTTAAGCTGCCATGCAGGTGGTGGTGACTTTATTAGAGGATATACTCTGAATAGTCCTTTAAGAAACAGAACAATTAATCTTAGACCACAAGGAAGGAGATCCCAAGGTTTATCTGTTCCCCCAAGACCCTTAGTGAGGGTATCAACTGGCATAAAAAACAGCATTTTGTGTTCTCTTGAGATGTGAAAAGATCCAGTTTGGGCATACCCCATCGGAATACGGCATCCAGAACAAGTTGGTTCAGTTCCCATTTGTGACAACTCTGGGCTGTTCTGCTCAAGGTGTCTGCTGTAGAGTTGTTTAGTCCTGGTAGGTATTCTGCTTTTATGGTCATTTGATGATGTAATGCTCATTGCCAGAGAGCTTGTACCTTCATGTGTGTTGAGGTAATGCACACTTGTCGTGTAGTCTGTTCTTATCAACACGGATGACCCCTGAATCCTCAGCAAGAAGGCTTGGAGAGCCAGCCAGATTGCTCTGAGCTTCAGGAAGTTGATATGCATCCTGGACTGTTATAGAGTCCATTGGCCCTGAATTTGAAGGTCTTGTAAGTGAGCTCCTCACCCTGCTAGAGAAGTGTCTGTTGTAATGACGTACTCCGAAACGGAAGGAAGGAATGTTAATCATGCTGAGAGATTGTCAGAGCTTGTCCATCAAGGAAGACCTGTATTCATCACTGGGGTGATCTGAATTATGTTGATTGTCCTTCCACCTGGAGCCACTGTGCATCCACTTCCTCCTGGAAAGGACGCATTTTGAGAGGCACATGAGGCACTAGGAGGATGGCTGATGACATCATGCCGAGTAGGAGAACTGAAGCCCATTTTCTTCTTGAAAGAGTGGGCTAGAGTTGAAAGTTTCTTTTGCCTATCTTTGGACAAGAATGACTTATCTAGCAATGTGTGCAGAGTTTCTCCCAGAAAGGTTATTCGCACTGAAGGAGAAAGGAGAGCTTTGAGAAAGTTGACCGTAAGCCCCAAAGTTTGAAAGAGTTGTAGACAAGTTGAGGTATCCCTCAACGCTTGCTGGAAGAATGGAGCATTTATTACCAGTCGTCAAGGTATGGGAAAACTTGAAGACCTTTTTGTCGCAGGTAGGCCACCACTGGGGCGAGACATTTTGTAGATATCTAGGGAGCAGATTTGAGACCAAAGGGAAGTACCTTGAATTGGTAATGAGTGCCGGCTACTGTAAATCTGAGGAATTTGCGATGCCTGGGGTGAATGGAGATATGGAAATAGGCATCTTGGAGATCGGGCTGGTTAAAAAGTCTCAGTGAGGAGGTGGAGGATTTCTTAGGGGGTAATCATATGAAAAGACTGTTTATTCAGGTACTTGTTGAGTTTCCTGAGATCCAACATGGGACTCCACTCCACTGATTTCTTCATTACTAAGACAAAACAAGAGTAAAAACCCTTTCCTCTCTGAGGATGGGGAACTTGTTCTATGGCTCCTTTTACTAACATAGCCAATACCTCCTTGTGAAGAAAATGAAGATGAGATGGCAGGAATTTTGTTGGTGGAGTAGGAGGTGGAATCTGAATGAACTCCAGGGGATGACCATACGCAATGAGATCCAGGACCAACTTGTCCGTAGTGATCTTCCTCCATTGATGTAGGTATTGGACATTTCTGGCTTGCACCAAATAAAGATGTATAGGTGGTGTAGCCGACACTTTGAGGTTGTCACTGCCTTCTGCTGGTATCTCCGGCAGAAGCAGCCTGTCGTCTAATTGGCTGTTGCTTAGGATAGGCTGCTGGTGGCAGTGCTCAATACAGCTCGTGCGCTCTTGATAGGTGGGCAAAAAGGCTGCAGGTGAGATTGTGGTTGATACCTTTGTATCCTCCCCGATACTAATATGCTCCTCACCCACGAGCTACACGAAAAGGAGTTTTTTTGGAACCAGATCATTCCTAGAGACCTCGCTGTTTCAGTATACCATTTTATTACCTGTTGGGTGTCATCAATGTGTGTACCAAATAAAAACAAAATCACTGTCGAAGGGCATATCTAGAATGTAGTTTGCACTTCTGGTCAGAATGACGTAGCTTTGAGACAATCCTGGTGTTGAAGGACAGATGATCCTGCCATTTGCCGTAACCCTACAGATGCAATGTCCATTGCGCCGTCAATGATCTCAGATGCTGATCTTTCCCATTCTTGTAAGATATTTGTAGCTTCAGCCTTTTTGTCCTCTGGCAAGAAATCCAAATATGAGGCAATGACCGACCACATCTGGTGATCAAATCGCCCGAGGGTAGCCAGATAATTTGTTGCACAGACAGCTGTTCCTGACATTACTGTAAATCTCTTACTAATATTATCTAGACGCCTTTCCTCTCTGTCAGACTGAGTAGAGATTGGGGTGGAAGGATTTTTAGATCGGCGCTGTCCAGCTTGGGTAATCACCGAATCAGGTTTTGGATGTCCTATAAGACAGGCAGGCGAGTCTTCCGGTGCCTTATATTTCATGTCAAACCTACGAAGAACCACAGTGGCAGTAGCTAGTGTCTTCATTATTTTGGTGCCTTATATTTCATGTCAAACCTACGAAGAACCACAGTGGCAGTAGCTAGTGTCTTCATTATTTTAAATCCTTCCTCCCCAAATATAATCTGCAAACGGTATTGCTCTGACTGTTTATCTGGATTGTTCTTTGTAATCATACAGAAAGCAGTCTGATTGCTTGATAGTAGTGGGGAGCTGGAAGTGTTTGGCCTCTCTCTGCATTAGCATGTGAAAACCATCAATATCCTCTGGTGGAGAATCCACTGGTTGCGGTGCTGTAGGTGAAGGTGAAGGGAAAAGGTAATCATCCCATTCATTGGGGATGGTGAGATTTTCGGGTATTTCACCTTCTTCACTATCTCCATCATCATCATCGAGGAGTCATGGCAATGTGAGATTGTGGTGTTATTCTTGGAGTAGGTGGAGGCGGTATATGGTTCGGTGACCTGGTGTAGGCGTAGACACCACTGCAGATGGTTGTTGCGATTCAGCTGGTGTTGGAACGGGCTTGTAGTAATCCTGAAGAATGCTTTGTAAATCCTGTACTAAAGCTGCAGAAACCTAGACCATTCCTTGTGGTGATGGAGCAGGAATACAGTGATGGTATTGCTCCACGTTTTGATGACCTTGATAAATGGCTCATAATAGTCATCTTCTTTCTCTTCATCTTAATACTTTACGAGGTACTCGGAAGGACTGTGAACTGCACCAAAAGGTCCTTGATCCTCATTCATCCTCTGATTCTTAAAGATCCAACAAGTGGCTGGGTGTGCATTCAGGACAAATACTTTCTGGTGATGATAAAAGTCTTGTTGACGAAGTCGTCGACGATAGCATCAATGGTGCAGTCAAACCTAACATGGGTGGCTTCTTCTGTTTCAGTTTAAACAACAATGAAGCCTTCTCTGAGAGTTGTGTCATCGATGAGGCCTTCGACAACAGTGATACTGACGCTGATGCGGTTGTCAACGGTGTACGATCAGTTCCCGTCTACGACACTGTTATCATCGACAAGGTGGATATTGTCAACGAGGTGGGAGTCGTCGATGAAGTGGTCTTCATCGATGCAGATACAGAAATTGATCATGTGGTCGACAGGACGGTGAAAGTCGACACTGAAAGAATCGACGGAATGCCAGCCGTCATCTAAATCTTAATCTTAAATGCTGTTGATGATGGTTTCGATGACGTTGACAAACTTTTGCCAGTTAGTTTGCTCTTTTTGGAAACTCGTTCAGAGGAGGATCTAGATTTTAATGGTAGGGCTGTAGATGGAGTAGAAGGCTCAGATTTGGAGTCTGTAGAAGCCCTTTTTCTTTTTTCGTCATGAGGAGCCTTGTGAAGATCCATAGTGGGTCTTTTTTAAGGCTTTCTTGACCCTTTGAGGTGAATCATTGTGAGACCGCTCCATTTTTTTAGGTCTCGTGGCGTACTGCGCACATGCGCAGTCGAGCTCGCGAGATTTTATGTTTTAAAGTACGTTTCACTACCGAAGGTTAAGCCTCGCCCCTCTTTTCCATTGGCTGGCTTCACCGTTCATGCTAAACGGTGGCCAGCCATTGGAAAAGAGGATCCAATGACGTACTCTTTTCTCTTTGTAGTCCGTCCCATTCGGACGGACTTCCCCGACTTACTGCTGGCGTAAAAGGTTTCTTATCTTCTTTATGAGACGAAACAGATGGCCCCATAAAGAAGATAATAAACCTTTCATTCCAGCAAGAAGTGAGGTTGAGTCCGTCCAAGTGGGACAGCTCCAAAGAGAAAAGACTCTGTCTGCTGACTATTGAATAACAAAATAAGTTCTTGAATGGTAACCAACTGTCAGCGCGCCGAAAATATTTTGTAATCAAATTACGGAAGTTAAACACTGCTGAGCTGTTCTTTGTAGATCTGTGTGCTGTTAAAGTAACAGAGCTCAGACACACTGCAGACATAATATCACATCTTCCTTATTACAAACTTTTAGAAGAAGAAAGGGTGCTCAGACACAGACGTTCCTTGAAATGCATCAGTTTAAAAAGGCAGTCCTTTCAATAAACACAATTTACAGAAGGTTGTGATGGCGGACGCTGACGAGTGGGCAGGGATGGCTGGGGCATTTAATGTCACGGATGTGGTGTTCCTCAGTGTGGACTATTACATGGAACAGCCAGGTGTCCACATCTGACCACCTCACGAGATGACGACACTTAACCTGCCAATACCTAGGTCTTTTTTTGGGGACCTGGAGACTGGCCCGACCTGCGGTTCTTTCAATGTTTTATTGCCCCTCACTGCTGCCAGCGGGCTCTATGCGCGCAATGTAGTGCGGAGTTTGCCTAGTACTTTAGGAGATTCGAGTCGCGCTTGTGCATTTCACGTCACGTGTGATAATTCTTGGGGAAGTGTAATTTCATGTTAAGATTTAGTGGGGAAGTGTCTGGGGACAGCTGTATATTTTGCGACTTTGGAGTGGTTTAAAGGGACAGGGCTGCCTTATATGTCCACAAAACAGTAATGAGATAGCAGAGTAGGTTGAGCACTCGTTGTAAAGCTTGTTTAAATGGGGACGGACAACAGTACCCTAGACTGCACCCATCCAGCTTAAAAAAGGTAAAACCAGTGAACTTGATGCAGATTTTATAGTGATTGCAAAGCATACTATGTATGCAGAATTTAAATATTTTAGTGAGACAAACAGCTCCCTCAAACTTTTGCTGTGTACTCCCCGTAGAAACAACTAGGCAGTTTTTCGTCTATTCTTGTACCTCTCTCGATTTTATTTTGTTGAATGCTAGAGTTTTTTAAGTAGGGATTTACACATTTGGCCCTAGGACTACGGTTATCGAGCGGGGGTTTTGACCTGTGAGTTCTGAGACATGGCAAACACAGGGCTGCCTCTTACTCACGGAACACTCTTCACTAAATTTCCACTACTCTCTAATATACTACTCTATACTACTTACTCTCTCCTACTCTCTCTACTACTATCTCCTACTCTCTACTACTCACTCTCTACTATACTACTCTCTACTACTCTCTCCTACGCGCTCTACTATCTCCTACTCTCTAATACTCACTTTCTCCTACTCACTCTATCTCCTACTCTCTACTACTCACTCTCTCCTACTCACTCTACTACTCTCTACTCACTACTACTCTCTAGTACTCTCTCTACTAATCACTCTCTACTACTCACTCTACTACTCACTACTACTCTAATCTATACTCACTCTACTATTTACTCTCTACTACTCTCTACTACTCACTCTCTACTACTCACTTTCTACTACTCACTCTCTCTACTCCACTACTCACTCTCTACTACTCTCAACTATTCACTCTCTACTACTCACTCTCTACTCCTTTACTACTCACTCTCTACTACTCACTCTCTACTCCTCTCCTCACTTTCTACTACTCTACTCACTCTCTATCTACTACTCACACTCTACTACTACTCTCTACTGCTCACTCTCTACTACTCACTCTGCTGCTCACTCTACTACTCACTCTCTACTACTCCCTACTCTCTAGTACACTCCACTACTCACTCTCTACTATTTATCTATTTATTTATTTAAAGGTTGATATAGCGCCAGAATCGACTTCAAGGAGTATCTCTGCACTTTTGTGGCAGCGTATCATCTGTTCGTGCTGAAACTATAGATATTAAAAACAGAACAGAGAGGTTTTAAGTAATTTCCTTAAGACAAGATGATTCAAACATTCTCTTAGTTGAAGGAGGAGGACGTTCCAGTGTTTCGGTCCAAGGTATGAGAGAGATTTACCCCCCAATCTCACTCTCCTAATTTTGGGAACTGTCAGCAAATATTTAATACTGGAGCGCAGAGCTCTCGGGGGAAGATAGGGAATGAACTTTTCTGACAGATAGCTGGGGCCAAGGTTGTGCAGTGCTTTGTGAATAGTACAGCAGACCTTGAACTTTATCCGTTGACGTATTGAGAGCCAGTGGAGTTTTAGAAGGAGTGGGCAGGAAGCTGATCTAAGTGGCATGTTCAAGACCAGTCGTGCCGCCGTGTTCTAAACCACTTATAGTTTGTTAATTGAAGTTTCGTTAACAGGAAGCAGCAAACCATTACAATAGTCTAGGCGGCTCAGTATAAGTGCCTGAGTCAGAGTCTTTCGAACAGAGTCTGGAAGTAGAGGAAAGACTCGTCGGAGTAGGCCCAGAGTATGAAAACACGCACCAACTGTCTGACCAACATGCTCTTTGAAAGTGAGAAACTGGTCTAACCGAACCCCCAAGTTTTTAAAGAAGTTTTTGGAGCAGGAGGCTTTCCAAGATTAATGGGCCACCAATTAGGGGACCATGATATAGGAGCCTCTCCAAAAAGTAGGAGCTCAGTTTTCCCGACATTACATTGAAGAAAATTGCCCTCATCCATTGTGAGATGGCATTTATGCCCAGAGAGAAGGTCTCCTGGATGGTGGGAGTAAGTTCATCTAAGGGGAAAAGCAGCTGTGTATCGTCGGCATATGATATTGGGACAAACCCATACTTTCTTAGAACATTACCCAAGGGAGCCACATAGATGTTAAATAGAGTTGGGCTCAAACAAGGAGCCCTGTGGAACTCCCTTGGTAAGATCCATGGGTGGCGAACAATACAAACCTATATTTACCGTCTGAGTCCGATCAGATAGAAAACTTGCCATCCAACGAAAGGCAGAGTCCCTTAGTCCCATTTCCTTCAGCCTTCTGAGTAGTATTTGATGGGAGACAGTGTCGAATGCAGCGGATAGGTCCAATAGCACCAGAATCATAGAATGGCCCTTGTCTAGGGTCATTCTGATGTTATCTGTGACCACTAGCAGGGCTGATTCGGTGCTATATTTGGGCCTAAAACCTGACTGAGAAGAGTCTAAGCTGCCTGCAGATTCGACAAAGCTAGAGAGGTGTTTGTTGACATGTCTCTCTAATACTTTACTCAGAAATGGCAAAAGTGAAATGGGACGGAGATTGGTCAGGTCGGTCAGAGGGGCCTTCGCGAGGGGCCTTCGTGTTCTTTCGAATAGGCATTATCTGTGCTGCTTTCCATTCCGGAGGAACATGACCTTCTTTCATAATAGATTCAAAAGGTGTTCAAGCAGTGGTGCTACTCACTCTCTACTCAATCTACTACTCACTCTCTACTACTCTACTCACTCTCTACTACTTTCTCTCTACTCACTCTTTACTACTCACTCTACTCCTCACTCTCTACTCACTACTACTCACTCTCTACTACTACTCTCTCCTACTCTCTACTATTCAATAACTACTACTCACTCTCTACTACTCACTCTCTACTTTACTACTCACTCTCTACTACTCTCTACCTACTACTCACTCTACTACTCACTCTACTAATCACTCTCTATTACTCTCTACTCTCTACCTACTACTCACTCATCTACTAGTCACCCTCTACTACTACTCTCTACTACTCCCTCCCTACTACTCACTCTCTACTACTCACTACTATTCACTCTATACTACTCTATACTCACTCTCTACTACTCTCTCTACTACTCAATCTCTACTACTCACTCTCTATCTACTACTCTCTACTCACTCTATCTACTACTCACAATCTACTACTACTCTCTACTGCTCACTCTACTACTCACTCTGCTACTCACTCTGCTGCTCACTCTACTACTCACTCTCTACTACTCTCTACCACTCACAATCTACTACTATTTACTGCTCGCTCTCTACTACTCACGCTGATGCTCACTCTACTACTCACTCTCTACTACTCTCTCTACTACTCTTTACTCACTCTCTACTACTCACCCTCTACAACTCTCTACTACTCGCACTCTACTACTCTCTACTACTCACGCTCTACTACTCTCTCTACTCACTCTCTACTACTCTCAACTACTCACTCTCTACTACATTCTACTACTCTCTATTACTTACACTACTACTCTCTACTACTCATTCTGTACTACTCATTCGCTACTACTCACTCTACTACTCACTCTCTACTACTCTACTACTCACCCTACTATTCACTCTACTACTGTCTATTACTCACTCTCTACTACTCTACTACTCACTCTCTACTACTCATGCTATACTACTCTACTACTCACTCTCTACTCCTCTACTACTCACTCTACTACTCTCTACTCTTCACTCTCTACTACTCACTCTACTACTCTCTCTCTACTACTCTCTACTACTCACTCTACTAATCACCCTATACTACTCACTCTTTACTACTCTCTACTACTCACTCTCTGCTACTCTCTACTACTCACTCTGCTATTCACTCTCTACTCGCCCTACTGCTCTCCACTATTGTCTCTCTACTACTCGCTCTCTACTACTCAATCTCTACTACTCAATCTCTACTACTCACTCTGTACTACTCACTCTGTACTACTCACTCTCTACTAGTCTCTACTACTCTCTCTCTACTACTCACTATCCACTCTCTCTCTACCTCTCTACCTCACCACGCACACACATGTACATATATATATAGGTATATATATGCATATGCATTTATATATATGTATATATATATTTACATACATATATAAACATATATATATATATATATATATACATATACACACACACATCTGCATATCTATAGAAATACAAATATGAATGCATGCATACAAATCCATAGATGCATACATATGCATGTTATGTACATGAAACTTTGAAAAACACTAATAAAAGCAAAGCTAAAAAGCCTCCTAATTACGAACAGAATTGCTTTAACTTAAATGAAGACCAGACCTGTTGTATTTTTAATGCTTGTTATATTTATTTATTAGAACATTTTATAAAGCGTGAACATGACCTTTGCGGGTATCAGAGTGCTGTTCACATGGCGCAAGCATGAATAAACTCCGTAAAACAGAGGTCAGCATAGTGACGCTAGAAGGTGTATACAATCAAGATCAGGGACTAGGTAGTGGGCCACCCTAGATCCATTTCTCCTCGGTTGTAAAATATTTCCTGTAAAATTCAGCACAACAAACAAGAGTGCCCTTGACACAACATAGTAAAATAATAGACAACACTGTAGGGTGAGGACCCCTCGGGTAAAATAACAATTAGGTCCTAGTGATTTAAACTAAAGTGGGGAAGGAATGCAAGAAAAAGAAAAAAATATTTTCTTTTAAGAAACCCCTCACTCACCAGCCTGGCTGGTGACATGCTTCATCATCGGGGTCCACCTGAGCGACCGAAGGTCACTCGGGTGTGCTTCGCGCCTGCAACTGCAGCGGAGCTGGTGGTTTGTGAATTGGTGATAGTGAAGTTAAAATAGTGTGCTACATGTACTCCCATAAATCTTTATTCTGGGATCATGCGCCACTTCTAAAAGCAAAAAACAGGTACTTCTAATGGTAGCAATTATCCAAAAAGTACCGTAATTACAGCCAGGCTGGTGAGTGAGGGGTTTCTTAAAAGAAAATAATTGTTTCTTTTTCTTGCATTCCTTCCCCACTTTAGTTTAAATCACTAGGACCTCTGCGTCCTGGGGATACTCCTCCATTTGTTTTGTAGAATTCCAACTCCAGGGGACTAGGAGCATAGCCCCAACACACAAAAACCCTTACTCTCCTCTTGTTTATAAGGTAAAATAACAATTAACCATCAAACATGAAATAAATGGAGAACTGTAAACAAGGTTACATGCAAAAGAGAAATGATGATGCAGTTAATGATCATTCAGAAAAATCTATTTGGCCTGTTTCTTGAAATAGGCAGTGGAAGAATTGGCTCTAATCTCAGTAGGAATAGCGTTCCAAATTCTAGGTGCAAGGCCAGAGAAAGCACGTTTGTATGTACTTTTCTGCTTAAATTTGGGCGGTTTCAAGAGAAGTGAGGACGTACTTCTTAAGTTCTGAGTCGAGCCAAAGAGAATGAGCTTGTTCGCCAGATAGGCCGGAGTGTCATAATGCAATGCTTTATGCAAGAGTGTGTTATAATCACGGTTAGTTTGTACTCACATATATATTCTGTGTGATTAAAATATGAAAAGAATAAAGAAGAATGCAAAATAATTATGTATCTTCATTATTAACCACTTTCATGTGTACTTTAGAAATGTGCTGACATGGGGACAAATTAGTAATGTGTGAAGGGATAAAAAAAACTACATTTGTTAATTGATTTCTTTAATATTTCACTTTTTTACTGTGAAAAGTCACGACGAAGGCCGTAAGATTGCTTTAGTTATTGTGAAAAGAACAAGTAAAGGCAAAGTGCATTTAAGGATTATCATAACAAGGTGTTAAAGTCTGTCAACAGGTGTTTTATTACATGAATTCTCATTGATTACTGTTGTAGGCAAGAGTTTTGGTGTTGGTTACCCTCTCTGACAAAAAAAAATGAAGGTAGAAGATTTGCACTGTGATAATTCTTGTAAGGCCCTCTCAGGAGGTTTATATGTGTTTCTTTATAATGTTATTTTGTAAATATAATTTTATGACGGTGTGCCATGACAGAAGAGGTTAGGAATATGGGATCGCTAATAACTGAAGATGCATGGGTAGTTCATTTCTCAAACATTTTTAATCAAACATTCTTAATCCCAAGGGAGTTTAATAGAAGATCAAAAAGAAGACCTAGCCATTAACTTCGCAACTGTGAACCAACTAAGTTTGTCCATTATGGTTGGTGAGGTAGAAGTCGCATTGATGAAGGGCATTTCTGCAAAAGCTCCAGGGCCAGATGGTGTCCCTCTAGATATGTTCAAAGGTAATCCCCTAATATGGGCACAGGTGTTGGCCAACCTTTTTAAATCAGCAATAGTGGGCCATATCCCTGATTCCTGGAAAGAAGCTGTGGTGGTCCCTATATATAAGAAGGGCAGTAGGAATGATCCCACTTGCTACAGGCCCATCTACCTAATTGACGCAACATGCAAAGTATTAGGAAGGGTAATTCTTGCCCGTCTCAAGCTCTGGACTAATGGGTCTGGCCTGATATCCCACTCACAATATGGCTTCCGAAAGGGGATGGGTCGGAATGAACAATGCCTCAATTTGTCCCTGGTTATGGGTAAGTACATGAATGCCAAGAGAGGATCGATCCACTTGGCCTTCATGGACTTATCCAGCGCATTTGACACATTTAATAGGGGGGCACTTATTAACCTCCTATGTAGGATGCATTTATCCACCTCTATTTCTATATGTTATGGAACAGGAGAAGAAAAATCTAGATCCATCACATCTACAGAGGGCGTACGACAGAGATGCATTTTGGCCCCCTTTTTATCCCTTTTATATACAAATGGGGTGGAGAAATTCCTAATAAGCAGCACTTGGACTATCCGATTATAGGAGAAAACCCGGTTCCCCTGCTATCATACGCGGACAACGCCGTATTGATGATCCTGACGGCCAATAGGCTCCAAAAAGCCCTGATCGCTTTTACTGATTTTATGACGGATTTGGATCTTAAGGCCATTTTAATAAGGCTTTTATCATGGTCTGTGGCCCGAAAAATAAAAAACGAGGACATTTGTGGTAAACGGTAGAACCATTGAAAAGGTACCTTCTTTCACATATTTGGGGAATGTTTTTAACAACAAATTAAAGTGGGACAATTTGATTGTGACTAGGGCCCAACAGACCAGTAGCATTGTTGAGGGCTTGTTTCGCTTTGCGTGCAAATTGGGACATAAGCCAGTGGCAGAAATTCTCACCTATATAAATCAAAATGTCGGTCAGTTACAACCTATGGGGCAGGTGTATGGGGAAGTCAAAAACCAGCCAATTGCAAATTTTGGAAAACAAATTTATAAAAAGATTGATGAAGGTTCCCATTAGCTTTTCTACAAAATGTTGTCATTCACAGCTGGGATTGGATTTTGTTGAAGATAGAGTCAAAATTGCGCCCCTGATTCTATGGCAGAAAGTGTGGTCATCGGAAGAATTATCATTTACCAGAACGATTATAAGAGATTATTTAAGTTTAGAAAATGTATCATCTATTCCCTGGCTCTGCTATGTTAAAAATGCTTTAAGTAAGACTGGCCTATGTAATTATTTTGAAACTCCGGATGGAACACCATCTAATATAAAATCTATGATGAAAAATGCCTATTATAATGAGTTAGTTACATCTAACCTGGATGATGAGACCCCATTCTATGGGTCGCCAAATCTTCAACAATTGTATCTATCTTTTAGCACCCATACACATTCCGGATTCCTTCTGACGAGGTTTCGTCTCTGCACATTGCACTTTCTTGTGGCATTTCCTATCCAGGCGAGTTGGTGTGAGAGACTGACTCCCTGTCCATGTAATAATTAAGCCAAACAAAGCACAATGCACCTTAAGTTGTTTTGCACTTTATATAAATATATAAGGCCACGTTTTATTAGGCCCATCCTGAGAGAAATTGCCCCTTGTTCATACCAGGATGGTTTTAATCATTAACGGTCTTTGCCCAATGCCGTCATTTGTTTTGCTGTGGTAAATTTTATTAGAACTGCTTTGCGTATCAGGAAACAATATGAATTGTGATAGGGAAACTGCGAAATAGGGCCTTAAGTAATTGTAATTAATTAATTTTGATACCTTTGAAATTATATAAAGAAATTGGTAGTTTACAGAAAACCCTGCTCTAAAACCTCATATGCTGTTTTGTCATACTTAGCTTTTGCAAAGTGTAATATGGAATAATTTTTATGCATTGTTTTATTATTATAACCATGTACTTTTATGATTCGTAAGAATCGAATAAAGTTTTTCGAACCGACTGTGTGCCTGATAGTTGCCTTGTGGTAACACGTTTGTTCAAATACAGAGGATCTAAGTTGGTTATCATGACAAGCCAAAAATAAAAGCTTTAGGTCTGATCAGAGAAAGTTTGTGTCTGATGCCATAATTCTGACCTGACTTACGACTGTGTTTACCTATTTTTTATGAAAACATGTTCATGGCAATAGGCATTTAAGAATGGGTTGTTATTACACTGCTTTAACTACATAGAATCTCACAGATTCCTGTGGTAGGAAAGGATTTTGGTGTTGATTACATACTCTGTAAAATCTTTGCAGTAGAATAGTTGCCCTTTGAGTCTCTTTGGTTGTCCCTCTTGTTAGAAGCTGGCTTGGTACATGGTGCACACTTATGTAAGTGGGCACCCCGCACCAACCCAGACAACCCTTATGGTGATTTTTGTGGTCTTAGACAACCTTAGAAAGCTCTCTATGTGGTAGCTGAGAAGAGCAGCCTTCAGGCTTAGTCTAGAAGGAGGGTAGAGCAGCTTGTTATACCAGAACATAATCCTATTGGTGTAGATTAAGTAAAAACACACAGTGTATTTATAAAAATATGCATTTATTATAAGACACTCACTAACAGATACAGATATCTCCTAGCCGGAGATATACACAATGCACACAATACTTTTCAATAGAAACAGGTAAGTAGCACGAAACACACAGTGGTCCCCAGGGGGAGACCAAACCATATTCTAAAATAGTGGTATGCAAACCACAACTTGAGACAAGACTATACCCAGAAGACGTAGAAGTGCCCGGGACCCAAGGAACCACCCAAGGTAAGTAACCAGGAGCCCCACGGAGGCTTTCTGCAGAGTGGGAGCACGACTGCCGGAACAATGCAAGTCAATGGGTAAGTCGTGGTTGCAATTCTAAGGAAGAAGGACCCTTCCCAGTGGACCCTGAATAAACCTGCGGAAGACAGATGTTGGAGAGACACCCACCCCATGGATACCCTACGAACCAGGATACCTACACCAGGGAAGCCGGGTGCATATGTGTGAAGTGGCATTGGAAACCGCCGTCAAACTCAATGGAGGACTTCAGGAAGATGCCACTGCTGGAGAAGGGGAAAGTGGCCGGGGTAACCCAAAGGTGGATTCAAGTTGAGCAGTAGCAGCAAGCAGAGGGGACAGTGTCTAGACCACTTGGAAGTGACCAGGAGGCCCATTAGATGAATGCACACCGAACTCGAGTGTTGCAGGGAAGTTGACGGTGACCTTGGAGCTGCAGCTGTGAGGACCAGGCAATGCTGTGGAAGACCAGGAGCCATTCACAAGCTGTCCCACATCGGATGTCGAGAGTTGAGGGGTCAGTGTCCATCGAGAGCACCAACACGCCTTGGCAACTGCAAACAACTTGGAAAGCGAAGAAGGTGCAGTGTCAGGACCAGCAAGGTCCAGTTGACTCACTACAAGTAGGGGAGTCAGGGCTGGCCCAAACAATCAGGGGATCCCACAGAAATCAAAGAAGACCCTCTAGAGGACCCACAGGCCGGGGGCACTGGAGTCGCAAGAGGACCTCGAGCAGCTCACCAAAAATGCAGGCCCACGGTGCAAGTGATGTGATGAGGCAGAAGATCTTGGTCACAGGAGATGCTTGAGGTGGGGGCTACTTGAATCCCAAAGATCTTGATGGAAGAAAGCTAACAAGCCTTTGCAACAGCAAGTCAAAGCAGTGCACAGGGGTTCGATTCCAGCGGCTCCGACGAGGGATACTGGCCTCAAACTTGGTGAGAGAACAGGGCAGGCCTCAAGGGATGTGAAAAACTACAACTTTGGTTGCTGAGCCTTTCGGAGTCCTTGGGAGTAAGGGTCAGCAGACCAGTCAGCTTGATTGCGGTGCCTGCAGATGCAGGGATGTGACTCCTTCACTTCAAGGGAGATTCCTTTAGGCGTCTTGGATGCCCACAGGCCTTGGAAGATTCCTGTATGGAGCACAGGCACAGACTTTGCAGCAGACGAGCAGGGTGACATAATCAGGAGTCTTCCCAGTTGCAGCCTTGATGCCCAGAGCGAAGTCCAGAGTGCCCAGACAGTCGAAGAGTAAGTTGTGTCTTTAAATTAATCATGTCCCACGACGAATCTAGGGACCCACCCTCAAGTAATCCCTTAAGTACCCTAAGGAAAGGGTTGGGACGAATCAGGGTTCCCTCCCGGGGGAGGGGTCAGACAATAGGGAGGATACTCCCATGTCCTTTGTCCAGTTTCGTGCCAGAGCGGGAGCCAACGGCTCCCTGAGCTAGTTTGAGATGAACTATGCAAGGAGGGCAATAAATATGCCCTTCAAGCAGACTGAGTGGCGCTGGCAAGTGCTCCCACCCGGTCCCAATACACTAAGCCCTGTCTGGGAGGTGGTCACACCTCCCTGTGACAGGATACCTATTGTTCTGCTTTCCCCTGCTCAAGCTTGGCTCAGAAGCAGGAGGGCAGAAATGTGTCTCTGGTCGGCCCAACCATTTTGTGCTGTCCGGGTCTAGAAGGTTGGCACCAGGAACACCGAGAGCCTAACGGAGGAGCTTTACAGTGCATGGAATCATACCTCCCACACCGTTTATGGTGTGGAAGTAGGATTCCAAGATGTTTGATACCAAACACGACAGGGTTCGTTACAGCCAGTTTAGAGATGGTCCTCGCGTAATGACGCATAGTCACTATGTATCGTAATGGCTGATGCACTTACTACCCGGGAGAATGGACTCCAAAGGTTGTAGGGGTCTCCTACTTTGAGTGGTCCCTCATGGGTGGCATAATACATGCTTCAGCCCATGGGTGACCCCTGGTGTACTAATGTCCTGAGTAATCAATCAATCAAAGATAGCTTTATTCTGTATTTTGAAAAAGACCATAAAAGCACAAAAGAAATACAGAAACATAATATAAATCACAGACATTTGCTTTGAGTTAATAAACCCATGACGGGTTGTGTTAATAAAAACAGAGCATATAAAAAGCAGTTTTTAAAATACATATAGGTGAGGAAAATTCATACAATTCATACAGTTCATAGGGTGTCGAGAGACACATACGGCCGTTAAGGAGTGTAAGTACTATTTGATGTAATTATGCACAAAATAATACAGTTTTACAATCATACTCAGTTATCATTATCATTAGGCCAATGTCCCTCTACATTTTACGGCAAATTTCAGGAATTTAATCGCTGTGGTGATGGTGGGTTCATCTTGCAGCATATACAATCTGATCAATGCTGGTTTACATTTCCTCAGACCCCAGGACTTTAAAATTGGTATCAAATGTCTTTTTCTACCCCACTGATAAAACTTACAAAAAAAGATACAATGGATGTTTGACTGGGTAGATGTATTGTCGCAAGGACAGTTTATCAATTTTACAGACCAGTCATTTGGGGCAGGAAATGATATTAACCTATAAAAACAATCAGTCCTCATTCGTGTAAGAAGCATTCTGTGATAGCATGAGAAAGCTGGAGCCAAATAGGGATGAAGGCCCGGACCATGAAGGATACAACGGTGTGCTATGATTGTAGACTTGTTCCCATCTAAGTACCACCGCCTCTCCTCGAATAGGTCGAGGCATGTTATTTTTAGAGCTTTTTTGGTCATTTGTGTACATGAAGTGGGATTTAAATAAAAATCTGGATGACCAATGGAGTTCAAATTTTTTTAACATAGGCTAACCATGCAAACTTACTAGGATCTGGTTGGTTCAAACAGTCTTGAATTACTTCCCTGCTAAAAATTGTATAATCGCAGGTCCATATCTTGTGCCACAACATGACTGGAGATATTTTTATTAGATCAGTAATATGAACTCTGTCTAATTCTTTGTGGCATATGGTCGTCGAGGTGGATCTTGAGACTGATAGCAGGTACCTGAAGAATGCGTTTTCAACTGTTTGTATTTGGGTGCAATCTGCCATCCCCCAGATACCGGCACCATATGTTGCAGTGGAGACACATTTAGCTGCATAGATCTTAAGCAGAATGTCTACAGGTTTGCCACCCAGTCTCTTGGCAAATTGTTTAACTGCGCCTATGGTGCGGGAGAAAGCCAAATTGCGAGTAGTGATGGCTGTTGTCCATGTACCCCTGTTATTAAAAGTGATACCTAGATAAGTAAATGTTTTGGTCGTAGCTATCTTTGTGTGGTTTACGAAGGTTTTGCAATCTATCTTAGAATTATTTCTAGAGGTACAACACATTGTGAAAGTTTTTCCAACGTTAATTTTTAATCCTCTAGTGCTCATGAAAGATGAAAATCCCGTTAAAGCCCTCTGTAGGCACAACTGTGTATGTGCCATGATCACAGCGTCGTCGGCATATAATAATAGTGGGACCGACAGGCCGTTTATTTTGGGATAATCTACTTCAAGGTCAATTAAGAAATCTGCCACCTCGTTAATATATAAATTAAAAAGGAATGGGGCGAGGATGCACCTCAGTACCATATACTAGGGACTGAAAAGGGTACACCAGTGTCCAACCTGGGAGGTACCTAAGTACTTACCATACCAATTTAGGGGAGAAAGCACAGAGACTAGGGTCCTGATTAGCAGGATCCCAGTCAGATTAGTCAAAAACAGCATAGCACTAGGCAAAAAAGTGGGAGGTGACCATAAAAGCAGATCCTACTTTCCTACTCCTCTCAAATGAGGATGTTTGGTATTTTGCAAACTGTAATTGTGTTTTTATTTGTAATGTTGAAACCATAAAACAGAAAACTGTTTGTAAGGGACGCACTTTTCACAAGCCCTTACGGTGCTATATGAATTCTATTCATCAGTATATTATGCAATGTTACAAGTGTCATCCACTTTTATCACAAAACATTATAACCTTCAAACATTCCTTCTATTAAATCAACAGTCAAAAATGGAGAAATTAGGAAATAAAAAATCTGGATGCTTCCTTGTCTTCGTTCTTGAAAATGTATTCTGATTCTTGTTTATGCCGTAAACAATGATCCATATTTGATAATCATAGCATTCTCACCGCTCCCAATGCATTTCGGTAAGTACCTTCATCAGGGGAGTACTAAAACAATGAAAACATTCCTTGTAATCAAAAAGAAATTATGACATCAGGCTCTTAATATATAAGTCATTAGGGATAGACCCTTCCGCTCTCACCGAGCGTGTCATAATAATTTCCTGGCGTGTTCACTGAACAAAGAATCCAACTGAGTCCAATGTTAGTGTAATCACATAATTAAAAACTCGTGCTGTGTGTAAAGAAAACTGGTGCAAAGTGTCATGCGAGTTGAAAAGTGCCCCTCTCTCCCTGTGATCAATCTCAGTGGGTTCCAGGGTTGTATGACAATCCATCGTACTGAATCACATCGCGGTAATTCACATCGCCGTCACTACATCGCAAATGCAGTCACATCGGCCGTTTTAGCATCGCACGATGTAGCAACGCAAATGCGGCCATGCAATAGGATCGCATGTCACATCGCGCGACATGACAACGCGATGGTTTAGCCCGCAGCACCAGGGTAGCGTGTGAGACCCTGTATGCAACTGTGAAACTCCCGCATTCGACAAGTGGAGGACCGCATGGTGCACGCAGCAGGAACAACCAGGCACTGAACTCCTAGGACTGTGTACTCTATGCACACTCTGTGTGTATAGCACAGCGCGGGAAAGAATGCGCCTCTGTAGCCCATGCACACTCCCATGTGTACTGACGTATGTCATAGTGCTGGACACGACGCGCCTCTGTACTCCATGCACAGACACACACCCTCTCTGCGGCGGTATCTCACAGTGCTGGACACAATGTATTACTGTGCTCCATGCACACTCCCATGTGTTGTTCTGCAGTTCCTGCGGGCCCTCCATTTACAGGACCAGGATGCTCGTTACACTCAGTGAAGTTTCCAAGCAGTTCCGGCGGACTGCACACTTCCAGTCGTCATATTCGCCGCGGCATGATTTACAACATTTCTGGGCTTGCTGCAGGAACCTCATGTGAGTTTTTGCCTGTGCTAATATTTATTTACCTGTCATCCCTGCCGCCTGCTTAAGTGGCCCCTTGAAATGACTGCCAAAGAAGTGTCCTTTCTGTAAGTGCATTATCCGGGGCACGGCTGCTCGGTAATTTTCCACCCTCCCAGACACTTCCTGCGCTGATTGTGCTTAAGTTGTTTAGTTGCCTGTGTCTGTCAGCGCGGCGCCCTGCACGGCCCGCAGGGCAGGGCCAGCCTGCTCCCTGCGCGCACACTGTCACATTACAACCTGACGCCACACAGCGCCTGGAAGGGATGAGCGAGGCACCAAGGTGAAGCGAGGAATAGACATCACTCCAGCAAACAGGAGACAAGAACAGCAAAGCACACCAGTGCCCCCACAGCACCCCCCGAATCATCAGCACAGGCGGCAACAATTACAGTTCAAGTCCTTATCATTCACGGGCTGCAATGCCTGGGAGTGTGCGTTTAGCCTACCACCCATCGCCACCGTCAGCGGCACTTGTAGGTAGACAGCCCTCATTCCACCCATGTAGGCAGCTTTTATGAAAGCATCTGTCTCTTTAGTCATCTGTTCACACATGAGTCTAGTGTACCATCCATCCAGCCGTCAATCTATTGCATAGCAACATACCAAATGACGTACACAACCAGCCCTGATGTACATCTTCACCTTCCATCTGTCCGTCCGTCCATCTTGTCCACTCCACCCAACGATGCAACCACCCATTTATCTGTCAGTCGATTAATTCATACATTCATCTGTTTAGCGATTCGCCTATCCCTGTAGGCATCTTTTTAACCGACTGTATACCCTTTTAATCTTCGTTGTGTGCTCCGCCCTTCCGTTTAGCCATCCACCCATCCAGTTACCCTTTGGTTACCCATCCACTCATTTATGCATTCATTCATCCCGTTTTGGTGCCCATCCTTATGTACGGATCCATTTAGCAGCCGAACAAACCTTTTATCGATTAAATATGCGTGTGTGTGTGTGCGTCTAATGGCTACATTATCCTGTCAGCACGTTTCCAAAATGCACTTTTCACCGTAAGCGAGTACAAAATGTGATACTTAAGTATTGGTTTTGTGTGCTGAGTGAATGCGCAGCTCACAAAGCCAACAACTTAAAAAAATATCAACACATTATATTTACTAAATGACGGCATGCTGAAGAACGTTTTTGAGATACATGTTGAGAGTTGCTAAATTCTCCAGAGCAAAGAAAACGTACTGGCAATTGTTCGTTTTAAGATCCTACAAAGTCCCAGATATGATACTTAAATAGAGCTATACAGAAAATCATCTGTATTCATTTTTAACAGGGCCTTTCTGTCTTCAAGTGCATTTTAATTGCAAGTCAGTATGCCATCCACTCATCCATCCACCCATCCCACCCACCCACCCACCCATCCATCCATCCATCCAGGCACCCACACATCCACCCATGCATCCATCCAGGCACCCACCCATCCACCCACCCATCCACCCGATGTTTATTAAATATGTTGTATTCATTTGACGTCAGTATATTGATATGAGGGGATGTAGCCCACCTTGACCCAATCCCCCGCTCTAAAAAATGACCTCAAATGTGCGTGATAAATACACTTGCCATCAAAGGTTTTTAAAAAAAGAAGTATATGCTTCCCATTTTATGTCATTGTGCTCGCATATTGCAATGACTTAAATAAACATTGTTCTTTAATAATTGTGCTCGCTTCCCATATGCGCTGCTTAAAGTAAACACTAGCAGGTGTTTATGAAATATCATGTTCATTTGAACACATGTAAGTATATTTTTGTTAATTATAAAATATATATGCTCTTGCTATGAGTAGATGGTAGGAGGCTTGAACCTCGTCTGTCAGCACCAAAGTCTGTCTGTTTCCGTCAGACCACATGTTGTTGCAGTGATTGACGCTGATGTTTCGCTTACTTAAATAAACATACTTCCAAATATGCGCTGCTTTGCTTGTTTGTGCTCGCATATGCGCTGCTTCCCATTTTATGTAAATTGTGCGCTTTAGTTGATTGGGTTCGCATATGCGCTGCTTCTCTTGTCAAACATTGTTCTTTATTAATTGTGCTCGCTTTATTTAAAGTGTCAGCATATGCGCTGCTTCCCATTTTAAGTAAATTCGATGTCATCGTTAACGATGTAATAGTAAATGCGATGCACTTGCATGCGTCCTGATGACATGCGATGTGATGACGTGCACGATGTAATCGCCGCGTTGCAATGTCAGCGCGATGCGATGTATCCGATGTAAGGGATGCTTCCCATCTCAGTGCTAGTAAACACACAAACACTCACCTATGGTGAACGCTCAACAAAAACCTCCAAAAATTTGTTTTGGACCAAATACGACCATTGCCTGTAAGTATCAAAAGAGCAGGTAAATATGTATCAACCATGTTTATGATACTGAATTAGTGTGAAAATGGTTTGGCCAGTGTAAATATGAGCTTAAACGCCACCTACTTTGAAACCGCTTACTGCAATCTTCAAACGATTAATTTATCCAAAAGCCAATAGCAATATGTAATGTTCTACAAAACAAACAACTAACGAAAAGCCATCATTTAACCGCTACCGTTTCCTAATTGCTGTTCCAAAAGACATTGCTCCCTGCTAACTTCAAATGCCATCGTACCTGATACACAAACGCCAGCTTCTCCTCGCTTCTTCCTACTCCCTGGTGTGTACGTCTGCGTGAAAGCGTGCACCACGTACACAACGTAGACCATGTGTTATGAACGTTTCTAAGGCCAACATAGAAAACGGACTAAGCTGCTCGTACTTCGTACTCTAATGTCTCTGGCGTGACGTTTGTAAAAAACTTTATTAAGTTCTTGACTATCTGCTTCTCTCCTTCGGTACAACATAAGTAATGTTCACAAGATAACGTTTCACTTGCTCGACCATTGTAAATCATAATCCCGTCTACTATAGACAAAGTAACTTATCTTCCTGTGGTCTGATAAACGACCATGAGAAATAAAAATAGAATGAAAAAAAAAATGCCAATGTACATGTGAAAGAACGTGTCACTAAAAGTACATCAGTAACCTATGTGTGTGTATTAAAATAATTATAATAGACCCATTTATAACCACCCTTCGTGCACTCGTTGTTCAGTACCCCAGACAGTCAATTTCTTGAGTTATACATAAGGTATATACTGATACAATCACAATTAACAAACAGATGAAAAAACATAACATTTCTATTTTGTCATTCAGCCCACTCGGCACTAAGGTTTTTAAAAAACGTATCCAAAACGTCTCCCTTTGAGATAAGTATCTGATGGCATCAACATGTTCATTCTCAAACACCTTTTCTAAAATCGTGAACCGTAATTGCGGTAAGGTGTGTTTCATTTCCCCCCAATGTGCAGCCAGACATGATTTTAAGTTTGCAGTTCTAATCATACTCTTATGTTCCGTCATGCGGATTTTAACTTTTCTAGTGGTCTGCCCCGCGTATACCAATCCACATGGGCATTTAATCGCGTATACCACCATACTGGAATTGCAATCAGCTGTGTGTTTCAATTTAATGATCTTCCCTGTGTGAGGGTGTGTAAAACTGTTTCCTACAATGACATTACCCCAATGGCCACAATTGTGACATTTCATCATGCCTTAGCTCCTTTGTCTGCTTGAACTACTTGCCCTTGCTTCAAAATTTCTTTGATATTCTTCGAGCGGGTATGCTAGGAGCTAGTCGGGAGGGGGGACAGCACCCAGATCATGTGTAACACGTAAGGTTTAAAAAAGTTGAAGGATTTAAGGTGTGCAGGTTACCTGCCAGGTCAGACTTATTTGTAATGTTGCCATGTGGGAAAGCAAATGCTCAGGACTAGGGGTGGCCATTAAACTTCGCTCCGCCCACGGAGTTAGCAGAGTTTGCCTACTCCGCGCTCTGCTTGGATCCCTGTGTTTCGGAGACAACTACGCCATTCCACGTGGCGAAGTTTACCGGCACCCAACCCTAAATTTGGTACTGCCTCAAGCATCACCCATGAAATAGCACCCCTCACCACACACACAAACTGTATGAGCGCTACTCATTGTGGGTGACAGATGTGTAGAAAGGAGAATGTAGGACTTAATTTCTGACTGTGTGATGTAACATAGGTAGACATTAGTTGCCAATGGTAGCACAGCAGAGTAAAACAGCTCACTGCTCTTTGCCAGTTTCTTCCCCTTCAGAGTACCCCTGCCCCTTCCCACACAGCCGGATAACAGCACTACATCACTGTTAGCCAAGGGCCGACCCGGTCATATGAATCGCACAGTAAAGCTGCCTCTGGCCTGGGCACATGGTCACAGATATTCCATTCAGAGTCCTTCACGATGAAAGGGTCATGCAACCCATTCACTGAGGGAAGTGGAAAATGCTTTTCACATCAAAAAACAAACATTCAACTAACAAATCACAAGCCATCATACAGTATGTAATGCTCAGCAGCCAGTGAATAGCAAGGACTGTTCTGCTAGTCAATTACTAAAACGCATCCATGATTGGTTGACTTGTGAATGAGCTTTACTGCATCTTTACTAGGGAATTGGATCCAAGTTATAAGGGTTTGATTTGAGACCCTGCAGTGCTATAGGGTTTCCCAGGGTCTCCCTCTAGAACAAGAAGAAATATGAAGGGGAGATTTGCGTTATTCTCCAGGGCTCACGTGGCACAAGACAGGCTCCTTGCAGCAGAGCAGCGGGCAAGCCGGAGCAAGCACTGGTGAATGGGAGGAGAATGCGGTACACTGGTAGCCTGTACCGTGCCCATGACAGATATCACTGGCCACACAATGGTACAGTTGGACAGGTAAGGCAGCAGTCTGAGAGTGCCACTTTCTGGTTGATGTGAGAAATTTGTTGGCAGACTGCTGATGAAGTTATATCACGTACTACCCATATTTCAGAACGATGTGCTGCTGATTCTGCCCACTCCGCAGAACTCAGCGGAATCCGCAGTTTTAATTTAACTCTGTGGAACTCCACCGAGCAGAACTCCGTGAAATTCGCCTACACAGTACACTAGCCTGGATTTCTTATGTTGACAACCCAATGAGAAATGCTATGGACCAGATTGGTTTATTGGCAAAAGTTATGTAAGTTACCATAGGGCCTATATTTTCATTATTAAGAGTTACGACGAAGTAAGAAGTTTGTATTTATTGAGAAATAAACAAATGATGAAGCCAATAAGCCTTTAAGTTATTACCCTGTGTCATAGCCTGTTAACAGGTATTTTGTTAGATGGAATCTCACAGATTACAGTAGTAAGAGACAGTTTTGATGTTAGTTATTCTCTCTGCTAAACCATTGGAGGGAAATTTGCACTGTGACGATCCTTACTAGACACTTCTAGAAGAGATTGTATATTGTTTAGACAACTGTTAATTGTGATCATATTTGTAATTGTATGCATAGTATTTAGATGTGAATTAAAGTACTTTTTAGGTCTGAATTGACAACTTTAGTTGGCTGTCAGTTTCTTGCCGTTAAAAAAATGCACTCATGAAAAATTGCAGCAAGAAGCTTTGGGTCAGCCCTTTTCAGTCAAATGTAATTCACATTCAATGTGTGTCCAAGACACAGCATGGGGTTATGGGTCAGACCCACGTCAGTAATTGACTTTAATGCCCCAACAGTGATGGCATTATTCTGATCCCATGTACACATCTGCCTGAAAATGGGTGCACTTCAGTGCCAGGGCTGATGAGCTAGTTCTTTAGTATTCCAATGTATTCTTTTATAGCTCCTCTTTTGTTTCTTCTTCCTTTTTAGGTCTCGCCTGGCGTTGGAGCGCTCATGCGCTCTTCGCCTGCGAGAGCTATAGTCATCAAGCAAGTTTCAAGAAGGGGACTCGAAGCACGGCCCCTCATTTTCATTGGGTAGTGTCAGCGTTTATGTTAAGCGCTTGCTTCCCGTTTCGAACTCCATGCAGAACAACTGAAGACAAAATTCATGGCAAGAGGATATCCTCCTAGACTCATTAAGGAGTCATATAAAAGGGCTAAGTACTACAGTAGGGATGCCCTCTTGGAGATGAAAAATGACACGAGTGAATCTAAATTGGTATGTGTTACTCGCCATTCGAATATGAACAATCAGTTGCGACAAATTATCTGTTCACAATGGCATATTCTGAATGCTGGCACCCAGGATACACCGATACCAAAACCGATGTTTGCTTTTCGTCGTAACAAAAATTTACGCAACCATCATGTACATTCGAAGTTTGAAAATAGAGGTGGTCTGGTGCAGAAGTCGATCACCGGTGACAGACCGGTTGTCGGTACGCACAAATGTGGCAATTGTCATGCCTGTATTCAGCTATGGTTTCTGATGAACTAACATGGGGGAAAAGAAAATTCCAATTTAATGAAATGACTAACTGCAGGTCAGCTAATGTTGTTTATCTTATTTTATGCCCATGTGCCAAGGGCTATGTGGGTGAGACGAGTCGCGAGTTCAGAATGAGACTCTCAGAACATAAATCCGCCTTAAGAAACAACAAGAGAGGGGCTCCCCTTGTAGCTCACTGGCAGGAAATGAGGCACAAACTTACTGACTTGAAATGGACTATACTAGAAAAGGTGCACAACCCAAAGGACAATAACATCAATGGCCTGAGAGGTAAACGTAAGGTATATTGGATTTACACCCTCCTAACAGCTACCAAGGGCTGAATGAATCTATACCCTGGCATAGACTCTCTCCGCGGGTATTGTTCTTATTTGTAATCTACAGTGTCAAAACGGTAGCATGTAAGATTACCCCTTTCTTTGATTACAATGGAACTGCGTGCTAGATCTTGAACAATACCTCCGCTTTTCAATAATCTTACCCTGTTTATATTTGAATAGGATATCCCCTTTACAAGAATAATGACCTAGTTGGATCTATATCTGCTGTGTCCTACACCGAGGAACACCTTTTAAAGGCCCTTGGGACGGGATAGCTAATAGCCTGAGGTATAATCCCATAAGGATGAACATCTTTGATAAGCCTCCTGCATGTTTTCATCTACGTGCCCTTCATGGGGGCATCATCTCTTGATGACTGAGTGGCATCTTGGATATATATTTTTTACTATCTTCTCACTACCTCTTTGCTATTTGGGACTGGGGCTTTCCTGTCTTCTGGTTGTGTACTTAGGCACGATGGTATGGTATACACATCGGATACCAGTATCCTTATTCCTTTTTCAGCTGGAAACTTTTTTTGGGTTTATTCTAATTCCTCTAATTCTTCGTCACTCGCTCTACTTTTTTTAGTTATTCTCTTTCTGATCTTGGTGATGGATTGTTCAACCAGCTTTCAGTTAAAGAAATTAGTGTTGTATGTATACCTGAATTATTGAATTGTATTTCATTGTTACATTATCCCATACAGATGACATTACGAAATTGGATGTTTCTACATCTTTAAGCCCCGCTGTGCAAGAATTGTATATTGGGATTTTTTTGTATTGAAGAAGAAAAATAAGACATTCTCTACATATATGAAGAATTTATGTTATACCAAAATGATTCCCTCTGCGCCCTGACAAAGAATCTGTGGACATTTGGTCCTTTTCCGAAACGTGCGTTGGCGCTTCCTTTTCCTTCTTTTTTCGTCTGTATATATTGTATATAATAGTGTATATTTGTTTTTAGGTTTCTTTTGATGAACTTTCTGGAGTATGAGAGTGGAGTGGTGTTTGATAGGTTGAATGGAAGTATTGGTTTCTGTATATATGATTAGATGAGTGTATGTTCCTTTGGGGTTTGTGAATATGTCTTCTTTTGGGGCCTATATAAGTCAATTAATTTAATATGAATTTGTTTATGTGTTCTATGATTAATGCCATGAAGAAATTATAAATAAATAAGAATATGTTTTTCTAAATAATTTTTGGATTGGGACAATGATGATTTATACATTGAACAAAAGTAATTGAATACTAAAGTAGATACTGGTGAGAGGTCCGTTCTTGTTTCCTGCGAGAGCTATAGTCATCAAGCAAGTTTCAAGAAGGGGACTCGAAGCACGGGCCCTCATTTTCATTGGGTAGTGTCAGCGTTTATGTTAAGCGCTGGCTTCCCATTGAAAAGGAGGGTTTTTGGTTGCCGCCCTTTCGCCTTTTTGCACGGCCCCCAAGGACTCGGTCGCCTGCATTACAGCTGTTGTGACGAAGTTTCTTATCAGAAGCTTCGTCACGCTGCCTTGCAAACGGCCTTGTCTTAACAGGCTTCTTTTGGTAGGACTCCCGCATGTTTGGGCGTCTTTCCAAGGTGTGCATGGCTTGCGTAGTGGCTTGTTATTTGTTTTTCTTAACATTTATATAGCGCAAACTCAACCTGAAGCTTTCGGAGCGCTTCACATGAGCACCATATTCCAGCACTGACTTTGGACGAGTCACAACATCTCAAGGCATTCTCATCATGGCGTGTTTGTCAATCAATCAATCAATCAGTTTGTGAGCTTTTGTGTCGGCTTCTCCTCGCAGCGCCTTGTGTAATTTTATGGCTCAAAGGCGTACATGCTGGGCTTGTGTTACAGGGCTCGGAGACCGAGAAAAACGTGCAATCCCAATAACCCTCTCCCCCCCTGCAGTTTTAATGCCTACTCCCCCTCCGTCTCTGCTGCGGGGACTGGGTATGGGAACCCAGTGACACGACCTCGCTGTGCAGGGGAGGGACAATAATGCTGATAGCACAAAAGAAACAAACTGCTGACAACCCCCCGTCCACCCACCCCCGTAAAAAAAAGAAAACAGCCCGTTTAGCAGTGCGAAAAGCTGAGCCAGCGATATGTTTTATTTTCCATTGGGGTTGCGGTGATATCAAATCCTGCGCGCGCATGCAGGAAGCGGACAAATGTTTTTTATCATTTGCATTGAGGCTGAATGAGAATGCATCACAAAGCAATCTGATTTGCTGCTGCCACTGCACCGGTGGGAAGCCGCAGGGGTAATTTGGATCTTTTTGGTTGAGCACAAAAAATTAATCTTCGTTGCTTGTGATCGGAGGCGGAGGTCGGTGCTGGCTCCCTGTAATTGCTGAACTACAACGATTGTAATACCAAACGCTGCCTACACCTCATTGATGCAAGCAGAACAAGACTGGGCCGTATTAATGAGATATTTGACGCTATAAATGCCAGGAAGCATTTGACAGACAAAAACTGATTAACTGAGTGTGTCCCTGGCCCTTGCACTCTTGGAGAATCAACTTTAGGACTTCTCAGAAGCTTGTGCTTGCATCATATCTGCAACAGTCTGCTTTGCTGAGCAGTGTTGTGTTGTTTGCTTTGTGGGGATAGAGCACATTTTTTATAGTAGTTTATAGTGGAATACTTGCGACCTTATGTCTTGTTCTTGGAGCAGAGGTATTTTGGTATCATTTACATGGACTTATTTAGCACTTGGACGTTCATCCAATGATGTGATGTACCAGGAGCCAAACCACAATCTTAGGTTGGATTCAAGGGTGTCTTGGGGTGCCGTCCAGTGTGTGTCTTTTCCCACTGTAGACTTTTATGGTACTTGTTGGTTCCTTAATTGGCTAAAATTATCCAGAGAAGCGTACAGGAGAAACTTAGTGGCAGTAGGGTGATAGAACTTTTTGTCTTTCAGCAGCTAGGAAAAGAGGGCTGGTTAGATTGGCTTCTGCATGACCTTTGGGATTTAGATTTAGAAACACAACGGTGGCTTGTTATAACAGCCCTTTGACGACATTCATCATTCATCAACACATCATGGGTGAACAAGCATTGAAAATGCAATAGGTCTCGCCTCTGATTAAGTTAAAGCCATTTGCTTTGCTAATGGTATTGTATAGCAAAGCAAATGGCTTTAACTTAATCAAAGGCGAGACCTATTGCATTTTTAATGCTTGTTTCTTTAGAGCTCCAGTAGTACCCTGACAGTGCTACTGGGCAGCTCACTTGCAAACATTACAACTGCAGAGTGGTCACTGCTTGTAAGCCAGGCAGCCATATTGGAATTGCTGTGTCCATTGTGTCAATAGTTTACAGTTCCAAGGTGACTTTTATGTTTAGAAGCAACATTTGGGTCATCTTGGTTGGTACAAAAAATGGTACATTGTGCACAATAGCACTTGCAGATAGCAACTTTGGTTGATGTTTACTGAGCGGCCATATTATAATTGTAGTGTAAAAGGCGGCCAGTATGGACGGCAGGGGATAGACCTGTGCACTGGACGAAGGGGGGAGGGGGGAAGGGGGATCCGGGAGTTGGGGTTGGGAGTTCGGGAGGGGTGGCTTGTTCTATTTTAGCAACACTGACTACTCTTAGAGGTCGCTGCGGACTAGTCTGCGGCCGGATTATCCTCTTGAAGACGCAACGCCGAGAGCGGGGCCCTGGCCGCAGTGACCTCATGCCTCATAAGCTGTGTACGCTTGTTTTTTTCTTTTTTGTGTTGCACCAATAAAGTACTTTAAACCTAAGAAATGGCAGAATCTACCACTGACTGACTATGGCAGGGGCAATCTAGTCAAAGTGTGTGTTCTCCCCAAACGTACCTTTCTTTACAAGTGCATCCTTTTAACATTAAGCAAACGTTCTTTACGTAAGGTGCAAATTACATAAATAGTTTCATCTGGGCTTCAAAGCGGGCTAGGATAGCATGGGAAAAACTTTGACGGAAGCTATAGAAGGTAGGTCGCCAATTATCTATCATTCAACTGTATTGTTGGGCTTTCCAATTAAAAACGTTTCGGATTCTCTTAGTTTCTATGACTAAATCTGTCAAAGGGTCCCTAGTCAATGCAATGATAAAAAGCTATAATGTTAGAAGACTTTGGGGCTCCTATGTTCTTCAAAAACATAATGCTTAAGACTTTAAAAACAGCTGCCATGATATGTACTATGCAAAAACAACAGTTGATGGACAGAATGCAGAACAATGTCATACATTCACCCCAGTACAGAGATCTGGGCCTAAATCCATCGTTTTTTTGCTCACCACACCACCCCAGTTCAAACATGACCATATGCAAATCAGCCTTGACCCTCATGGGAACAGTCCAGCCTGAACTGCCAAGCCATGTCTTCCCTGGACCGGTGTGGTGAGCAAAAAATGATGGATTTAGGCCCAGATCTCTGTACTGGGGTGAATGAAGTAATCAAAATCCTTCTCAGGGGTCTCACTGATACTTGGTCTTTTTAAACCAACAAAGAAGAAATTGGCACAGAAGCTGAAATATAAAAGATCATTTTTATTAAACTCAAATGAGTTGAGACTACGTCACACAGAAGCCTTAGCAACTGAATGAGGCAGTCTCAAGAGTACAGAACACTGGGGCCTTATATATGTGAGGGTTACATACTCAGCATAAAACCAAGGGGCAGTCCTGGCTCATGTAAGCATGCAAAATGACAAAGTTGGGCATACAAGATCTACTTGCTCAATAAAGTGGGAGGAGAGTTACTTCTCCATACAGCAGCAAAAATAGCCTGACAGTTATACTAGAGAAGCAGGTGCATTCTACTAGCTAGGCCCTTCTGGGCATGTGTGAAGTGGAGGATGCTGAATATAGTTTGTCTCTAGGCAGACTACAAGAGCAGTTAACAGAAAGGTAGGACAGAGCACATGGCAGACAAAATGGCTGCCAGAAATACAAAATGGCTTTCAGGTCATGCTAACAAATCTGTCCAATATTTAACAGATGGTCCTTTTAGCATGAGTTAAAGACATTCCTATGACCCAGTAGGAACATAGAAAATATTTGTACATTAATTTTCATAATTTTATCAATTTCCTAATTCATTGCTAGGTGGGCATTTTCCTTTCTAAACATTTCATTAAGCTTGTATGAGCAGGAATACAAGGGAAACAGAGCATTTAGTCATCATTAACATTCAGATAGCAGTAGAAAGTAATGACCTCTATTACAAATAGAACTATAATTTTTCTAGTCCTAAGCAAAAGCAAGTCCTAAAATCTTCTAGTAAACACCTTCAGGGCTCCTATGCATTTCAGTGACTATTATATACAGTGGCGATCCTTATCAATGCTCTCAGGTGAAATGGGAATACCCTTTATCAGAGTACAGACAGAACATTACTTTAAAACGATGGCAGCAGAACAATAAGAACAGTCACACAAATTTACTTCTGGTGGACCATTTTGGATGCTAAGGGCGGAGTCACTAGAGGCTATTCCTCTTCCATGGTAGTTCAGTCAAATGGGAACATCTCCCACACCCACTTTATACAGTGGCACTGGAAACACTTGTGCAACTATGCCAAAGTCCGTTCTAAGCCTCTTTGGTAGGCTTCTATCGTCCATCAAATCTGCTTCTGTTGTCTTCTTCCGCGTTGGGCCTCTTGATTCAGGCCTTCCATGAAAATAATGCTTCTCAGTATCTGTTGGAGTGCCCTCCTGGCAAACACTCACAGCTCACTCGAAAGTCTCAATGTCTCAATGCAGTGCACCAGTGTCTCTCCTTTGCGGCAGGCATTACAGATATTGTGCTCTTTGTTGGTCGTGGGCACAGATCATCTCGTGCAGACCCGGGTCTACATTCTCAGGCCCCAACACACATTATTCAGTGTCAGTGTACGCTTGGGCTGCTCTTTCATTTTATTTTTCCTTTCATCATTGGTACCACAATGTAGTTCCTTTTGCCAATCTTGGATACTCCGGTGCACTGTCCTTCTGTTGGAGCAAAGAAAAAGGGGGGGTGGCCAAAACTCAGGCCAAGGGGCTCAAGGGACCGCGCGCTGTCAGAGGTTACCAGCACATGACAGGTAGAAAACTGAAGCCTCAAACCAGCCCTGCCATCAACAACAGGGATCCTGCTCTTTTGCACTGAAACTCTGGTTCAGTGGCAAACAGGGAACCAGCTCCTCCTTCTTGTCTGATGTCCAACGCCGTCTGATGGAGCAAGCACGATGCTTTGAAGATGCCATTGATGAAGCGCTGGCGATCGCTGTCCAGCCTTGCTACTTTCTGGGTGCTGGGACTGTAGGTCCAAGATGTCTGCCCTTCATCTGTAGCTGTCACTGATGGGAATTAGGCTTAAATCAGTGTTCTGCAGGTTATTATGACTCTTCCTTTTAATCTGGAAGATCCAGCAGAACCTAGTGATGTAGGAAATGTGACACCGTTGTTAGTTTCCTTCAATTTAGTACAAAAACAGTTCATTGTATTTAACAGTGGGACTGCAAGCAGGTGGCCTGCCATCTGCGAGGAGTGTCCAGAAGCCATTGGACAAGAATTCTTTCTAAATGTGTGTCCTCACACATAGTGGCATTGTCTAATGGGGTAAACATTTTGTTTCCCAATGATTACGTCTAGGTGTTCCTGAATTCCTTATCTAGAACACCTCAAAAAGGAAATCACATGATACAGAATATCAGGGACATGTAGATACCTCCCTTTAATAATTGTGCATCAGGTGCACTATGCAATACACAGGCTAATGATCAAAATGTGGAAACAAAAGACAAGAACTAGAGAGTCCTGGTATTTCCATGATTAGAACACATCTGATCCCACCAAAAATTAAAGCAGCAGGAACAAAAGGGTAAAAAACCCAAATTATAATAGGCATTGAAAATTCGTCATGTTCAAAAAATAAACGTAAGGTATCTCCTATTGAGGTGGAAAACCTGTCTTACTATAGTATTGAGTCAGTTAACCAGTCCATCACTACCCTGACAGTCAGACTAGAAAACATCGAAGTGGGCCTAAAGAAAATTCTTGAAAACCAGTCTGGTCATACAAAAGGGAATTACACATAATATACTACCTAGGAAGCAGAACAGGATTAACTAGTGCAATATCATGAGAAAAGTTTAGGTCACCTTTAGTAAGAGCCGCAGATTTATAGTTCCTCCTTAGGGTCCAATCAGGAAACATTTAATCAAGGGCTGCCCGTCCCTTAAGGGAAGGGGCAGTAACATGGCGAACTGCAGGTGACACACTTTTAATCCTGTATATCTCTTTTTCTTTTCTTCAATGCCATTATAGCCAAATAGACATACACTGATGAAGTGTTGTCTGTCATGGGGCGTGGCTTGGCAGCCGATGGCGGAGGCTGCATAGACGCTGAGCTCCACCATAGAGGCTTTGCACCCCCTGACCCCACCAATCGAGAGGGGGACAGAGTGTGCTTGGCTGGGCACTTTCGGCGGAACGGGGCGGCGCGGACCACGAGAGTGCATCGGTGGTATCGCAACCAGCGCCGAGGGCGGACAAAGCAGAGGCAAGATGGCGGCTGGGCCCCGATGACATACTAGGGGAACGAATCCCCCGGCGAATGCTCCACGGCGGGGAGTGCCACAGACGGACCGGGACCGGCGCTGGGGACGGCTGGAAGTCATGCATGCTGCTGCGGAGGCAGGCTGGGTGACGGAGCAGATCCTGGTTGGTTTTGCGGTGGCCCTTTGTTACCGGGGCTGCCGGGAGGCGGAGGGTGAGACGGAGCCGGGGGCCGCTGCGGGACCAGGTCGCCGGCAATAAAGACATTGTGGAGCGGAGCGCGCCCGCCCAAGACTGTGTGGGAAACAGAGTGGTGGGACCTGCAGGGACATCCCCATTACTCCCCCGGCAGTCAGTGGACATGGGAAGCAGTGTGCAACATGGCGGCTGGGCGGCGGCAATGGCGCTGAAGACCGGAGAGGCGGCGATATTGGACTCATAGAGTGGAGCTGCCGGAGCTACAGGAGGGGCGAGATTGCGACCAGCCACGGCTGAGAGCGCTTGGATTGTGCAGGGAGACGAGCGCAGGGTGTTGATTGCCCTTGATCAGTGCTGATGGGACCCTCGCCGGATGGAGGCATCAGGAGATAGACTGCGTTGCGGAGGCTGAACCTACTACAGAGGCCGAACGGTGGGCGCCTGGCATCGCACTGGTGAGTGGGGCGCAGGGGTCCTGGGCCCGCGAACTGCGTAGGCGGGCGTGGGGTCCCGGGGCTGCTGTGCACTGCGAGCTGGGGCGTGGAAGGGCGAGGACTTCTGCGGGGGCCAGGAGGACCAATTGGCAGCACAGTGGCCGCAGTGGGGACTAAGACGCTGGCACCTGCGGGACCGTAGACCGCAGCACACTGTGGACAGCACCTGGGAGCACGGGGACCGCTGGCGGAACCTGGGTTGGGCCGCAACTATCTGTGTAGGTGACCAGGTGGAGGAGGATTGCTTGTGCCCCACAGGTAACGCTAATGCCCCTGATAGTAAACAACACTAACAGTCCCCAACAGGCCTAGAGGGGTCATCACACTTTCGGGCAAAGGCTGGGCACCGCAACTGTGTTAAGACATCTACACGATTGACTATCCCCAATAAAGTGGGGTAACGACGCGCTGCTCCGACTGGTAGGCCTACTGCTGGACCGCAAAGAGCTGGGAAGATTGTCTCCAACGATCGCTTCCATGGGGAAATTGAAAGGGAAGAAGGAGGGGGCACAGCAGCACTCAGACGGTGAACTCACTGGCCAGGTGGAACAGGCCGGGCCGGAAATGTCTCAAGACCTTAACCTGCAACAGCAGTTTGATAACATTTTAACAGCGATTGCGGACTCTCGTACTGCTCTTCAGCAAGATATAGCGCCGGTGGCTACAGTACTAGAGCTTCTACGAGCAGACCACTCCAAGCTAGTGGATAGGGTAAAGCTGGTGGTGGGAGCGATTCAAGTAGTGGAGCCGGCACAAACTGCGCTGAAGGCCACGGTGGCGAATGCCCTGGATCGTATTACCGCACTGGAAAAGCGGGCGGAGGATGCGGAAAGTAGAAATACGAGGAACAATATACGCATAGTGGGTCTGCCGGAAAAAGCGGAGGGGGCGGATATGGTGCAATACCTTGAGAACTGGTTGAGATCGGAAGTGGCCCCGGAAGGACTGTCTTCCTTCTATACTCTGGAACGAGCCCACCGAGTGCCTGCCAGACCTACACAGCAGGGGAGACCCCCGAGACCGGTAGTGGCCCACCTGTTGCATTTCCGAGATAGGGATCTGTTACTTCAGAGAGCACGTGCGGACGGCCCCTATCATGTTGGGAACAGCAGGGTCAACCTGTTCCCGGACTATACTTTTGAAATCCAACGGCATCGATCCTCCTTCCTGGCCATTAAAAGGGAACTGAGGGAGGAGGGACTTCAGTACTCGCTGTTGTTTCCTGCCAAACTGCGAATAATCGTGGATGGCAAGACGTGTTTTCATGAAACCCCAGATGAAGCGTGTGCATGGCTGGAATCCTACAGGGCTGGGAAAGATGGCCAGGAGCTGGGAGACCTTGGCAGGGCTACCACAGCGCAAATCGCAACGACTTCGGCGCAGAGGGCGAGGCTTGAGGAGGCCATCGGTGTCGCAGACCAAGGTGGAGCGGCAGGGAGCGCTGGAGGCGGTCACGGCGTTATCAGGGGGGCGGAGGATGCGGACTCCGGTGGGCGTGGGCACGGATTCGGACAAAGACAAAGAACGCTCTGATACAGAGGTCTCGGAGGTGGACAGTGTATGGATTCTGCAGATCACACCAGCGACGGCAGATGGGTTGTTTGATGAATGAACGGATGCAGTGGAGACGGAGCACGGGTTGTTGCGGGGGCCGCTGAGAGACATTAGACATATTGAGGATGGAGGGCGGGTGCTATTTTCGCTGATACCCATTGAGTTTTCAGGTGGTGGGTGGGGGGGGAGAATGCAAGAGGCGTCCAACTGATTAGGGTTTTCAGGGCGAGATGTGAGCAGAGGCCGAGCGGCGAGCCGTTGGCGCTGAGCTGCCCTCGTTGCCCATAAGGCATGCCCTCAGAGATCGCTGGTGGGCTTAGTTGTGGGTTGTTTGTTGCAATGGTTTGGATGGGGACTAGCTGTTTGGTTCTAGGTCCTGTTCTTGGGGGGAGGGGGTGGCTGGGATGTTGGGAAGGGAGTTGGGGTCGGGGGGCACCGGTGGGGTTTCTGTGGCATGTATGGAGAGGTTGACAGTACACACTAGCGATGGGGGCTGTAGCTGACCTATGCTGTATAACCTGGAATGTAAGGGGGCTCCACACCATGACACGCCGCCAAAAGGTCCACGCATACTTGGTTAGGAGAGGGGTCCACATAGCGCAGCTGCAGGAGACTCACCTTACTAAGGCGGAGGGGAAGGCTTTGCAGAGGAGATGGAGAGGCCGGGTATTTAATACCACATATTCGGCGTTCGCACGAGGGGCATTGATATGGATTAGGGCTGGGGTTCCTTTCCAGGTGACTAGGCAGGTGATAGACCCGGAAGGCAGGTTTATAGCACTAGAGGGTAGACTCCGGGGCAGGGATATAGCGTTATGTAGCGTTTATGCACCGAACATTGACCAGCCACGTTTCCTGGAGCGTCTATCTAGCACATTAGCACATTACTTCACAGGCTCGATGATGCTGGGTGGAGATTTCAACACTATAGCGGATGTAGCGCTGGACAGATGGCATCCCCCTCTGCTGGACTTCCCGGTACATAGGTTAACCAAAAATAGGCGGGACTGGCAGGACAGATGGGCGTTAATAGACATATGGCGCGCGCACCACCCTTGTGAACGGGACTACTCGTATTTCTCGGCGGTACATCATTTACACGTTAGACTAGATACGGTATTATGCTCGCCCTCGATGGCGCCTTCGGTGGTGCATACCGAATACCTTGCCAGGACGTTGTCAGATCATAATCCATTGTTGCTTACCATGCACTGGATGCCGGCGGTGTAGGCTATTCCCACCTGGCGTTTGCGGCCTGAGACACTGGAGGACCCGGTGTTCCAGAAAGAAGTGGGAGAAGGGATAACACACTACTTTACTGAGAACACGGGTACGGCCTCCACAAGAGCGCTGGAATGGGACGCCTTCAAGACGGTCATGCGGGGGCTCTGTATAAGTAAACATGTAGGTGTAAGGAAGGTACTGCTTTAAGATGTAGACCAGGCTGAGAGTAGGCTGAGGAGGGCGGAGTTGGCACGGCCAGGACACCCAGAGGATCAAGAGGAAGTGTTAGCGGCGAAAGAAGAGATGGCAGTGGAGATAGAGAGATTGTGCTGTTTTGAACGTAAAGCTTATCTTACGAAATCACATGCAGAGGGAGATAAGGCAGGTACACTACTCGCCTGGCTGGCCAACCCGATGAAAAGGGCTTGCCTATATTGGTGTTGGGGGAGGATGGAGAGGAGGTAGTGTTTGCCCAGAGTGAGATCTTGCATCGATTCCGGCAGTACTACGAGAGATTATATGATAGTTCATTGAGGGCGGGGGGCATCGAGATTGACTCCTTCCTGGATGAGGTGACACTTCCAGTGCTGGAGGAGGAGCAGGCGAATTGTTTAGGCCAAGACATACAGTTAGAGAAAATTAGGATTGCTATCAAGCATATGGCCCGGAACAAAACGCCTGGAACGGATGGTTTACCGATTGAGTTCTATGCAAAATATGTAGACTTGCTGGCCCCGAGGATACTGGAGGTTTACAGAGAGGCGAAGGAATTGGGTTGTCTCCCTGGCTCCATGCGAGAAGCGCTTGTGATCCCATTACTGAAGACTGGACGGGCACGAGTACGGCCTCCTATCGCCCATTATCGATGTTAACCACTGATTATAAAATCTTGCAGCATATGCCCACATTGATCCATGAGGATCAGGCTTGTTTTATACCAACTAGGAATACCTCCCTTAGTGTTCGGAGATTGATAAGGATTTTAGAGGAGGAAGAGACCGGTGCACAGCAACCCTTGGTGTTATCAGTGGACATCGAGAAAGCATTTGATAGCCTGGAGTGGTTATATCTATACAAGACGCTAGAACGGTTTGGAATGGGGTCTGATTTTGTGACGTGGACAAAAGTGCTATACACATCAGCAGTAGCAAGAGTACGGGTCGGGTCATTGGTGTCATCCCATTACCCGGTAGCTCGGGGGACTAGGCAGGGGTGTTCACTCTCCCCTTGTTGTTTGCTTTAGCTGTGGAACCGCTGGCGGCAAAGGCCAGGCTGGGGGTGGCTTACGGGGGCCTTTGCTACAGGGGGGGAATGGCAATATATTTCGCTTTATGCCAACGACCTCTTGATGTTTCTGGAAGACACAGGGAGAGCGCTGGAGGGAGCGACGAGGTTGCTCTCGGGGTTTGGAGAGGTATCGGGACTGAGGGGGAACTGGTCGAAGACATGCTTGTTCCCGGTGAGGCCTGGGGAACCTCCGCCCATCGGACCTAGTGAGGCTCGATGGGAACCGACTTGGCTGCCATACTTGGGAGTGTATATCTATCACAGGGCTGCTGATATGTTGGAGGGGAATGTTGGGAGAGGCGTAAGAGCATTGAGGGGCAGTATGGCCTTTTGGGCTACGCTCCCGCTGACTGTGGCAGGTCGTATAGCCCTTTTAAAGATGGTGGCGCTGCCTAGACTGCTATGTTTTTTTAGAACACTACCGATATGGATCCCGAGCTCGATCTTTAAGTCACTGAAATCGTTGATAGTAGGATTCCTATGGGGATCGGGCAGGCGAAGGGTGGCACAGGCGACGCTAGTTAGACCTAAGGCTGAGGACGGATTAGCGGTCCCGGATATGGAATTATATTATTTGGCAGCCCAGTTACAGGTATTAACGCACGCAGTGGCCAAGGAATTTAGGGGCCCAGAGAATTTGAGGGGTAAGGGGATCCCCCATCATGTCCTCTCCTATATAGTAATGCAACAAAAGCTGGTTCTTAGGGATCTGTCCCTAGAGGAGAACACACTGAGGCTATGCTGGAATCGCTCACAGCGCAGGGCGGAAGTATTGCATATTTATGCGCCGGAAATCCCACTGGGGATGGCCTCGGCGCTACCCCATGGGGGTGACTAGACGCCGTTGCAGGGCTGGGAGTAGGAAGGGATCCAAGTAATTGGAGACCTCTGAGAACGGAGAAATGCTGTCCTACCAGGCGCTACAAGAGAGATACGATCTGCCTAGAGGAGGGTTTCTATTACATGCAGCACTGACAGGTGCGCTGCGGGCGCACTGGAGGGAAGGGCTCACTGAACCTAAAATGTAAATGGCGTGCCAATATACAATGATGGCAGTGGGGACCTTTAAGGCGGTCACTTGTCTGTACGCTAGGATGCTGAATGAAGGGCTAGCGCCCTTGGACAACTTGAAAGTAAAGTGGGAAGCGGGCATAGAGAAACCCATACCAGAAACAGTCTGGGCACAAATACTGCAGAGGGCTTGGAACAGCACGAGAAATGCGAGATTTCAGCTGGTGCATTTTTATATACTTCACAGGGCGTATCTGACCCCTGGGAAGATTAAGAAATATTTTAGCCTAGCAGAAGCAGCGTGCCCCCGGTGCGCACATGAAGGAGCAGAGCTGGAACACATGTTGTGGTTGTGCCCCGAATTAAGAGACTACTGGGAAGAAGTGGGTGACACGTTGACTACAATCACAGAGCGACGGTTGACTTTCGATATGGCAACATGCATACTGCAGTGGTTTCCACACACT
Source organism: Lissotriton helveticus (assembly GCF_964261635.1). Lineage (NCBI taxonomy): Eukaryota > Metazoa > Chordata > Amphibia > Caudata > Salamandridae > Lissotriton > Lissotriton helveticus. The sequence goes on from NC_136057.1 coordinate 1,394,929,988, forward strand.
CCCAAAACAAAAATAACTAGCAAATTTGTGGACATGGGGCTCATTCTAGTAAAAAGGGAAATAACGAGATGGTGGAAGGCGAAGGAGGGCCCCAAAGGGGGGAAATGGAGAACCAAGTTTTTGAAATGGGCATGGAGCGAGAGTGAGATTAGATATCAACAGGCGAGGCGGCTTAACAATGAAAAGGCAATAGATTCAGCAAGAGCATGGGAGGCATTGGTATAAGCACTGTCGGAGATCCAACTGGTGGGTGCTGAAGATAGAGGGAGCGGGGGTGGACGGAGTCTCCTAGGACAATAGGTAACCAGAGGAATGTCATCAACTAAGGCTGTAATGCAATGTTAGATAAATGCAGATGAGAGCAGTAACACACTGGTGCAGTGGGAGGGGGGCCGGGGGATGTGGTAAGGTAGGGGGATCGAACTAGGGATCGGAGGTAGGAATTTGTGAGCACCAGTATGGCTAGGCACAACCGTTCCTATTGTTCTGGAATGATTCTAATGTTGAGGGGACTGTAGGGCGGGATATAGATGAGGGAGTATGATGGGCTGTGTCCGGTTATTGGTGTGTGATGATGATATATGTTTGATGAATATATAAATCCAATAAAATACGTTTAAGAAAAAAAAATAAGTGTTGTCTGTCATGTTAACAGCATGAAGTATCATATCTGTGAAATTTAGTAACCAGAACAAGTCCAACCAACTGTTGCGTAGTGATGGGCATCGTCATGACCATCCCCTCACAACACAGAGGAGCTTGTAATAGTATTAAACAACAAAAGCATAGAAACAAAAACATGCATAACAGAAAAACACACATGCCAAGCCATCAGGTATACTTGCTGTATACCAAGCACAGAAAGCATAGACAAATTACAATAGCATATGTAAATGAGCGGTGACGCACAACACCATGTCATGCACTTGATGCACTGTGAACCTGCAGCCCAAAACCCAATATTCTGGCCTGCTTAATTTGTCAGGCTTAAAATTAATATTCAATTTCCTTACTTTCCTCACCCCCCTTTTGACAGCAGGTCACCTTAGTGGTGATCGGCTGTCAAATACAACTTACTGTGTCGCTTCTGACACACAGGACCAGCAGGAACAATTTATAAAAGGACAAAATGCACAAACATGAAAAACACACGAAAATATCTTTTCAAAGGAGTTATACAAAAAACACATCTTGTTTCAACATACTGCTGACAGCACCCTTCTTTTTGCAATTTGCACGTTGATTAGGTCCCACAGGTACATATGGAACACTCGTTCCATCACCTCGTGGAATGGACCATCACTGATGCGTTTGCTACTGACCTCTGCTTTTCCACTACTTCCCTGCACCTACTGTAACATTCTCGGTCCGTTCTAATATTCTCTTACCCTAATTTCCTACCTATAGTCATTCAGGGCGCATATTTCACCTTTTTTCCTCTCACAACGATGACGTTTTTGTCAAACCAACTCACGTATCTTGTCAGCCTTAAAACCACCCAGAACAATTCATGAATAATTTGTGGGCAGAAGCAAAAAAAATACACAACACAAAAGAGAGACACTTCACATAACACACAAAATATCAACTGTAACCATCTTCTCAAGTTTGCAATGACTAAAACATGTAAGCATGTTAAGCCACCTTAATTTTGACTGTCCAAAAGTAAACCTGTTTCACAGATACTCTGGGGCCCATTACGATGTCGGACGGATTGCCCCCACCAGGCTGGCGGTAGCCAGCGCCAGCCTGGCGGGGGCAATCCGCCCAACATCCACACTCGTTTCCCCCCGCCATATTAGTATGGCGGGGGGGACCTCGGCGGACGGAAAGACCGTCCGCCGCTTTTCCGCCCCGGTCGCCTTGCGGCCGGGGCAGAAAAGGAATAATATGGTGGTGGTGTCTATCAGACACCGCCAGCCATATCATGATGGTGGTCTTTAGGTGCCTTTCCGCGGGGGCGATGCCGCCACGGAAAGGCATGCGGTCTTCACTCTTGGGGCCCCCTGCGGGCCCCCAGAGTGAAGTATAGGTGGGGGGTGCACACAGGGGTACCTGTGGTACCCCCCACATTTGCATTAACAAAGCGGCAGGCACCGCGCGGTGCCTGCCGCTTTGTTAAAGCAAATGCTGAAATGCATTTTTAGCATTGTGGCGGGCGGTGCAGAGATCACCGCCCGCCACAATGCCAAAAATGCAGGAGGTGCCAGCCACTGTGGCGGGCACATCCTAATACCCGACACCAACCTCAATTAGCAGTGAGTCCACACAAATATAAAACCAATATAATCATGTACCCGAATAAACAACAAAACAATAGGGAAAAGTTTAACAAAAACGAGTTCCCATCAGTCCACCATCGAGACCGCCCTTCATCATCTGGGATCTCTTGTATATATGTATCACATTCAGGGGTAAACACACCTGTCTTGGCAGATGATATACCAATGCACAGGAGTGTCCCAAAACAATTATGCAGATGTGAAGAAATGGCATGCCTAGTGGGGAACTGAGTAGCAGTGCTTAGAAAAATGTGTATTGTGAAAACAGAAAAGAGAAGGAGGCTCTAAAATTAGGTCGTGATCGGGGAAAACAACAATTTTAATATACACCCTCACACTCCTAAATCAGTAAAAACAGTGCAAATTAGTAGTATAACAAATGACCACTAAAAAAAGATGTAAGGTCGACATGTTTCTGCAGTCGAATGGAGTCTCGAGATCTCCTGCTGCTACTTCAGGACCATTAGTGCTACTGCTCAATTCAAAATAAACCATATCACCTGAATAGTATATGTGTAATCGTCTTCCCGTCCTGAACACAAGAAGAAAATGATATATATAAGGGTACATGAAAAAAGGTAAAATTATAATCAATAACATGCACATTGTGCCTTCATTATAATGTTATATCATTTGTATTGGTCATAAACAATAATTGACCATTATTAAGACCATCATAGTCTATCACAAATCACCAATTCATAAATTTGCAAGTTTAAATTCACTCACCCACTTGATGGGAAGGAAAAACCCCACCTCACCTGGCACGAGCTCAGGTAGTGGATGCACCGCACTATAAAGAAAACGACAAAAAAGATGTATATATACACCTAAATACATTCCTCATCTAACTAGTCTTAACATACGCCAGTAGCGGCGCCGCATTTGCCTGCCGATGTCAAGAGACACCACCTGGTTACATTCGCCGCTTATGGGAATGTATTGTTGCAAATTGTTATCGGTCCTGTGACTTGAAAGCAGCAACCAACAAACTAAAACTCAAAAAGCCGAGACCAGAGATAGTCCCAACATACACGGTCTGCACTCCTTAATGATTGTGAGTCGAACTTACCTCTCCGTCAGTACACCGGTCCTCCCTCAAAAGCTCTATCGTGGGGAGGAACCGACTCGGTGCACCGGAGGGAGATAAATGCATGTCCTGCTTCCGCGTTGGGCGTGTATAAACGTGCCCGGCGCGTGATTACGTCCCAACGCACTACTGCTGTCGGGAAGTGTAGTTCTAATGAGCAATGCATCCAGATTAGTGGTTCGAATCCCCACTCGGATACCAAAACACTCGAAGGGATAAGTTATCTCCTATTCTTGATGGTCGACTTTATTATCAGAGACCCGCAATGTTGATGATTCAAAATTATATCTGATCATTGAAATGACAATATTAGTCAGTACCTCGGGAACAACAGTTCCAATCCCCGTTTGGACTCTTACACATACAGCAGAAAATTGCAGCATGGGCATAGTTTAGCTCATATTCTTACTGCTCAACAGAATTGTCAAGGGCCCATGGTATCTACAATTCATATTATTATAGCCAAACTATATGTCATGCATGTAAATAATATGTTCATGGAATAACCACGTTATCTCATGAAAACAGTGTTGGCAATCTCGATAATACAGAGCCACTTGTTACAAACACGCTATGCATAGTCTGGTGATCCAGAAGGATTATATTTTAGATTTTGAAAATATTAAAGGTTTTAAAGACAATATTGACAGTCGTGCCAGGCATTTAAAGCGACATCCATGGGATGTCTTCGTTCAACCCACATCTATCGCTCTGAAGTCTGTAGACCCATTTTTGTTCACATTTGAACAGGAATTTAGAGGTGTCAGTTACAGAAGGAGGGATCCATGGTTGGTCCAATACCGTCCAAAATATATCAGAGGGTTGATGACCTACTTGCAAAAAGTGATTCGTCAATTTCGTTGCTTGTTTACAACAGCGAATCGAACTTTTATGCTCAGAAATTCTTAATTTAATTTTTCTGGTGGTCATCCCCACATAGTTCAATTTGCAAGGGCATGTTATCAAATAGATCAAGTTGGAACTGTTACAGTTCGTAAACCGTCTAAGTTGCCAAGGTCTGTCAGTGCCTATGTCTATAGTGAGTGTTTTGGTAGTTTGGGGGCAAGCCGCGCAGTTACCACAGGGATGGTGTCCAGTAACTGCGGGCAAGTCCCATAGAGTACCAACCGCCCGGGGGATCACGGTTTTAGGTCTGGTGTGGACCAGCTGATCCCTCAAGTTTTGGCCTCTCTTAAAGGCAAACAGAAGAGGGGGTATTGAATCTGTACATGTATTGAGAATCTTCCAATGTTTTTTGACAATTTTTTGAATCTTATTAGAAAATGTGCTGTATGTATTTACACAAGTAATTCTTTCTTGTTGGATTTTCGGAGGGGCCAATTCTAACAGACATTCCCTGTTGTTATTAGCAGCCCTTTTCTTTGCATGTTTGATTAGACGTTTAGGATATTTCTTGTCTTGTAAATTTCTTTCAAGGGCTTGGCAATGTTCTTGGAAAGCAGTTTTGGTGGAACAATTCCTCTGAATACGGAGGAATTGCCCAAAGGGCAAATTATCCCTTAGTGCTTTGGGATGGAAACTTTCATAATTTAACAAGGAATTCCTTGCCATTGGTTTCCGGTATAACTCAGATTGTAGGACCCCTCCTGATGCAGAGATTAACAAATCTAGAAATGATAATTGATGTTTGTCAAAATCAATGGTAAATTTAAGGAATTGATTCCTTTCGTTCAGCCATGCATGAAACTGACGAAGTTCATCCTCCGTTCCTCGCCACACGACAAAAATGTCGTCTATATATCTTTTCCATACTCGCAGACACTGAAGATGGGGGTTAGTGTCTGCGAGTACGTGTGTTTGTTCGAATGTGTGAACATACAAGTTAGCGAGACTAGGAGCAAAAACACTTCCCATACTCGTCCTGCTAACTTGTAAGTAGATCGATTCCTCATATTGGAAGAAGTTCTCAGTCATGGCAACCGTTGCCAGAGTCATAATGAATCTGACCGGAGTGATAGAATTAAGATCTCTGTTGGTCAAAAGGGCTTCAATGGCCTCTAAAGTCTCGGTTTGTGGAATTGATGTGTATAAACTCTCCACATCAAATGACACCAAAAGATCAAGGTCTTCATTGAATTCAATACCTGGCAGGATCCTTAGGACATCTTTAGTGTCTTTAAGGAAAGTGGGCATCTCCCGCACTATTGGCTGCAAGAAAAAATCTACGATAGTAGATAAAGGTTCCAGCAGTGAACCAATACCCGATATAATAGGTCTACCAGGTGGGGGGCGTTGTGTCTTGTGTACTTTTGGTAGCGTGTAAAAGTACGGCATTTTAGGATTGACAGTGCATAGGTATTGGGATTCCTTTTGTGTGATCCATCCTTCCGCTAGGCCTTCCTCAACAATATGGCCAATAACCACGGTCAGCCTATCAGTGGGGTCACTGTCCAGTTTACGGTACGCCCTTGTGTCATTTAGTTGGCGCATTCATTCTTCACGATATGTTTCCACATCCATTAGTACAGTTGCCCCACCCTTGTCGGCTGGTTTGATTATCACCGACTCCAGATTTGCCAGAGTCGTCACAGCCTCCTGTTCATCTTTGGACAGGTTCACAAAACAATTTTGAGGTTGGAGGTACAACTGTCTCAGATCGTGATCTACTGCCTCTTCGAAGGTCTGTACTTTGGCTGCACGAACGCCTGAGCAATGTAGTGACCCCGGACTTAGTGAAGCATGTGGCCAAAGGCTTAGCCTTCCAAATACGGTGGATCTATCGGTCTCACAGCTTTCCGACTTGCAACTATCATTGGACTTAGAAAAGACACCAGATCTGGTGATTGAAAATACACCAGAGGATTTAAGACAGCTAAGAGGGAAGAGGGAGGGTGCAATAAGTAAGAAAAAATTGACAGTCTTGAATAAACAAAAATAAAAAAAAACATATAAGACTTCTAATAGGACAGGAGAAACTCGAACTATCAAACCACAGAGAAAAGAGCAGGAAAATTCCAATGTGATTGTTCACCAGGCACTATCTGATACTCTGGTTCCTATTACCAGTGAAACTATAATTGGCATCCCATCGGGTGAGGTAGACGCTAACACTGATCCCAATGACTATCTATTAACCAAAATCGGAGACCTTCTCAAACAATTACTTAATCCACTAGAATTGAGATTGGGGCAAATAGAAAAAGTATTAGCTGACCTGACACCTTTTGTAAAAACAGAAACAAACCAACTGGGACAAAAAACAGGGGGGGGAAGCAACCTCCTGTAATCTCAAATGTTCCAAATAAACAACCTATCTCATCGGTAGCTAAACCTATCCAACCGTTAGTCCCCCAAAAAAAGACACTAGATAACACTTTAAGTAATACTCCGACCAATATTACTAATACTAATTCGACAAATAATAATATAGATTCAAAAACACCATTAACACAGTCGAACAAAGGATGGGATAGTGGATCCCATGACGGAAGATTCTCCGTCAACCTCCCACCGGAAGCCACTCCTTTCACAGTCGTAATGACTGGTGTCACAGAATTGGGAGATCAAACTAGTGAACCGACTTGGTCGCTAAAGAACAAGGTTCAACATTGGTTAAATGTAAATCGCCCACCTCCTCCCTACTGTTCACCCAAGATCCTAATGGTAAGAAGAGCCCCTTGGGTAGGACACGGTAAAAAAACGATACAAGGCGATTGTGTTCTCATCACCATTGATGATCCCAGACTAGTTGATCGCATCTGCTCATTGGACTACCAGACCCCAATCGGGGCTATAGGAACAAAGCGCCTTTCCTTCTTCTATCCCTCGAGAAATCGAAATGGTTATCATTACGATGGATCTTGGCATACAGTAGGCCCTCGACACCGGGGTAGAGAAAGGGACAATTGGGGAGGACCTTATCATAGGGATCCCCATAGAGATCCACCTCTCTGGGAGGGTTGGTACGGTATCCCAATGTCAAACCGATATAGCGGCCTTGAGCTAGTTGATTGACCACCACAGGATAAAAAACATCTCAGCTCCAACAAAAGGGAATTAGAGACTCTTAGTGGATCACAAATAACTAAGACTCTAACTAGAGATCCCCAAACTCTAAGCGTAGTGTCCTTGAACATTGCCGGTCTCCGTCCTAAGATCGAGGACGGTACTGCCATAAGTTTCCTAGACAGACACCAAATCGTATGTCTCCAGGAACTTGGTCACCAACGGAGCTCCACCTTCTGGGTTTTAGGACGTTCTTCTCGCCAGCTTTGGCTGGGAAGATGGGCAGAGCAAAGGGGGGATTAACTATTTATATAGCGAACACTGTCCAAATAAAAATAGTCACTCTTGAATTAGACACAAATTTCCAGCTTCTTTCCCTCTCCTTACCAAAAAATGAGACATTATACTCATTAACTTTTATAATAACTTGGAGGAAGGAGATTTTATGAGAGTAATAATAAACTTAAATGAAAAACTCTCTTATCTCAGACAGACAAAAGGAGGGAAAGGTGTTGTCTTCTTCCTTTGGGGAGGGGATTTTAATTGGAACCCCTGCCCTAATAAAAATTGTAGTGAAACGACTAGTGATCCGGACATTCCCCCTATCCATTTTTGTCATACTAAATCAGGCATAGCTATGAATGACCTTATGCCTGACCTAGGACTTACAATAGCTAACAAGCTAAACCCCAAAACAAGAAAGTTAGAGCCTACATATGTAGGGAGAGGGCACCAGTCCACTGTCGATTATGTTCTCATATCGGATGGGCTGTTAAACAAGATTAAACATGTTGAGATTCTATCAAATGCATTAAGTGACCATCTTGCTATAAGGATAGAATTCAACTTATTAAACCAACAATCCTTGGAGACAACGATAGCCCAAGTTTTGAATCAGAATAATTTACAACTGGCACAGATAAATGGGTATAGCCTAAAATGGGGGACAATAGACCCTGGGAAAATTACTGAAAAAGTGATTAAAGCGGCATATTCTCATTATAAAATGCCTTGATCTAACTGTGACAGAGGAGGAAGTTATAATAAGCTTCTGTAAAATTTTAATTGTAATTAAGGATCTCTTGACAAAAACATCGAAAGCAGAAACTTCAAACCAAAAAGGTTGGTTTAATCACAGCTGTACCTCGGCATATACTAAGCTTAAACTGGCCCTTAATAATGAAAATAGAGACCCAAGGACAATCGCTAGACTCAGAAAGGAATATCTCTCTGCCAGAAAGCAGAGAAAAGCTGAACTAAAACAGATCCTGTGGGATGAATTACATAAAAGTGCCTTACAGAAAAATAGTGAGGCTTTCTGGCGAGTAGTAAAATCCCCCTTCTTAGCTGATGACAACGCCCCAAAAATTGAGGTAGCCATAGAAGAAGGAGTCTGGATTTCTCACTTCTGAAACATCTTTAAAAATCAGGTGTTCTCTGAGAGTGAAGAAAAACTCAACCAGATGTTGATTATCCTATTCGAATAGAATTTGATATTTCTGAAGTCCTCATGGCCATAAATTTAAGTAAAAATGGAAAAGCTCCAGGCCCTGACGGAGTCCCGGTGGACATCTTTAAACATAACACAGACCTATGGGCACCTATATTGACCAGGGTGTGTACGGCAGCTGCAAAAAAAGGGCTCCTGGAATCTTGGACCAGGTCTGTTATGGTCCCGATCTTCAAAAAAGGAGATCGCCAGGACCCTGCCTGCTACCGTCCAATCTCACTATTGGATTCAGTGGGTAAAGTAGCAGGCAGGGTCATACTTGAGCGTCTACAACAATGGGCAGAGGATAGGGGGATACTGTCAGACCTACAATTTGGTTTCCGGGAGGGGTTTGGTACAGTGGAGCAGGCCTTAAATCGGTCAATAATTGTAGGGAAATATATACATGCAAAAAAAGATAAACTTTACATGGTGTATGTCGATCTCTCTGCGGCTTTTGACTGCGTGTCCCATACTAAGCTATGGCTAGTCCTATCGCAAATGGGTGTGGACCCCCCACTTCTAGACTTCTTGAGGGAACTATACTCTAAGGCCTCAGCAAGGGTACGTTATGGTGTTAGGGGCGAGTTGACAGCGTCATTTGGAGTAGAGCGCGGAGTAAGGCAGGGTTGTGTCCTGGCCCCCTTCTTATTCTCCTTATATACAAACAGCCTGGAGATAGAACTGCTGAGGGGGGCCCAGGACCTCCCCCAAGTAAAATCACGCCCTATTCCTGCTCTGCTCTATGCGGATGACGCTGTCATCTTGGCCCGTACCCCACGTGAGCTCCAAAAAGCTTTAACTAGGTATGCAGATTTCATGGGTAGTCTTGACCTCCACATTAACATCAAGAAGACCTTTGTAATGGAGGCAGGTAAAGGAAAAAAAGGGCTTAGAAACATATCCCGTAACAATCAAAATCTTGATCTGACGACCCAGTACCCCTACCTAGGAATCATAATAGATCACAAACTAAATTGGAAAGCAGCAGTTGAGGCCAGAAAACATTCCCTTAAGAGGGCAATAGCTGCATTGATGGCATTCTCACAAAAACTCGGCAAACGATCACCTGTAGAAATGCTGAACATCTATAATGCAAAATGCCGAGCAGTAGCTCTGTATGGGGTTGGGGGTTGGCGTCATGCCGATGCCAGCGCTTTACAGGTGGCAGAAAACTCCTTTCTAAGATTTCTTCTGGTTGCACCGAAGCGTATCTCTACATACGCATCTCATCTTGAATTAGGCATTCCCCACATTGAGGACCTAGCGAAAATTCAGCCTCTCTTACTATGGAGGCGCATTTGGACCTCTGAAAAAAACATGTTAACTAGAGGAATTATGGTAGACTCTATGGCACTAGATCATACGGGCGACATAAAATGGCTTGCCTACATTAGAAATTTTCTTACAGATTTAGGCCTAGAGGATTACTATATAACACCGGAAAAGATCATTGACATTTTCAAAAAGGAGTTAAAAGAAATGGCCCTGAGCCACTTAGATGGATTAAGAATTGCAAGAGAAATAGGGAAACCCTCTGTTCACCACGCAATTATGGTCCATCTTGTCCCTACAATTCAGCCTTACCTAACACTTGAAATCGACATTTTTGATCGCTTCCTACTAACCAGATTTAGATTAAATCTTTTCCACCGGATAGTAGCTTTCCCTACGAGAAACACCTGGGAACAAACGTTAGGCCACTGTCCTTGCGATGATACATCTGTACAGACCACCATACATACAGTATTGTTTTGCAAATATTATCACGCCCATCGCAAAATTTGGTTGCTACCACTGCTGAAATTATGGGACTTAAGACAGTGTCGCCCTGCTATGCTGCGCCTCCAATTTTTGGACTCTGAAATTACCTGCTACCACATGGTTAACCTTTTGAAATGTATTTTTAGGCATAGGAATAATCTGTGAGAAAAATTGTCTTAATCTTAATGAATTGTTCTTAACGGAGGAAAATTCGGCTCTTTTTAATTGAAAAATGTTTTTAATGCATATATTGTTTTATCTCTGATTTCATGTTATAATGTGCACTAAAATGCTTTTATGGATTTCTATTATGAAATGCTGAATAAAGAAATTTATATATATATAGTCTATTTTATCGAATTTCGACTTTGATATTTGGGGCACTTAAAAATGAATATCCTGGGGGCGTGGCCAAGATGGCGGCGGAGTAAGACGTGTTTTCAGTCCTTCCGGTGCCAGGCCCTTAATAGCTTTGTCCAGCTTCTGCCCCGGGCTCCTACTTGACTTTCTGGACAACCCTGCATCCCCCTGAGGGCAGTGTCCGGTGCCTGACCTGAGCAAGCGACAGCGGAGCCTGGGAGCGGCACCACGCTTAAGGCGGGTGCACCGAGGGCCGCTCTGCAGCATCGAGCGGCCGCGGGTAGCGCCGGCCGTGTGGAGGGGAGCTGTGTGCTGAGGCGGCTCTGCAGTGCCGACCGGGACCCGGGGACTCCAGCGGGTGACGAGGCGACCCCCCCCCTGCCAGACCGCCGAGGCGGCAGCCTCCGGAATCGGAGCGGAGGCGGAGCTAGGAGACGTGGTGAAGCCGCCTCCCGGACTGCAGCTCAGGCAAGTCCGGGGCTTGCGGCCTGGTCACGGAAGGCGGGCCGAGTAGCTGGGACCCGCACCATAGACGCTGCAGCTACAGGTACGGCGGGGCCCAGGTCGGCGCTCTACGGAGGAGTGCGGGGGCCAGTACCGGGGTGAAGGACCTTGAGCCGCCCGGCCACTCGACTTGCGGAGCGGGTGCATGGTGCCCTGGGAGCCACGTGGGGGAGAAACAGAAGTCGGGGATAGCCAGGACCCTGAGCCCCCTGCACGGCTACGGTGTTGGTGGCGGTGCCCAGAGCTGTCCCGGCGAGGACCCCACACGGCCCCCAGTGGGGAGCAATTGGAGGCGCGTGCATCCATCGAAGGGCCCGGCCACGTGTGGGGCGACCAGGGACCGGAGTGGAGCCATTCAGGGAGCACGGAGGAGCGGTGATTGGGAACGTGAGTGCCCTGGGGCTCTCCCGGGTCCAGAGTCAGGCGAGGAGAGTGCGAAAAGCCATCGGGGGTCCGCCTTGTGTCCCCCCCCCAACCCCAGCAAGTATCCTGCATGAACGTGGAGTGGCAGCGCTTTGGGGAGACGGTCCCTGCGTGACTGTGAAGGCCAGTCGAACGTGCGGGTGCAGCTGGGAGACCGGTTCCTGGGCCCGACAGTGGGTTGAGACTGAGCTGGTGGTCCCAAGTGGGACAGTGGACCTTTGACCATTCCTTGCCACCCTGCATCAGCAACTGGTAGCCGCCTGGTGGGCTGGGCAGCTGCGGAATAGCTCCGTGTGCGGCGCCCTGTCTTTTCCGGGACCCGGCTCGTCTACATACTGAGATCACAGACAGGAGACGACATACACCGCCTGGATCCTCCGCTTCTGTTGAGGGGCTTTGGCATCATCTGTGGTTGTGGGGGTGGCGTCCTCGCTTGCGACCGGCGGCGAACATCTTGACGGAGTTCCACGCTGTTGCGCAGTGCTTCCTGCCTACCTTCCCTGACTGAGTGGAGTAGTGGCGATGTCGGCCGCGCAGCGTAAAGGGAAGCCCGGCAAAGAGGGTCAGGCCAAGGGTTCCCAGCCACCAGCATCTCCGGGCCCTAGTTCCTCGCCTGGGCAGAAGGATGATGAGGCCCCTGCTACCAAGGCCTTCATGACAGAGCTCTTCGCATCTATCAAGGAAGATATCTCGGAGCTTCGCTCTCAACTAGCGTCTGATCTCCGCGAAGTGCGACGGGATGTCGATGGTATTGGAGAACGTGTGGCTACATTGGAGGACCACAGCCTGAGCATGGCGAATGATGTCCACCAGCTGCAGCAGGACGTGCTGCGGCTTATGGAGCAGAACTTGGACCTGCAAGCTCACGCGGAAGACCTGGAGAACCGCTCCCGAAGGAACAACATCCGGATACGGGCGGTGCCGTGGGACGGCGAAGCGGGCGATCTTAGAGGCTATGTGCAGGCTCTTTTCCTGCAAATACTAGACGAAGAGGACTTGCAAGAAATTCGGATGGACAGGGTTCACAGGGTGGGGCTGCCCAGACGTGGGGGCGGACCGCCCCAGACATATTGGTCTGCGTGCATGACTTCCAGCTGAAGGAACGAATCCTGAGGAAGGCGCGGGACATCCCTTCCTTGCAATTCCGAGAGCATCGCCCTGAGCTTTATCAGGACCTGGCAGCCACGACACTCCAAAAGAGACGCGAGTTTCGACCGGTGACCACCTACCTGCGAGAGCATAACATCTCTTACTCATGGGGCCATCCCTTCCGCATTGTCTTTCGGTGGCAAAACAGACTGGCGCAGATCCGTTCTCTCCAGGAGGCAAAGGAGCTTTTGGGCATAGATGACACGTCCCCCGCGCCTAGAACTGGCAGCCCACCTTCACGAAGACGGCGTCGATCCTCATCATGGCACAGAGTGGGCTCGGAGGCGAACCGCAGACGGCCTGACCGCACGACTAGTCTGCAGGAGAGAGGGGCTGCGGTGGCGTCCGTGGCTTCGGCAACGGAGATGTCCTCCCAGCAGAGCTCCGGGGCAGCCTGAACTCTCTACTGGCCATCCGGTGCCGGAGGGGCACGTGAACTCAGGTACCGAGGGTATGTTTGTACTTTTTGAGAAGACGCCCCGGTCCTTGGCCCTGGGGGGCCCTACGATTGGTTCCCAACCCCAGCCCTTGGGAGGTCCTTCGGACTACTCTACTCCTTTGGGATTGTTTTGGTTTGTTCTATGGGTTTTCTGGTGTGCTGGGGTGGGGGGGGGTAGTTGGGGTGGGGGAAGGGGGGTTCTCCGGGAGGGGTTGTTGAGGGGGTGGTGGGGTTGGGGGTTGGGGCGATCGGGTGGGTTGTTCGGGGGAGTGGTGATGACAGGAATGCTTGGATTGTTATGCGTGTTGAATCCGCAGGGGAGCTCTTTCCTTGTCCCGAGAGGTTGGGGTTCTACGGAGGTTATAGACCGTTTCTTAACTCTGCCGGCCCCGATAGCGGGAGGCTTTTGAGGAACCCCGGGAGGGGGAGTGGGGAGCGGAGCTGGAGGCTGCAGGAGAAGGTGGTGGGTCATGTTGGCGAGAGGGACGCTGAGATCTGGGGGGCTGGAGGACTTGGGCTGCTGTGCTGGCTGGTACAGGGAGGCGAGTGGATGGAATGACTGCAATGCGGGGGAATCTATGCTGTTTCAATGCCACTTAATATTGCTACTTGGAATGTGAAGGGCCTGAACTCTCCGCAGAAGCGCCAGAAAGTTTGGAAATACCTGACCGATCATCAGCTAGATGTGGTGGGCTTACAGGAAACCCACTTGGCGCGTAAAGATGAGCTCTGTCTTAAGCATAGGCACTTTCCTCTTATTTATAGATCCTCGGCCTCCACCAAACATAGAGGGGTGGCCCTTATGTTTCGAGCAGCCCTCCATTTTCAACCAATGGGGATGCAGGGTGACAAGGAGGGCCGTTGGCTGATGGTCAAAGGGTTACTGCACGAAAGGCTTTGTACGTTTGTGGTGGTGTATGCTCCTAATTCTGGGCAAAATAGTTTTCTCCAGGATCTGCTGCGTAGAGTTGAGAACTTTGTTGAGGGTCATTTGATTTTCCTGGGAGATTTTAATTTGGTGTGGGATAAAACCCTGGATAGTTCAGGTACTCTTAGAGCTGATGCCGGCTCGTTCTCTACAGCCACGCAGAGTAGGATTGGTGAACTGGGTCTGATTGATAGCTGGCGCGCGCTACGCCCCCACTCCCGAGACTACACTTTCTTCTCTGCTGTCCATCGCTCCTATTCCCGTCTGGACCATATCTTCCTAAGCCAGGCCCTTCGGGGCGATGTCCGCGACTCGAGCATATTTCCACTCTCTGTCTCAGACCACAGCCTGCTGGTCCTTGGGTTGCGCTGGTCGGCGAGGGGAGACGGGCTACGCAAATGGTATTTCCCAGCTGCCTTGCTCCGTGATAACACTTCGTGTAAGGCACTGCGGACGGCCATCCGGGACTTCCTGGCTCTAAACCCCGTCTCGGACACCTCCATCTTCAATACTTGGGATGCCTGCAAGGCTTCCCAGAGGGGCACGTGCCTCTCCCTAAACGCTAATCTTAACAAATTGCGGAGGGCGGAACGGGAGAAGCTGGAGGCGGAGCTTGCCTCCCTGGAATCAGCGCATAAATTGAACCCCTCCAGACTCACCCTTCGCCGCCTTACGGCGGTCCGGGGGAAACTGAGGGCCCACTACAACAACAGGGCGGAATTTACTCTACTACGGCTGCGACACACTTCATATGCGCAGGGAGACAAGGTGGGGAGACATTTAGCCTGTCAGCTTCGTGACAAACGAGAAAGAGAATATATTGGGGGCATGCGGGACGGGACGGGTGAACCACTCCATCGAGACGAGGAAAAGGCGGCCCTGTTTGGCCGTTTTTATGCTGACCTCTATAGAAGTGATGTCCTCGATCCTGAAGCGCAAAGGAGATATCTAGCAGACTTATCACTACCTCAAGTCTCTGCTGACCGAAACGACCTCTTAATGGCCCCCTTCTCCCGAGAGGAAGTCCTAGACGCCATCAAAGCCCTGAAACCTCACAAGGCGCCGGGGCCGGATGGGTACACCGCCCTTTTTTACCAGACCTTCTCCACCGAGATCTGTGACTACCTGGTTGATCTCTTCAACGCGATGGCCGAGACAGGAGGCATCTCTGGCTCTATGGCCGAAGCAGTGGTCTCTGTCATTCCTAAACCCGGGAAAGACCCCTCTAGTTGCTCCTCCTACCGACCGATTGCCCTTTTAAATATCGATGCGAAACTATATTCAGCTATCATTGCACGGCGCCTCCAGGATCTAATGCCGATCCTCATCCACCCGGATCAGTCGGGTTTTATCACGGGACGGCAGACTCACGACAATTTACGTCGGGTGATTCATTTGATTGAAAAAGCCAACAGATTCCGCATCCCAGCAGTGCTAGTGGGACTAGATGCGGAGAAGGCTTTCGATCGGGTGGACTGGGGGTTTTTGTTCCGTACCCTGGCGGCCTTCGGATTCTCGGATAAATTTATCACGATGATCCGGGCGAACTAAAGTACTCCCCGTTCCAGGGTGTCGGTTAACGGCCACTTGTCCCCCTTTTTCTCCCACTCCCGCGGGACCAGGCAGGGCTGTCCCCTTTCCCCTCTGCTCTTTGCGCTGAGCATTGAGCCGCTGGCGTTGGTGGTGAGGGAGCACGAGGGGATTCACTGGGGAACAACACAAGATTTCACTCTTCGCGGATGACGTTCTACTATCCGTTGGGGAGCCAGCCCGCTCGCTCCCACATATCCAGAGGGTCCTGTCCGAGTTTGAGGAGGTAGCCGGATTTAAGGTTAACTTTGGGATGTCGTATATCCTTAACCTTACACTTTCGCCGGCTGAAATGGAGCGTGTACGGCTTTTGACCCCCCTGTCCTGGGCGACCAGCTCCCTCTTGTATCTAGGGGTCCACATGACACCTACTGTAGGGGGCCTATTCTCTGCAAATTTCCCCCCGATGCTGACGTCCATATGAGCTGACTTAGCCTGCTGGAAGCCCAAATACATCTTGTGGCTAGGCAGAATACATGCCATCAAGATGGTTCTCCTCCCCAAATTTCTTTACCTTTTTCAGGCCCTTCCCATTCCACTGGATCTGGACTTTTTTAGGCGCCTCGAAACTTTGATGCTCCGCTTCATCTGACAGGACGGGCGAGCCCGTTTCTCCTTTTTAGGTCTCGCCTGTCGATGCGCATGCGCATCGAGCTTGCGAGCCTATTGCGGCTTAAACAACTTTTAACTAAGCAGCAAGGAATCGTGGCGATTCCTTGCAGTGCCCGTGACTTTTAAGCTCAATGCGCATGTGCATTGAGCTTAAAAGCGCGTGCACATGCCCCCAGCCGCCTGCCTTGCCTACTCTCCCAGCTGGTGCCGCTCCACCCCCTGCGGCATCAAAGGCTTTCACGGCCGGCCGGCCATGCTTTCAGTTTCACGACCGGCCGGCCGTGTGAAGTGCATTTCAAAGCCCGCTCTCCCTGCTCCGCCTCCTGCTCCGGCCGAGACGCATTTCTCCTCCCTCCTCCCCCCTCCTGGGTCAGGTTACCCTGCTTTCTCTTTCGCTTTTTTTTCACCCGGTGACATTGTTGCCTTTAGCCCTTCCCTCACCTCCTCAAGCCGTTCACGTTGTAAATTCCATGCTCCCCTCTCGCTGTCCATGTTGTCCACCTTCTGACTCCTGGGCAGCGTGATAAGGAAGGCAACATGATGGCGCACACTCCCTGCTGCTTTACCGTGAAGCGTGTCCATGTATGCGAGTATGCTTCATAGCGTTTTAACTTAGCCTGTTAAATCTATTATCCGCACTCCATACATTCCATTCCTGCTATCTTTGTTTACCACGCTCCATCTGCACACGCTTTACCATGAAGCACGTCAGGGTATGTGAGTATGCTTCATAGCCTTTAACTTGGCCATGTTAAATCTATTACCCGTACTCCTTACGTTCCGTTGCCGATTTTGTAGTTGTTTCTATCCCCTGGGGTAAATAGCTAACTCACAGGGTTTAAGAGCGCATCAAACAGCTTGCTATTTTAAAACACGCTTCTTTCCTACGTATGCAAGCTATATCTAAGGATTCTG
This sequence comes from Lissotriton helveticus, assembly GCF_964261635.1. Lineage (NCBI taxonomy): Eukaryota > Metazoa > Chordata > Amphibia > Caudata > Salamandridae > Lissotriton > Lissotriton helveticus. The sequence continues at coordinate 1,394,947,499 of NC_136057.1, forward strand.
ACTTGCATATAAACCGGACGAGGCAGGGCGAGTGCAAACGTTTACAACACTTCAACAACGGATTATAATAATGAATGGGCCATCATAGCAAGTTAAGTCTTAAATATACTTATTTATAAACTAGGGGTGATGCTTTGGACAGGTAATGTAATAGGCAGCTGGCTGGAGCATAACTCTAGCGCCTCCTGACAAAGTACTGTTAAACTAACAAAAGACCCCTTGGCAAGTTTCAATATTAATCACTGATCATAGAGTCTGCGAAGTCGCCCACTGTGTGAAAGCTGCAGAGACCGCAATTATCTATTAAATATTCAATTTACTATCAACTTTCGCTTTTTTTTCACCCGGTGACATTGTTGCCTTTAGCCCTTCCCTCACCTCCTCAAGCCGTTCAAGTTGTAAATTCCATGCTCCCCTCTCGCTGTCCATGTTGTCCACCTTCTGACTCCTGGGCAGCGTGATAAGGAAGGCAACATGATGGCGCACACTCCCTGCTGCTTTACCGTGAAGCGTGTCCATGTATGCGAGTATGCTTCATAGCCTTTTAACTTAGCCTGTTAAATCTATTATCCGCACTCCATACATTCCATTCCTGCTATCTTTGTTTACCACGCTCCATCTGCACACGCTTTACCATGAAGCACGTCAGGGTATGTGAGTATGCTTCATAGCGCTTTAACTTGGCCATGTTAAATCTATTACCCGTACTCCTTACGTTCCGTTGCCGATTTTGTAGATGTTTCTATCCCCTGGGGTAAATAGCTAACTCACAGGGTTTAAGAGCGCATCAAACAGCTTGCTATTTTAAAACACGCTTCTTTCCTACGTATGCAAGCTATATCTAAGGATTCTGACTTGCATATAAACCGGACGAGGCAGGGCGAGTGCAAACGTTTACAACACTTCAACAACGGATTATAATAATGAATGGGCCATCATAGCAAGTTAAGTCTTAAAAATACTTATTTATAAACTAGGGGTGATGCTTTGGACAGGTAATGTAATAGGCAGCTGGCTGGAGCATAACTCTAGCGCCTCCTGACAAAGTACTGTTAAACTAACAAAAGACCCCTTGGCAAGTTTCAATATTAATCACTGATCATAGAGTCTGCGAAGTCGCCCACTGTGTGAAAGCTGCAGAGACCGCAATTATCTATTAAATATTCAATTTACTATCAACTTTCGCTTTTTTTTCACCCGGTGACATTGTTGCCTTTAGCCCTTCCCTCACCTCCTCAAGCCGTTCAAGTTGTAAATTCCATGCTCCCCTCTCGCTGTCCATGTTGTCCACCTTCTGACTCCTGGGCAGCGTGATAAGGAAGGCAACATGATGGCGCACACTCCCTGCTGCTTTACCGTGAAGCCTGTCCATGTATGCGAGTATGCTTCATAGCCTTTTAACTTAGCCTGTTAAATCTATTATCCGCACTCCATACATTCCATTCCTGCTATCTTTGTTTACCACGCTCCATCTGCACACGCTTTACCATGAAGCACGTCAGGGTATGTGAGTATGCTTCATAGCGCTTTAACTTGGCCATGTTAAATCTATTACCCGTACTCCTTACGTTCCGTTGCCGATTTTGTAGTTGTTTCTATCCCCTGGGGTAAATAGCTAACTCACAGGGTTTAAGAGCGCATCAAACAGCTTGCTATTTTAAAACACGCTTCTTTCCTACGTATGCAAGCTATATCTAAGGATTCTGACTTGCATATAAACCGGACGAGGCAGGGCGAGTGCAAACGTTTACAACACTTCAACAACGGATTATAATAATGAATGGGCCATCATAGCAAGTTAAGTCTTAAATATACTTATTTATAAACTAGGGGTGATGCTTTGGACAGGTAATGTAATAGGCAGCTGGCTGGAGCATAACATAACATTAGCCCGTTGTGGAAAACTGATGACTACATATAGACCTCGATAAGACCCTTTCGCGTTTAAAATAGTTTACCATTTGAGTTTGAGATGCTAATTATTTGCCTAAGATTATTCTCGTCCTATCAAAACATAAAGCACTAGTCCGCAATTTATAACACGTATATTGTGCAACACTTCAATGACATTTTTAAAGTAACTATGCTGATTTTCCTGGCTATTGCACATTTTTCCCTCACCCACCCTCAACCCCTCATCCCCACTCACCCTCAACCCCTCACCCTCACTCACCCTCAACTCCTCACCCTCACTCACCCTCAACCCCTCACCCTCACTCACCCTCAACACCTCACCCTCAACACCTCACTCACCCTCACCCTCACTCACCCACCCTCACTCACCCTCAACCACTCACCCTCACTCACCCTCAACACCTCACCCTCACTCAGCCTCACCCTCAACCCCTCACTCACCCTCAACCCCTCACCCTCAACCCCTCACCCTCAACACCTCACCCTCGAACACTCCCCCTCAACCCCTCACCCTCACTCACCCACACTCACCCACACTCACCCTCAACCCCTCACCCTCACTCACCCTCAACCCCTCACCCTCACTCACCCTCACTCTCACTCACCCTCAACGCCTCACCCTCACTCACCCTCAACACCTCACCCTCACTCACCCTCACCCTCACTCACCCTCAACACCTCACCCTCACTCACCCTCAACACCTCACCCTCACCCTCACTCACCCTCAACCCCTCACCCACTCACTCACCCTCACTCACCCTCACTCACCCTCACTCACCCTCACTCACCCCCTCACCCTCACTCACCCTCAACCCCTCACTCACCCTCACTCACCCTCACCCTCACTCACCCTCACTCAGCGCAACAACAGCATCTTCACTAAATATATTTAATAAACTTTAAGCTATTGGCAATATAAAATAAAATCCATTTTATTTACGTATTAATTATTAATTGTTTTTTAAAGCCATTGATTTTTTTTATATCAATACATATAAGTCACATATAAGTCCCGTTAATACAAAAAATGTTGCTTTACAAATGCTAGAGGTGTCACATTTACAAAAATTATAACTATTGACTTTGTAAATAAGAAAGCTATTAATTTAGCTATTTAGAAAAAACAACACATAAATAAAAAACAAAAAAATAACACCTATAGCTCAAACTTTCCTACTGCGAGACCTATTGCATTTCCAATGCTTGTTTACATTGCGCCGATTACGGTCGGTGGGGGGAGTGGGTCTTCCTGATATGCACTTGTATTATAAGGCCGCACAACTACGAGTCCTTGTGGAATGGTCCCAGCAACTCTCAGAAAAACACTGGCTGCATATGGACAGGAGTGTCGCGGGTCGGTCCATATGGGACCTGGCTTGGAAGCCCAAAGGTGATAGGCCCAGGAATGCCTATATCAGTACCCCCACTAGCACGGTGCTGAAAGTGTGGGACACGGTCTCAGGCGATGAGTTGTTGGTTGGTCCTGATATACGACACCCCTGGTACAATCAGATGGGCTCGGCGATTGTACACGATATTGCCTGCTTCTGCTCCGGCTACCCCCCATGGCAGGACTTAAGACATGGACTTTGGATCTTGTCTGATGACCTGCGAGGTGCTTGCTTCCTGAATTGCTCTGCCCATATGTAGTCTGCATTACAGGGGTGTCGCTCATTGTATTGTTTTTTCTTCTTTTTCTCCTATTTCGTATTCTGGAAACCGAAAAATAAAAATTTTATAAAAAAAAAAAAATGAATATCCTATAATTTGTTTACATATTACTCATCCTCAGAATGTTCTTTACATAGCCCAGGAATAAAAAAATCAAAATATAGTATAATTACCCTTTAAAATGTGTTTATTACACCTGCGCAGAGTGAAATTCCATATGCAAATGTCCTCATTATGCGGTACAACACAACTTAAATTAAATGTTAATGCTAGGAGGTCACAGTATGAGTATTAAGCTTTATAAATATTAAAAAACGATTTTTAAAAGCACTTATATTTTAAAATAATTTTTCATATTTCATATTTTTTCTTTTAATAAAACCAATCATTTTTGATAATTCCACATATAAAAGCAAGCCGCATCCCTTGCCTATCATATTTAGACGCATTCATTCACAAGCCTAAGTACAGAAGCCTAACTTGAAACATGACAAATTTTTGCGCCACTTTTTTTTTTTAAAAGGACAATTATTATTTAGCAACAGAACCAAGAATATGCTTATAAAAAACTCTTAAGAATGGAAATCTCTACTTTAAACCTTTTCCTCATATCTAAAATAATGAACCTGATTTTTGTAACCTTTTTAAAACAGCATTCTGAAATGCAAAATTTTGCCCCGTGTTTAACTGACGAAGTCCTGGCTGAGTGAACATTCCTGTCTATTTGTGGCCTACAAAAACGACAGCTGTTTGCTTAGCGGCAGTAAAAGCCTGTCTTAGTGTTGAAACGTGAGCACGGTGGCTGTCTATTTAAAACTAAGACATTTCTAGTTTTAAAATACGTGTGCAGTACAGCAAAATCCAATTTATTCAGATGATGTGTTTGCCTGTTAATATCTAATACAATGTATCTAAGGAAAATGTTTTATAATTGTTTATTTATTACAAAACACACACTTTCGTTTTTGAGGCCTTTTATTCATATTGGATGTGACTTTTAATTTTATCTTTTAAGCATTTAACAGTTTGTACATGTGCGTAATTGCTTACTCTATAAATTAAATAGCAACATATAGCTATTTTAGCATATCATATGGTTAATTTCTGGATTTTTATTTAATTTCTACTTAATATTAATTAACTAACATTTTGCATAACAGACTGAAGACAACAAGAAAGACCACAAACACAAATTGCGCTCATTTTAGACATATACAGAAAGGGGTCAAACACTCGGGACACACAATACAGCGTGCTTAATAGCCATTATTTCATAAATAGCGCAATTGCTATGTACTTACAGAAGTTGTAATGTAAAACCACAAACCACTTAGACATTTAAACACACATTTAACCCACAGATCAACACTTAGGACAGAAACAAAGGACAGCCCACAGACTGCACTTAAACAAAACCATTTGTAGATACTAGTTGTAAGTCATATTTACAAGAAACGCTTCTCAATAGTATTCAAAAAGCCTGCAAAAACAGCCCAACAGACTGTTTTATTTCCAAGAAGCCAAAATACACTCAATTCACTAGCTTTGTCTGGCAGAACACCCAAAAAAATCGCTCTGCATATCTCCATTCATAAAATTGCGCAGAAAAAGTATCCTTGTTTGTATTATGTCATATTTTAATTCCCTGGGGAAACAGAATCACCAAAGAAGAAATATGTTGTTATACCTAAACCTATTTAGTTATTCCCTCAAGAGAGCCGGCTAATTTAATTCACATCTCACTATGGTACCTTCAAAAAGCAACACATTCTTCGATGTGTGCTTGAAACAGGCGTGTCAAAAATAGTGCAAAATATGCAGTATTATAATCAAAGTAGTTCTTAAAGTACTCTTCGTACGTTGAACCGTTCAAATTTCATAGGAGTAGAGAAAAATCTCCTCATTACCTGCCTATATGTGTTGCATCACATACATTTACATATTCATAGGACTAACTCAATATTTGGCCAATACATATCCAAAATGCCGTAGTAAGCGTTTCTAAACTACCTTACTAAATACAAGGCGTCATACTTACAGCAAGTGCCGTAAAACGGCTCTTACCAGTGAAATGGTTGTCCAAATTCTAACTGCCAAGTTCTAAATGACCTAACGGTCTTTTTTTTTTTAATACTCACACCAAAAAGGTTCTCAGTCAGGGGTGACATCATGTGGAGGATCAAAATCAGGAAGATCAGAAATATACTGGGCTGCAGAGACAGAGAATCACCAGAATCTCCGTGCACAGAGTACCTCCTTAATAGAGTCCTGTCCTGTCATCCTCAGTAGTTTTCTGTCTCCTGACAAGATCACTCCCTCAGATAGCCACTTCTCTGATGAGATCCACGTTGGAGCGCCAACTGAAGTAATCAAAATCCTTCTCTGGGGTCTCACTGATACTTGGTCTTTTTAAACCAACAAAGAAGAAATTGGCACAGAAGCTGAAATATAAAAGATCATTTTTATTTAACTCAAATGAGTTGAGACTACGTCACACAGAAGCCTTAGCAACTGAATGAGGCAGTCTCAAGAGTACAGAACACTGGGGCCTTATACGTGTGAGGATTACATACTCAGCATAAAACCAAGGGGCAGTCCTGGCTCATGTAAGCATGCGAAATGACTAAGTTGGGCATACAAGATCTACTTGCTCAACAAAGTGGGAGGAGAGTTACTTCTCCATACAGCAGCAAAAATAGCCTGACAGTTATACTAGAGAAGCAGGTGCATTCTACTAGCTAGGCCCTTCTGGGCATGTGCGAAGTGGAGGATGCTGAATATAGTTTGTCTCTAGGCAGACTACAAGAGCAGTTAACAGAAAGGTAGGACAGAGCACATGGCAGATAAAATGGCTGCCAGAAATTCAAAATGGCTTTCAGCTCATGCTAACAAATCTGTCCAATATTTAACATGAATGTATGACATTGTTCTGCATGCTTGATTCCGGTCCAGGAAAGACATGGCTTGGCAGTTCGGGCTGGACTGTTCCCATGAGGCACAGGGTCAAGGCTGATTTGCATATGGCCATCTCTGAACTAGGGTGGTGTGGTGAGCAACAAAACGATGGATTTAGGCCTAGATCTCTGTACTTGGGTGAATGTATGACATTGTTCTGCATTCTGTCCACCAACTGTTGTTTTTGGGTTTGTCACCCCGAGTGGGACGGATATGCTCAGACTTGAGTCCCGTGCTCTCCACGCCACTGAAGTCAAGCTATCCTGGCTGATGACGGCTGATAGCCAGAAACCGGTCCTAGGATGCTTGATTATGGTCCAGGGAAGACATGGCTTGGCAGTTCGGGCTGGACTGTTCCCATGAGGCACAGGGTCAAGGCTGATTTGCATATGGCCATATCTGAACTGGGGTGGTGTGGTGAGCAAAACAACAATGGATTTAGGCCCAGATCTCTGTACTGGGGTGAATGTATGACATTGTTCTACATTCTGTCCATCAACTGTTGTTTTTGCATTTGTCACCCCGAGTGGGATGGGTATGCTCAGACGTGAGTCCCGTGCTCTCCACGCCACTGGAGTCAAGCTATCCTGGCTGATGGCGGCTGACAGCCAGAAACCGGTCCTAGGATGCTTGATTTCGGTCCAGGGAAGACATGGCTTGGTAGTTCGGGTGGACTGTTCCCATGAGGCACAGGGTCAATGCTGATTTGCATATGGCCATGTCTGAACCGCGGTGGTGTGGTGAGCAAAACAACGATGGGTTTAGGACCAGATCTCTGTACTGGGGTGAATGTATGACATTGTTCTGCATTCTGTCCATCAACTGTTGTTTTTGCATATGATATGTACTATGTCACATTAAGATGAGCTATCCCCTTAATAAGCTTTCTCAGCAATGGGGGATACCCCTGGTACTCCTGAATCTCTAAAGAGTACACTGAGCATCCTGTTTAAGGAGGCAGGACATGAAACCTGGGGTGGCCTGACAGAAGGGAACAGAGTAAAACCATTAGCTACCTAAATATAAAGACTGATGGAAGACTTTCTAAATTTAATTGATTTCAAATATCTTTTTGAATGGCAGCACACAAACAAGAAGTGAAAGTGCAACAAATATTGAAATAGAACTTTAAGACACTGGGAGGATAAATAAATAAGTTGCAAAACGGTATGAGATACTACTATGGCAAACTAAGGATTTAAAGATTCTTCCAATTTACGCCACCTATGTATAGCAAGTAACTTTTGACACTCTTTATGCTAATGTAAACCAGCTGCACATAAGAGGAACTATTTGTTTACCTTGGACAGGGTGTGGTGGACTCATTACAAGTCATCAAAGTTGACAGGAGCTCAGGAAGGCTGCTGCAAGAAGTGCCCACAACAAAAGCATGTGACTTTATGAGCTGACTTGCTTTGACAGTATTTCAGCGGGACATAAGTACGATAAGTCAAGAATATAAAATAAGCCCTTCATTAATGCTTTTTGGAATCCAGCAAAATGAACAGTGTACTTCAGCAGAAAAAACGAGAAAAATCAAATTGTTTTATTTGATGCTGATTACCAGACGTGGTTTGAAAAATTGGATTGAGTCTAATCCTCCCCAGAGAAAGGACAGGATTAACAAAGTGAATAGAATATGCCTTAAAGATATAGGGCCTGATTCACAAAGAGCCTCGACACTTGTTGCGGAGGTGTCCCAGTTGTGTGGGAGGTGTCACAGTTGTGTGGGAGTCTCAACACTCGCGGCGGAACCCCCGCAATGAGAATTCTCATTGCAGAGATTCTGCCGAGTGCCGAGACTTCCCCACGACTGCAGACACTTCCCCACTACCGCAGGGCCTCTGCCACAAGTGCGGAGGCCCTTTGTGAATCAGGCTCACAGACTGCTCTAATAGCAAGAAGGTTCGCTATTGGCTTCAAATGGTTGAATAGTTAAATCAAACAACGTAAGGGTAAGACTTTGGTCCAATTATTACACTATCATCATTTCAGCTCAAATGAGTTAAGAAACAGACTTCACACTTATTCTGCTCTTGTTTGCACTACGTCTAATAGTATGGATGAAAGACACCCCTTGGGCCCTGATCCAGTTAGTCATTATGGGTATCGAACAATCAAAGGCGATGAGGACTAAAAAACACAAAAGAACCAAAGGGCTGTCAGACATGGAAGAATCCTCAAAGGTGTTGCACCAATTTCCAAGATCCTGTGTCTTGGATCCTAAAGTCCCTCATAAAGCGAGGCCCACATTTTTAAGATGCATGCACTACCAGTCATCACAGCTGTTTCTTAATTGGAAGATGTGCTTCCAGGTGACTTGTAATATTGAAACAGGATGAAAATTATTCTGAAGAGAACTTTTAAAGCATAACTAGAATGCACCCAATACAATAGGCAATTTTTGTAGGTATTTTCACACAGACTATTTTCTGCTATTGCAACATTGTATATGCTTTAAACAACATATTTTACTCTAGGGTGTAGAAAGGCCATTGTTAATAAAATGATGTTCTTGTGCCTCCATGCAATATAGAAGTATTAATTGCAAGTGAATATCAGCTAAATTGATATAATTGTCTTTGTTATGACATCTATGTATTTTAGGTCTATGTGTGTGTGTTACTAGATAGGTAATAAAGCCACAGAGCGTGTTGTATAATAAAAAGAGTGTTCACACCTGCCTCAATGACTGGTAATTGTATTTTCCAAACGCATGTGTGTGCATCCCAAGCCTCACGGACCCCAAGGGAGTTTCTATGATTAGAGGACCTCTGAAACTTCCCAGGTCCAAGTGTGAATAACTCATCCAGTACAGATGTTTTAATTTTGTTATTGTGCATCCAGGTACCTGTAGTCCTAATGTTATAATGAGCTAAAGAAGACTACAAGTGCCAGAATGTAAAAACACATTGGTTTGATAAACGACTGTCATATGACCAAGAGCAATTTCAAAACTCTGTACTGAGTAGCAATTATCTCCCAAATTAAATATCGAATTAGAATGCCCAAAAAGAAGAATATTTCTGAGAATGATAAACCTATCTTTTTAGGGCACTCTCTTTCTAAATTATAGGCTGAAACAGGCATTGGTACTATTCCATCAAGTTAGGTTAATAGATGACTCCTTATCAGCAGGGATACCATGTTCCAGTACTGGGGTTTCCTTCTCAAATCATACTTTTATGTATTTTGGTTGAAGTTGTTTAGTTGACAGGACCCAGGATTACAAAATGCAATACGTTATTAATGTAAAGTGCAGGGTTGGAAGCATGGTTCCCCTGATGACACGGAGTGAACTGGTAGCCTTACTATGTACATGGAAATTGCTATTGACTAAAAAGCAAGGACCGTTGTATGCCTTCCACATATCTAGAAGCCACTTGGCAGCTGTTGATGACGAGGAGTAGGTCGTGGTAGAATGTCCTTGTTTAGTATTAGTTTTAAAATCTAGAATGAGTAGGGTAAAGAATCATCTGCTGCTGGAAGGACTCTTGGACCTGTGGCGTCCGTGGTGACCGCGTTGATCGGCCGTGACTAACAAATTGCGAGCCTGTTGATCCTGCCTGATGGGGCCCTCTCCTCTAGAAATAAGTTGTCCAAGGTATAACACGTTTTAGTTTGAATCAGAACCAGTCACCATACGCGGTCTCTACCTTTTCACACTCTTGGGGTTCCGGTTACTAATTCACTGGATCCATCTGGCAGTCCATCTTAAACGTCTATTCATTTTTTGCTCTGCAATATTGGGACCTATATTGCTACAGATCCCACGAGAAGTTATACTGGTACATTTGCCGGTGAAGTACGAAAACTACTATTAGTGTCATCATTTGTGATTCTTCTTTGGATGACATCGGACCTTCATCGACATATTTTCATGGATGACTCCAGGTCGTGTTATGGTGCACGTGCTGTCTAGTTTATGCTACCCACAGAGACACAATGAATCACTTATAAATCGCCCTGAAGAAGTCCCATACTGGGACGAAACACGTCGGCTGTACTGTTTCTCTACCACGCAACGGAATAAAGAGATCAAAATTGAGGAGCCTTGCTCTTGTTATTATTTGGACTTAAACTTGCATTATCTCTTGTATTTTGTGGTGCACCTGTGCTTACGTTTGAATTGTTGAGTTCCTGTTGGAACTAGCACTGTGATGGTGGGTGCTATCCAGTGTGCCCACATATCCCTATGATGATAGAAAGGGAATTAATTAATAGAGTAATTGTAGGTTAGGTGCTGACATTAGGAAGGTTCCACTGTCCATTCAGGTTTTGTTAGTAAGGTAACCAGGTGGCTCCAAGCCACTGGGACACCACATAACTATTCCTGAGCAGGGTCAGCTTTAGTGTTGGTGGTGCCCAGTGCAACACCTACGTTGGCGCCCACCCTGTGACCTCCTTCTCCATGGATTCCCTCACTGTCACCCTCCAGCGGTGTCCCTCTTCTCTCCATAGTCCCTCTCATTTATTTGATTTCTTTATATCACTACTCATCCCGATGTAGGCCTGCAGAACCCTTGACATCGCAGACACATAATAGAGAGATGATGAATTCACCGCATAATAGAGAGATGATGAATTCATACAAGAGGGTAAATCAATGTATAGGACATCTTACATAGGACAGTGCGGGTCAAGATGCAGGAGTCACATCATCCAAACTAGTAGGCATTACATGTTACGAGTGCTTGGCCTGGAGAACCACAACCACTGCATTTAAACGATAACATAGTGGTTGTCGGTACTAATAACAATCTATTGCTACATGAAGAGGTACTTTGTAGCAATCTTAGAATAAAGAAATATTGCCTTGTAGTTTGCATGCAGCTCTTTGATGCCTGTTCATAGCTCACTTCCCTATGTTAGAAGGGCTGCAACTTAGGAACTGCAAGTAACAAAAGTATCTCTGTGACAAAAGTAATAACTTACTGAGCTAGTTATATAAAATACAAATTTATAACCTGCATGTTGCTTTGCAGCAGGTACATTAACCCTCTGTGCTACTTTTGATGAGTCAAAATTGTGATTAGATAAAACACTAACCTCTCCAGCATGTACACTAACCACCAGAGGCATCTTGCCATTATTATCCCTGAAAATTGCTGGCCACTCAAAGATATGTGCATGCTGTTCTTTTTTTCACCTGTTACTCTGGACCTGTCTTCTCTGTCCTCTCTGGTCATAGCGCAAATGGTGCCCAGTGCAGCAATATTGGTCATACTGCCCTAAAGCCAGCACTGGCAGCGAAATTGGCAATCTTGCTGTGTGTTGTACTAACGTGTGAACCGAGGGATTGGGGTTGAAAAACTGCGAAGGCCAATAGCTGTTTTACGTGCATTATTTTTTTAACACTGTTTGCGGTGATTACGACCGCGTTAATGTTTTTGTGCATTTCTGTGCTTTTAAATTACTGCGGTGACTACGATCACATAATCCTCACCTGTTGACCTCCTGGTGCTGGTCCCCGTTCCGCCACGGCTTGTGCCGCTTGAGCGGAGGGACAGGAATCACCTGGCGCACTAGCAGCGTCATCAGAGCTGCCCGCCCCTTCCCTACTTGAACCACCTCACAGCGCGGACGCGCGCAGCGGCGTGCCTGCGGCGCGCCAAAGGCAAGCCCGTCTGCGCCCGTCCGCGCCTGGACTCCGCCCGCCGCCCAAATTCCTGGCCGATTTTTAACTTGTGTGGCACTTGAGTGGTCCTGTATATTAACCATGATCTGCTATAACTGGCAGGAATTGCTCTCATTAAATCAAAAGAATCTATTAGAACCCCAGGCAGCCTGTTCCATGGATTCCCTTTTTAGGAATGACTCGGCCGCGCCGACTGTGTCCTCCCCACCGCATAAGGGTTTGGAGGAAATCAAGCACGAGAGTCCACAGGAATCAGGCAAGAGTAGTATGAAAATGGACTCTAATTCACTCACTTCTCTTTATCTTAATACAAGATCTATCCCTAAACATGCCTTAGAGCTTTGGTGCTTATTGGATAATCAGAAGCCAGACATTTGTTTCTGTACGGAAACGTGGCTTCACAACCAGGCTTCTCCCGATATTGCCACGGCTTTTCCCAGTGAATACCACCTGATCAGGCTTGATAGAGTGGGTAAACGAGGGGGAGGCCTCGCAGTAGCTGCGAAGGCCCCAGTAGAGATCACACGCCTTGACTCGCTCTCCAGTGACTCGCTGGAAATACTAATAATTAATATAAAACACAATATGGCGGTGTTAGGCAGAGCAGCCCTGGTATACAGACCCCCGGGAGCAAATCTGAATTCACTAATAATCTGCTGGATATCCTAGCCTCCCATGTGCTGGCCACAGATAATTTCATCTTACTAGGCGATTTTAATCACCATGCAGAGCTTCCACATAACGTGGATTCTTGTCATCTAATTTTAACCTTAGAAACCCTGGGTTTAACTCAGCGGGTTCAAGGATCTACCCATCTTGCCGGTCATCTATAGGATCTAGTATTTACTAATATGACCGATTTATATTGTGACCCTCCTCTGCAGATGATCTGGACGGATAATTTTTTAATACATTTTAAACTTCCCATTCCTTCTAGGTCACAGATCCCCGCCCGTAAAGAATCTATGCTTATCCGACCTTGGTATAAAATGACCTCAAGGGCGTTTAAGATGCATTTTAAGCCTCGGGACAACAATCTTAATGATGTTGGAACAATGGCCATGCAATTAGAGTCGTCTATCAGAAATACGCTTGACGAAATCATCCCGGAAAGGAAAGTAAATTTGAAAAGAATGGCTTCTCCTTGTTTTATCGAGGCTTTGAAACGCGAGAAAACTGATTGCAGATCGGCGGAGAGACTGTGGCGGAAGTCCAGAACGCCTCAAGACCGCATGAAGTATAAATCAATCCATTCTGACTATATGAAACATATAAAGGCAGAAAAATCTCTTTATATCACGCAAAGAATACATAAGGCATCCCAATCCAGCAAAGAATTGTACAATATAGTTAGGGAGTTTACCACCCCGCAGGTTGAACAATCCAAATTTGACCCCTCGCCAGAATGGGTGAGCTCACTGGCTTCCTATTTTCACAGTAAGATCCAGTTAATATATTACTCATTTCCTTCCTCCCCACAAAGCTTGGTCGCAAATGAGGAGGTTTTCTTTAATTCTGAGCTCGCCTCTGAAAATACGGATCTTCCATCCATGATACAATTGGAGCCCACTAACCCAGAAGAAGTGCTATCCGCACTTTAAAAAATTAAGTCAGGATCTCCTAATGATCCCCTGCTCCCCCGTAAGTGCAGTGAATTATTCCCATTGCTGACTGACGATCTGACCAGCATTTTTAATGCCTCCTTTGAGAGTGCTTCTTTCCCTAGTAGCTGGAAAGAGGCGCAAGTCAGGCCAATTCTTAAAAAGCCTAAGAGTGACCCTTCTGTTTTTTCCAACTACAGACCAATTTCGTTATTACCTTACTTTGGCAAGGTTCTCGATTTTTTGGTAAATAAATGTGTGTCCTCTTACATTGAAACCCATGCACTCCTTGACCCGTCACAGTCAGGCTTCCGTGCCACCCATGGCACGGAAACCGCAGTAATAGAAATAGTGGATAATATCCGACTCTCCTTGGATAGGAGCGAATCAGCCATCCTGGTATTATTGGATCTCTCCGCTGCCTTTGACACCATCTCCCACAGCATTTTGAAACATCGTCTGTGGGAGGTTGGTGTCAGAGGCAATGCTTTGGCTTGGTTCGTAGACTATCTTAGGGACCGTCACTCTTACATCAGGATGAACTCTCACGCATCTGCCACTATCCCTCTTTCCATAGGGGTCCCGCAGGGGTCCATCCTTAGTCCCCTATTGTTTAATCTTTATCTCCGCCCTCTGGCCCATATTATAAAATCCTACGGCTTCTCCACTGTGTCTTATGCAGATGATACGCAAGTACTTATTACCTGTAGACCTGATCTCCAGGAAACCTGCTCCAGCTTTAAACAATGTATGACTCACATTAAAAACTGGATGAGTGATAACAAGCTTCAACTCAACTGCAGCAAGACCGAAATCTTACTATTCGGCAAGGCCAAGACCTTCTGGTCTCAGGACTGGTGGCCTCTTGATTTAGGGCCTTGCCCCGAGCCTAAAGAAACTGTGAGAGATCTAGGGATCATGCTTGACGGGGATCTTTCCATGAAGGTTCACGTATACCAGGTCGCTGGGACTTGTTTTGGTATCCTGCGACAACTGCGCAATATCTTTAATTGGCTCCCAACTGAAGCTAGAAAGCCGCTGGTCCAGGGACTGATTGTCAGTAGGCTCGATTATGGAAATGCTATGTTTGCATCCATGAATGAGAATCTGCTGACAAAACTACAAACTATTCAGAACGCGGCGGCAAGACTAGTGCTGGGCCTGCCTCCTAGGTCTGCCTCTAAACCTACTCTTAAGAAACTGCACTGGCTTCCCGTGCGCCAAAGATGTCATTTCAAAATCTTGAGTTTAACCCATAAACTCCTCCATGGTATTGGCCCTTCCTACCTAACAGAAAAATTAGCATGGTATACCCCGGCTAGAGCTCTTTGCTCCAGTTCTAAGTTCCTGCTGTCTCAGCCCAGAGTACGGACGTCTAGGCATGGATGCCGGTCCTTCTCATATGTGGCTCCCCAGCTATGGAATAAGTTACCTACTCATCTCCTGTCCCTATCTAATCATCTGGAGTTTTGAAGGGGATTGAAAGAGTGGCTTTTCCCTAAATAAGGTCTCCTCGTATGTATCTCCACTCTGGTAGGTCAATGCCTTTTTTCTGCAGAGCGCCTTGAGACCTCTTTTGGTGATAAGTGCGCTATATAAAAGCATTTGACATTTGACATTTGGTCCTGAGAATTCCGTTTACAGGTCATTGTTAGGGCTTGCCACTGTCCAGACTACACGTCTTTATGGAATCTACAGACACCACGGGGGGACCATTGTCCTCTCTATTCCTCAATTCATTAAATCTTGTAGTGGTTACTATATAGCTGAAGATTCAAATAAACTTTAAACAACTAAGCACTGGGAATCTTTTTACATTTTTACATCTTGACAAACCATTTTCCCTGTACAGTAATAATATCAGGCTCCAACTGGATTGAATTTAACTTACAACTCCCAGAATGCAGTGCCTTTTGAAATGAAAGTTCTGCCATATCTGTCAACTCATTTAGTTGGATTGTGCTTATACAGGGCAACATTTAGGAACAAGTAAAAGTAAAAGTTTGGAAAATAATCTGGGGAACTTGATTTCTCCCACCAACTTACATTGAAGTGGATGATAGTTTTAAGCAGCATAAATCTAAATTGAAGCAATTTTTGACTATATTACTTGGAGGTTTGCTGTTTAACTCAGAAGTGTTGGCATGCATGTGTATCACACACCTTGGGCTCATTTTCAACTTCGCAATATGTACTTCGGTGGGGGGAGCGGGGCACCCACTCTATAAACATTCCTATTTCTGGTCCTTCAAAATGTCTTCTCATCTATTGAATTTAATGGGATCACCTGCACCAACACCTTAGATGCTCTGTAGGTTAAAAGGTATGATGGTACTGGTTAAGAGGATATTCTGTTTACCCTAAAATTAATCACGAGTTACAATGTAGTTTCTGTGTCCCTGAGGTTACCATAATCATTCTATTATGTCTGTCTTACCTTTCCCTGCAAAGGTCAATAAGATGGCTCAGTGAGTAAATCATTTTCGATTACCATGAGGTCGGTATGTTGAATACTATCAAACTGAGTAATAATGATAATACCTATTATTTACTGTGCTTAGAAATGACAGAAGCATGTTCATGTGTTATATAAACAAACTTTTTTTTTTAAATATATAGAAATTATAATGACTGACACCTTCTATGGCACGACCAGAGGCCCAGATTGTGCTTACTTTTTCTTTACTGAGTCTCCACAGCAGCTAAGAAACTAACTGCCAGCTAGTAAACAGACACTAATCAACCACGACTCCCATGCTGAAGCGAAGTACAGTGCCTAAAACAACTAGACTTGACAGCACCCCCCCCCCCCCAGCTCTCCCAATTAGTTGAATAGAGCTGCCATCTTGACTGCCTATTTCTTTGGTAAATGTGCTCTGTTTCTGTATATGTTGCTTTCGTTAAAGATTTTTAGCCCTCTACTTACATTCATGTGATTTATTTTGCACTGGCTAATGTTGTTTCCTGCTGCTTTCGGGAAAGCTGCGACTCCCTCATTCTGCCGCTTTTCTGTGAGAATAGAGAAGGAGCAGCCCTGCTCACTCCCCATCGCCCACTCGCTGGTGTACCTTTGTGTCCGCATTTGCAGGGTTCATCCACAATGCGCGTGCGCGCACTTAAACTTGACGCAAGGTATGCGGCGGTCACGTGGCAGTTTGAAAGGCCACGCGCAGTCCTATTTCAGTGCGCAAAGACTGGGCGCCCCCCATTTTACACCCGCCTGTCAGCTTCTGACGTATGAGCTTTGCCTCGGGCTGATCTGGCCACCTGTATCCTTTTTCAAGTTAACTGTAGTGCAGTATGGTGGAAATAGGTACAAAATAAAGCTACGCAACCTGCCTTCCACTTGGCTGATGCCCAGTGTCAGATGACGGACTAATTCTTCAAACCGCTCACCACTAATGTAGGGCTTTTTTTGACTGGCACCCCAATTTAATCTCACCGTAGTCATTCGATTTATATCTCACCATTTTCTTCTAGAAGATATTTAATTTGGGGTAAGCTTATCCCTATTTGCCATTGTGGCCCAGTTGTGATCTGCTGTTGGTGAGTTACCCTTTGTACCACAGGGTGGGGTGTGTGTTCGTCTCTAGATGAGTGACCGGGTTTGGCCACATATAAGATGACTTCAGGCAATTCCTATACCTTGGATGACAACCAAGCATGCTATGAGGAATCTTCCTGTTACCTAGATAATGGTCTCTCAGTGGCTACTGAGAATACTGTGCAGAAATCTATTCAACAACCTATTGTGCTGGCCTTAACACCATTTTTTAAACAACTGGTTTCCTTGATTTCTGCTAAGGAAAATGATGAGTCCCAGGGTTCCCATTTGGCTCCCACTTTGGTGGAACCTGGGCAGCGGAAAAAAAGGCAACGCGAAAATCAGAACATTTGGCTCATTCAGATACCTCTGAATGGCTGGAGTCTGTATTTCTGGCAGACATTAGAGCAGCACACTGGGGCATTCTTCTTGGGATATTCAATTTGAAGCTAAAGCCTTTAACAAATGTAATTCTGATCGGACACCTACAATCTATTTGGTTCTTAGCATTCTTGGCATCTTTCCTCTTCAAGAGTGACGCTAAAGAAGAAATAACTTGATAAGAATTGAGTGCCGCTGCCACCAAGTTTTCCCACGCGCCTCTTAGAACTATATAATTTCAGTTGTGAGGACATTATCCACCAACATCTGCAGACTCTCCAGCCGAGGTAGCATATGTCCAGTCACAATAAAGAATGTAATTGGATAAAGGAGCCCACAATCAAGGACACAAAGTGATGGAACCCTTG
The DNA here is from genome assembly GCF_964261635.1 of Lissotriton helveticus. Taxonomy (NCBI): domain Eukaryota; kingdom Metazoa; phylum Chordata; class Amphibia; order Caudata; family Salamandridae; genus Lissotriton; species Lissotriton helveticus. Next base: position 1,394,965,572 of record NC_136057.1, read on the forward strand.
TAAAGGTTAGAGTAGCATTGACTCAGGACATCAATCTGAACATGCTGTTGTTTATGAAGAAAGTCACAGGAGATTCAAAAAGGTATAGCTAGACCATGGAAGGCATGCCATGATAAACTGCTCGACCTAGCTGGAACCTTGACTGAGATTTTGGAACAGACATACCAAGTCACGGATGACTGGTCCCCGATCAACCACATCATTCTTCCAGGATAAGCACAATGAGCAAATTGTCTTCTAGGAAACAAGGCACACACATCCTTGAACAAAGTTTTTAATTCTGTCCTTTTTTTGAGAAGGTAGTTGTGCACCCTTTCAAGACCCAAGCAATTTCTAGTTGCACGTAGGCTAGGAGGTTAGCAAATGCAGTTGCACTCTTCACGTTCATGGCCAGAGGTAGATGAGCCATATTTAGAAGGGACAATAGCAGAAAGGCCAACAGCTTCATACCACCTTCCAACTGCACAGTTCAACATTATCCCTTTTTCCAAAGGTGTGGGAGTGGGTCATCTGCAAACTGTATGTTCACAAATGGTGCATTTTAGCTCATGAGGCGTGTGTGTTGGAGACTTTACAGGCGAAGTGACGAGTGCAAGGTTAGTGGTTTTATTTATTTTTTAATTCATTTTACCCATCCCGTCGTCTGTCGACTCCCCCATGTCCCGCCCCACCGCTCTTACCTGTGCTGTCCGTGCCTGTTTTAGGGGCTTACTTAGCAACTTATTTTTTTTCCAGAAGAAAGGCAGGGGTTCAGATTATTCCTGAACCTTTGGGAGTTCACTGGTTGGAATCTTTATCTACTGAACAAAATTGCGAGGGACCCCTCAAAGTCAGAGGCACAGGGTCTTCTTAAAGACAACAATCAAATCTCCCCTTATATCAAATGAGACTAAATTACTTCATAATATCATACTGCTGTGCCAGCTGTGCAAAACAACTAACAAACATAACAGAGACACAAAAGTATGTAATTTATAAAAAACATGTATGACAATATTCACAAATATATAAATATCCGGAAGGATAAAAAAGAAACACCATCCAGCTTAAAGGTTTAGTAACCCCTTCTCATTTCTCATAATTAAAACATTGACTAGGTCACAATTCCATATTTCATACACACAATGTGAGGAGAGAAGTTCTCAATGTTCGTCAACACATGTCGATGGTGTAATTTGTTGACCACCGTCTGGACAATTGTTTGGAAATCTCCCACACAAACTTTCACATTGGGTTATTTACATATAAGCAAATTAATAACGTGCCTAAAAACAACCAAAAAACATAATAAACGTATGCAATGTTATTTGCAGAGACTGCACAACAACTGAATTTTAACTCCTAGGTTGTCTCCATTTCTTAAATAGGGAGAATATTACTAAAACCCTGGGCAACAACTTCTATAAATACAAATTTGTTGTCCCAACAAAAAAGTTTACAACTTAATTATAAAAAGTCTATATTTCTTTTTACTAAACATTAAAGCCAGATATTTTACCTATGTCTTTGCACCTGCTAATGGACAATTCAACCAGTCATATTTAAATCGACTGATTATTAAAAAGTATTTCTCCCATACAGGAGCTCATGGATTCTTTATCACCATTTCAAGATTGCAGGTATCCTTCTGAGAGATCAGCAAAGATAAGGCAATTGGATGGTGCTCTTAGATCTCAAAAATGCATATTTAGTGGCCCATATATTTCCCCAGTGTTGGCGTTTTCAGCAGGTTTAGTAGAAAGAGCTGAAGTATGTACTTCAAACTTTCATTCTATCGTCAGCACCCTGGTACTTCAACAAGTTAATTAAGCTAATAATGCTATTCTCAAGGGCCAAGGGAGTATGCATGATAATTTATTTGGGTCACTTGAGTCTTGTTGCTGGATCAGCAAGAGTCAATTATTCATCTACAATGAGCATTCAATCTCTTACAGGACTATGGCTTCTTCATCAGCGAGGCAAAATCATCACTCACTCTCTGGCAACAGATAGTTCCTGGGGTTTTGCATAGATTCTGTTGCAGCATGTCTCCAACTTCTTATGTTGAAGCGTACGTCTATCAAACACAAGCTGAAGGCATTCCTGCTGTAATCAATATCTGTGCTCCCAGCATGGATCATAGGCCTTTGGCATTGTTTGTTCAGCTGATCTTTACAGGCCTTCTTCAATAAAGGGCCCCTATAGAGACTGAAAATCCAGCAACTTTGAAAGGGTCTGTCTTATTAAGACCGGTGGCCGTATTATATAAGTGCCCCAAGGCGCAACAGGTGTTTATGCCTGCTTTGCGCACCCTGGGGCACTTTGATATTACAGAAGGGGCTGCAGATGCTTGTGCGGCTCCTTCTGTAATACAGATAGCGCTGGCGCCCATGAAGCACCAGTGCTATCTTCAGGGGCGTGCCCCATGCAAATGAGGGAATTCCTTTGCCTATGCACCCGCACCGTATTACAGAAGCGCGCAGAGGCAAAGAAGGTCTCAGGAGGTGCTCTGACAGTCCTCCATCTAAACGGTGGAGCACTCTCAGTGCGCCCCCTGATTGCAGCCTTCTGGGGGAACAGGGGGTCCCATGATCCCCGCAGACATTCCCTTGCAGGTGGGTGCAGTCACTGACTGCACACACTTGAAAGGGTATCTTTAATGCCCTTTAAAAGTTCAGGCGGGTTGCCGCCTGCAGTGTGAAACATGGAACGGCTTCAAAGCAGCTGCTCTGGTTTTCACAGGAACGCGTTGCCCACAGGGCAGCGCAATTTTGCGGCTGCCCTGGGGGCAACACATTCCATGTAATAGGGTGCACTTTCCCTGTTTGCGCCTGGCACACCGGTTTTAAGATGTGCAGGGCGCAAACAGAGAAGGTGTGTCCTTTATGTTATAGGGCCCCTGATAGCTTTGCCAAAGGAATCCAGACAAGAGATTCTACAGTGACTGGAACTTATGGAAACCCACAATGGCAGAACCATTTTTGGAACACCTCCAGACTTTGTCATTGAATCAGATGCCAGTAGATTGTGTTGGGGTGCCATTTGAGACTCCCTCCACCTGAGTTTGATGGTTGTGCGATGAAGTTGAGTTGCACGTGAGCTGCTTAGGGTTACTGATAGGCTTATTCTGCATAAAATCTGTGTCTTCTGAAGATGAATTGTTGCATCCTCCTGGGGAAGGACAACCTCTCGGCGATCAAGTAAAAAAAAAAAAAATATGGGTAGCACTTGCTCCAATATTCTGATGGAGATCAGGATAGACGTTTGGTATTATTGCTTTCAACACCAATTATCTGTGACAGTGAGGGAGCGTGGCTTAGCCAGCTGCAAGATGGCCGCACTTTGAGTGGGCTCTGCCGGCCGAGCCAATAATCCGACATCAATCCTGCAGACATCCCTATCGTTGCTACTCTGCCCCATGCCATTTCGACCTACCTCACCCCTTGGCACTGTCTGATCCATCTCCCACCTTCCTCCGGCGCTGCTGAGCCGAGATCTGCTGCTGGGCCTGGGCTTCGGATCCGGGCCCACCTGTTGGCATGGCCGGGCCTTCCTGGCGCCTCTCTCCGGCGGCCCCCTGTGACCGGACCATAGATGCGGGACCTTCCTCCAGCTCTCTACCATTGGAGCCGGTGAGTGCTGCCATTGTGGGGGCATCTCGTGGCGGGGTCGGGAACTCGTGTGCCGCACCGGCGGGCCCTAGCCTTCCCACAGAGCGGGCACCATCTTCCAGCTCCTGGTGCCCGCTGTGATGGCCTACACCCGCCGGGCTCCCCGCGACTCCTCGCTGCCCTCCTCTGGCGCGGCCTCTCGGCTGCCTACATGGCCGCGCTGCTGAGACTGGGGAGTCCTCGGCTGCCCTTCACGTCCGGCCCATCAGCCACCCATCTGCTGCTGCCGCCTGGATGACAGCTTACCACGGCCATTAACCTGCCTGACGCCCAGCCCTTGGCCCTTCACTTGCCTCCACACCTTCTTTGATTGTCAGCGCTGGCGGCCTTGCCTGTTGCCTACCTCCCCCCTTGGGGGCGACCTCCCTGCTGGGACCTCGACAGCCGTGGGCCGACCCTGTGGACGCCTCAGACATTTGCTGCCCGAATGCGGCTCCCTGCGGCCGCCTCCAGCCTCTCCGGATTCTGGACATGAGGTGCCCTGCTGGCGCCTGTCTGCTGCCTACCTCCCGCTGGTCCTGGTGAGTGCAGTTGCTTTGGGGGGCCTGCGCAGCAGGGTTGGGGGCGTGTGTGCTGCACCGCGGGGTGTGGCCTAGCTCCATTGCTGCTGGGGCTTTCCTGCATCGCCTACCTCCGTAGGCCCTGCTACACCGGCCACTGGTCGAGGGCTGCGCGCCCTGCGTCTCCCCGCTGCCACCGCTCCCGAGGCTTTGCCATCCTCTACGGCCTCATTGCACCATTTCTCCTTCCTCTCTCATGTTCTGCCATCCTGACGGCAGCCTGTCATGACGACCGTGCCTGGAACCCTACTGCGTCTGCCGCTCCAACCCCTCATTGCCGGCACTGGACGTCTTTCTCCTGAGCTGCGAGGCGCCACAGCTGGGCCACATTTGCCTCTAATTTGCATGGACTTGCTGGGCCCTGCCTGCCACCCGGCCCCAGATCACTCCTGTTGAGCAGTACTCCCGTGGGGGTTCCTGCGGTTGGGTTTGGGTGCGCGCTCGCCATTCCGCCGGGCCTGGGCCTATCCCTCACACTGTAGAGGCTTTTCGCCCTTTGCCTCTCTCCGTTGGCCCTGCGACGAGGGCAGCGCGCCCCCGTGCTTCCCCGCTGCCTCTGCCCCCACGGCTCTAACTCCCTTATTTGCTGCCTCTGCAGGGACCGGCATTGGAGCGGCCAGGTTCTCGTACACACTTTCTGGCCTAGCTGCCTCATCACGTCGCCGGCTCTGCCACTCCTCTGCCGGATCTGCAAGCCTGACGGTCGGCTGCTACAGCCTGCCATTGTGAGGGATGCCACCAGCAGCTCTTCCACTGCCCTCCTTCCTCGGCCTGCTTCCTGGGTGCCAGTGCTCTTGTCTTCCGGCCCAGGTTGCCTGCTGCAAACTCCTGAATTTCAGGGACCGAATGCCATTCTTCGGGCGGCCAGGGAGAGGGGCGAGATTCGTCATCAGGGCAACTCCTTGTCGTTCTACCCTGACTACACTATGACGGTGCAGGCTGCTCGCCGCGAGTTCCTCCCAGCGAAACAGATCCTTCAAAAACATGAAGTCTCTTATTCACTGGCATATCCCGCCAAACTGCGAGTCAAGCAGGGCTCCAAGATGCTTGTCTTTCCAGATCCAAAGGACGCTTTGGCCTTCGCTAAGAAACTGGACTGGTCGCAACGTTCCTCTCCTGCAAACTCTCAAACTGCCGAAAAGGGCAACTTAAGCGATAACGACTGAACTGTGGTGAACTCTTGACTCCTTCGCTGACTGCACTCCGTGTTGCTCAAGTCCCCTGTTTAGATTTGGTCCACTTTGTATTTTCTCCTCTGCAGGGATCTCCACAACGTATACATGTTCCTGGACTTGATGCCCTAGACTTCCTGGTGCCCTTATTTCTGTTGTCTGCCAAGACTCGTGGCTTGGCCACCCTGTCTTCTTGGCAGGGGTGTGTGCTGAGAGACGCCATGCCTCCACGGGATGATTCCCATATTAGACATAGACTTTCCCCCTCTTAGTTGCAGGTCCCCGGGGTGGGTTTGGGTGGAAGAACAGCCTGTTTGGGGGGTTGGAGTTGGTGATGGGGAGGGGGTTCTTGGGGTTTGTGTCCTTCTTCTGAGGTCCTATTGTTTATTGTGATGTTTGTTTTTTCTTTTGGTCTCCTTTTGACACGTTATCTCAAGCGTTTGAGTTGTTCTATTGCACTTCTTTTGTCCTCTGCACTGTGTCCTTATTGCCCAATCTCTCCTATTCGATTTTTTGGGGGGTTTTGTGATATTGGGACTGTCGCCTCCAAATGAGGCCGTTGTTGTAATCTTGATTTTGGTGTTCTATTGCGCTTCCAATGTTACCGCACTGTGCTTTCTGCTGTTAGTTGCATGGCATCTTTCCACTACACAAGGTTTTACCCGCACTTTTAGTCTTTCTTGATCTTGACCTCCCTGACAAGGCACTATGACTGATACCACGATTTGGACCTGGAACGTCCGCGGTCTTAACGACCACTGTAAGGCACGTCTTGTCATGCCCACCTCATCTGGCATAAGGTAGATATTTGTTTTCTTCAGGAGACCCACATGCTACCTGCAACCTCCTCCAGACTCCTCTCCAGGCACTGGGGCGAAATACATTCTTCCTATTACTCTAACTACTCCCGTGAGGTGTCTTTTCTGCTGCGCAGAGTGCTCCCATGGCAGACTTCCCAGATAATTGTCGACCCGAGGGGCGCTTTTTTGTTGTCCTTCATGGTACCCTCCAGACCCAACCACTGACATTGGCTGTGCTCCATTGTCCCAACACTGACGACCCGGAGTTCTTTGCACAAGTTTGGCATCGCATCTCATCCCTGGGCCCCGCTGCGCTCCTCTGGAGGGGGACTTTAACATGACGCTGTCCACCACGCTAGAACGCTCTGGCCTGCACGCTTCCCACCCACGCGCAGCTTCACTACTGAGCTGCAGCCTCACTGACAGCTCCCTATATGACGCGCAGTGCCACACTCGCCCTAAGGCACGCGAGGGCACTTATGTACCGGGTTCCCGCGGCTGTTGGTCCTGCTTGGACCTCTGCATCACCACTCTGGACGCCTTTGCTTGGCTTACCTCTGTTGAGCACATGGCACGCACCCTCTCAGATCATGCTCCTGTTCGTCTTTGTCTTTGCCTCTCTCACTCCCCATGCCACGCGTTCTCTTGGCGGCTTCCCCCTAACGCACTGCGTGATTCAGTCTTTTGTGACGAGATGCAAACTGCTATTTTGAAATATTTTGAGCTTAACGAAGGCTCCGTTGACTCCCCCTCCACGCTTTGGAAGGGATTTAAGGCCGTAATCCGGGGAGAATGTATTTCCAAGCAGTCTGGCGTCTTATGCTCTATTCGCGGCACTCTTGATAAATTAGAGACGGAGATCAGGGCTCTGGATGTTTCTCACTCCCGGGACTCTAATCCTGACATGCTTGCTCAAGGGGAAGCTTACTGACTTCGCTGACGAGGCCAAGTGAGAACTCGCTTTTCTGGGCAGGGAGGCGCGGGCGCACCGCTTCGGTGAGGGCGACCACCCCGGTAAGACCCTTGCCAATCTCCTCCGCTCACCTCACGCTGCATCCCACATAACCGCCCTCCAGGACGGAGGTCCTGATAGAACCACCTCTCTTGAGGAAATCAGGGCGTGTTTCACCGCATTTTACTCACAGCTTTACACGGCTGGGACTGCGCCCCCGCACGAGGTTCTCGATCAATATTTTGATACCCTTCAGCTTCTCTGGCTTGGCAACCCTCACCGGGAATTCCTTGATGAGCCCTTCTCCAAAGAAGAAATCTTTGCTGCGATTAACGGCATGCCCAGTGACAAGGCTCCCGGTACAGATGGCCTGCCAGCATCCTTTTATAAAACCTTTGCACCCCTTCTGGTCCCGCATTTACCTGCCATGTACAACAAATCTTTTAAGGCTGGTTAGTTTCCCCATTCGCTCCGCGAGGCACTACTCACACTACTTCTAAAGCCGGACAAGCCCCCAAAACTACGTGACTCTTATCGTCCCCTTTCACTAATTAATACGTACAACAAGATCTTTGCCAAACTCCTCGCCTCCCGCCTTCTTCCCCTCATGTTGCTCATAGCTCGCCCGGACCAATCCGGTTTCATTCCTGGCTGCGCGACTTCCCATAACCTCAGGACTATATTCTCCGTGCTTCATCAAATTAACCCTAAGCTTTTGGCAGTGACTGCCCTGCTCGATGCCACCAAAGCCGTTGATACCCTTGAGTGGCGGTTTCTCTTTTATCTCCTCCCTCATTTAGGTTTTAGCCCGGTCTTCATACACAAAATATTACTTCTTTACACCCCACTGCCCGCCTCAGGATTAACAGTCACATTTCTGAGCCTATTTTCATCAATAGAGGTACCAGGCAGGGGAGGCCGCTGTCACCCATGCTCTTCGCCATCGCAATGGACCCCTCTGCGCTAGACTTCGGCAGCACCACACCCAGAGGGGTCTCGGCTTCGCGGCTCGTGCTCTAGTCGTCTCCATGTATGCGGACGACGTTTCTCTGTATGTTCGCAAACCTCAGGAGAACCTTAGTCCACTGGTTTGTGAGGTGATACGGTTTGGGGGCTTCTCCTGTATCCAGGTTGCCTGGACTAAGTCTGTGCTTTTCCCTCTCACTGATGCCACGGTTCCCTTCATTCCGGACTACCCCTTTGTATGGGCGTCGGGCCCGACAAGATACTTAGGTATATGGTTTAGCAAGGACGTGGACGAACTCTGGAGGGCCAATTTTGGCCGTGCTGTGGAGTGGTTTGAGTCCAAGATTCCCCTCTGGCACCAGTTACCTTTGTCTTTGGCCGGTCGCGTAGCCATCGCCAAGATGGTGGTGCTCCCAAAGTTTTTATATTTATTCGTCAATATCCCCATCCCCCTCACTGCCCACTTTTTTCGCAAAGTCCGCTCGTTGCTCATCACTCTGGTTTGGGCAGTCGGCAGCCAAGAATTGCATATGACATCCTTACCCTTCCTATGTCGCGCGAAGGTCTTGGTGCCCCCGATTTTAAACTTTATGCCCTCAACGCCCAGGCCAGTGTCCTTCAGATTTGGCTCCACCCCACTCCTTTTCAGCCGCATGTCACAGTGGAAGCTGACCTTGCTGCCCTATGGCCGCTTACGACCACCTTGTTCACCCTGGCGAAGCTCCCATGAACCAAGATTGACACGGTGGAGACTCTGCACTGGGCCTGGAGTGGGATCCGTAAACTCTCCGGCTCCACCATGCTCTCCGCGAACGGCATGCCTATTGCTCATCATCATGTTTTTCCCCCCTTCAGTCGTCCGGGATGGTTAAACATGCCACCCGCTTAGGGCTTACCACAGTGGCGGACCTCTACCCTGGGGACTCGTTCGTCTCTCTCGCTTTCGACTCCAGCCCCTTGGACACCCTGCTCTACTATCAACTTAGGGCTATCTGCAGGGAGCTCCAGCCTTCATTCCCCCAGCCTCCCTTCTCAATGGCCGCTCTTGACTCTCTGTACACGTCTCCCTCCCTCCCACCCCCTCCCCCCGGGAAGCTGGTCACTAAGATTTACGCCCCTACCCTGGCAGCATCTCCCATTTCTAAAGACCGGGCGCGCGTGGTGTGGGGTGAGGACATGGGTGTCGAAATCTCTACAGAAGACTGGCTATATAGTTGCGCTCGGATAAAACGCCTATCCCCAAATTACCGCCTGCGCCTCATTCACTTTAAATATTTACATAGGCTTTACCGGACATCATCTCAGCTGCACAAGATGGGACTTATCCCAATGATAGATGTTTGCGATGTTCTGTTCCTGTGGGAGACTTCTCCTACCTCGCCTAGATGTGACCTCAGATCTCCGCATACTGGCGCGAGGTCTGTGCTGCTGTTTTAGAGATCACGACGTCTATGTTCCAGCCTGACCCTTTGCTTTTCCTTCTAGGCTTTGTGAAATTGTATCCTGACGCCACGCGCCGCCTGACTGCGATGCTTCTTGTCCTTGCGCAGCGTAGGGTCTTCATGTGCTGGGGCGCGGGCTTGTACCTAAGGTTGACGCTTGGCTTGAGGATGCTTCGCGATGTCAGACACTCTTGTCTGAATTCTGGGACCTAATGCCTGCCAAATCCCGCCCAATTAACATATGGGGTCCACTTGTGTCTTATCTCTTAAGTTGTGACTGTCACCGCCCTGCGACCTCCCCCACGCTCCCCGCCGGCGCTCCGCCAGCAGCCGCCGCCGGTAATTGCCAATGTGTAGCTGGTCCCCCGCCCATTCTCCCTTCTGCTCCACTGGTCTCCCTCCCCCACTCGATGTGTTCATGTGCTAAAAGTATGAGGTAACCTCTGATGCATGATATTGTATGTTCGTATATAATGTCTTGATGTGGTGCAATTTTGTAACCTTGCTGTGCAAATTTGTTCAATAAAGGTTTTTGAAAAAATATATATATCTGTGACAGCAGAATATATTCTGGGCCAAGTGAATGTGGTTGCACACTGGAAATCCTGCTCTCTGCAGGTTTCCAATGGTTGGAGCCTGAAAGTGAGCACCTTACAGGCATTGATGAAAATTTGGAGACCCTGCTCCATACTTCTGATTGCTTTACGTCTGAATCACCACTTTATGTCATTTTCCAGTTGTAGGCCAGACCTGGAGGCTACGGCCACAGACAAGTTACTACAAAAGTGAAATGGGAGTCAGCAACACAGACAAGTTACTACAAAAGTGGGATGGGAGTCAGCAATATGTATTCCCCCTTTTCTGCTGGTCCCAGGAGTGGCCTCATAAGCCGGGCAGCAACTAGTGGATCTAGTTCTAGTGACTCTAATCTGCAATGGTTTCCAGTCCTCCAGGAGATGATTTGGGCTGATTTCTCTTGCTCTGCTTCCAGTGATTGTGATTGGGAATATCCTCAACTGCAATCAGGTCTCCTTCACCTGATGGCATGGAGAATTTCCGGGGTCGCTTGCAAAATTGCTGGGACATCCATTTCAGAGGGCCAACTTCCTTTTGCTAGTACGCCATACCTACATACCTTTGTTTGTAAATTGCTTAAAGCATTGGTCTTCAACTATTTAATGCCGCACCCTCGGGGTTGAAAGAAACATTGGCAACCCTAAATATATATATAATATAGCATGGTTTGGCTCCACCTTCCCCTTTTTACGTTTTTGACACCTTCTCCCAGCTAGTATGAGTGGCAAAATATTATTTGGAATGGCCCATTACAGATTGGCTCATTGCCACTGTTTTGTACACTAAAAACTACTGTTTTCAACATGATGCTTCTGAGGGCCAGTGCCCGGAGCCCATCTCTGAGATCATTTCAGCCGCCACCAGGACAGCCTGCCCCTCAATTGGGAGACCTCTGGCTTAATGGGATTAGATTATCTTCACCACCAGGACCCAAATACACAGCATTATAGAATGCCAGTGTTGGTCAGTAGTACCTTGAACTTTGGCTAATGAAGATTTTAGCCTCAGACACAAACATCTGCTAGCGAAGCTCACTATGGCATAGATGCATCAAGCTAACGAATCTGCCCCTTTGCGACCGGTATTTTTGCATTTGGGATGCATTAAAGATAAAAAATTAGCGATTTTGCTAATAGGGGGAACAAATTACCATGAAGTTGAACTTCATGGTAATTTGCAAAAACTTTGAAAAATGCATTTTTCAAAGTTCCATTTTACACACAAATATGCCCTTAGGGCATGTGTGTGTGCAAGATGTACCCATATGCAGATTTCAGTGGTGCAACAGGGTGTCCTTTTGACACCCTTGAAATTGCAATCTCAATTTGCGATTCTCTAATTGAGATTTGCAAATTGAGATAATGTCTTCCCATTCATTCCTATGGGCCTCTAGGCCCATAGGAATGAATGGGGAGGTATTCATTAATTGCGAGTCGCAATTTGCAAGTCGCAATTAAAGAATTTTAAGAAATCGCTATTTTTTTGGCGAGTTCTTCATGCATAGCCTTTTGCTATTCCTTATTATCGAATCCTTATTTTTCGCTAATAAGGAATCGCAAAATGGATGCTTGATGAATCTATGGGTAAGTGCTGTAATGTTTAATATCCTGCAGTAGGGTTTCTGACATTAAAGCATTGAATAAGAAGAACGAGTATTTGCACCTGATGGCACCTTTTGTACTATTCCGAGGAGAACTAAAATAATTTCAAACTGTCTAACTCGGCTAAGTTTCCCAGCTGTGTGAGGTGCACTATAGTAAAGTCTATGAAGATTGTACTGCGACTGTAGAGCACATCATAGGTGACATTTGTGTCTTGTAACTAAGAAAAAATGTAAACTGGTTACCAGGTGAGTGAAAAGCAGGCTCATGGGAAAACAGCTATCGATTTGGGCTCTTTAGGTCCTCATTCAAAATGAAGAGTCACAGCTTTGAAGCCAGTTATTTTGGGTTGCAGATTAGAAGACCTCATACAATCAGCAAATTCATCCTCTGACCCTACCTTTAAGAAGCGTTATTTTACTTCAATGGTGATTATTTGGCTTTAAACAAGCTTAATATAAGCCTCCTGCATTGGCATGAAAAAAATTAGTTCTTGGCAATTAAATATAAAAAATGTAGCTTTCGCAACGGAGAATTTTCAGTTCTGTTGAAATAAATTGAGGCGAAGGTTAGCCCACACTCTAATGCTATATTTTATGTTGTTTGTTTATTTCAGTCATTTTGAAAGCAAGCTGTTTCAACTCTACTGAATGACGTGACATTGATTAATATTATGTTGCTTTTCTACTACCCCCAAAAATTTGTGTTTTGATAACGAGCTACTGATTGGCTTTTGCATCTGTTCGTTTTGTTTTCCGTGAAAAGAACAGAAACAGGAATAAAGTGTGGCCAAAGTTTGTGACAGTTCTGACTAGAGGATCGAATTCAAGTTGCAATCCAGATGTCACTGCAAAAGAAAGATTGAGTCAAGGTGGTGTTATCTCTGTTTAAAGGGACTGCCATTATTGGCTGTTCTAGGTATTGTAGCTCTTTTCTTTGTCCCTCATGGGGATTGTAGTTTACTTTGCTGCTGTGAAGACTCATCAGCGAACGAGAAGGCATACTCTTCGCCTCCGTGTCCTTAACTCCTCCCATGCTGATTACGAGCTCAGCTCGTCATCAGCCACGGTGCTCGTGTGCTGATGACGAGCTGAGCTCGTCATGGCCGTTAGAACGCTCACACGCAGGGCTAATTCCCCTGCTGTGCTGAGAGTTCTAAGGAACGGGCATGGGCGTGACAAGCTCAGCTCGTCATCAGCACACTAGCACTGTGGCCGGGGCGCTCTACGCGCCCCCCAGCACAGCGGGGGAATTACCCCCGCAGAGAAGGAGTTAATAGAACTGAAACTTTTATGCCACAAAAATTAGTCATTTTAAAAATTCTCTATTTCATTTGAAGCCTGATGCACCTGAGGTCTTTATAACTGGAATGCGTTTTCCATTTTATCTTCGTCCCGCCCTATTTCTGTATGTTCCCTTTAGTCTCTTTACCTTTAACTATCCATCCTTTCTTTTCTTTCCACTATTTTTCTTTGGGCCAGTTCTGTTTCTATGTTGAGAACCTTCAGAACTGAACAGGGCATGACATCACAAGCCCATCCACTGTTCTGGTTGCCCTGGTGACCGCGCCCCTCTCATCTGTCCTCCTCACTCAGCTGCTTTATGGATGTTCAGCAGAGTCATTTCTCTGTTGCTGTTCTGCACATCAATGCAGTCTCATAGCAAGGTAGGTCTAGGTGTGAGACTTCATGGAATGCTGAGAGCTGTAGTTTCCACTACACTGTCGTACAGTAGTAATAGAATGCTGTTTGTGGATTTCAGAGATTATCTCCTGGTATGGTCTATGCAGGGGGTTTTCAACTTTACTTGTTTTTGTTAATACTTAATTGAATCTGATATTTTTAAGACAGAGGGGAAATGCTTTTCAGACATCGTATAGGTTACATTATGAATTGGACTGGTTTTTACACCCAGAAAACTGCTGATATTGTTAGATGACAGATCCTACATTGTGAGCTAACACTCTACCCATTGCATTCTGGGTGTTATAGTTTGGTATTTCTTAGTGACGGTATAGTACCACAAATTCCCAGAATGCAAATTGTTTGATTAATTGTCATGTCACCTAAAGCTGTTGTATCTTCTGATCATCCAGGTAAGTTCCTCAACCAACCTTTCATTTCAGGATCTCAGTTGGTTAGGTTGAGATGGAGAGATGTGAGACAGTTGAGGTGATGAGTGAGGTGTAGTGGTAATCGGTTGCAAGGAGATGAAGCTGTATCACGTAACTCATAGGGCAAAGATTTACATTCTAGACAAAGTTACCAGAGGACTTGCTATCAGGGACACCATGTTCGAGCCATGTGAATTTGTTCACAAATCATTGTTTTCTGGTGTGTTAATTCAATTGGATCAGTTGAAATGACCCAAGGCTATAACTCCAATTGCGCGTTAGGTTGTAAAGGCACGCCCAGCCATGGACTATATTGTCCTTGATGAGGTGGAGTCATCTGGTAACCTTTATTGTACACAAATAGGGTGGTCATACAAGGTATAGTAGTAGGTACGTGTGTATGACACATTTAGCACCTTAAGGAACACCAGCGTAAGAAACACATTTTAAATGTAATCACTAATATATTTCCTATGTCCACCTTGTCTTATTACAAGGGAGAGAGTTTATATGTTGTTTAGATTTGCTAGTGCCAACCACCATTGTTAAGGCATCTCGTTGCATTCACTGGGCGCTTGTTCCTGCAGATCTTGGAAGGCCATCGTTGAACTGGGGCAACCATCCTTTGATAGTGTACTTTGTTTTGTTAGTGATTTTTTTTGTGTCTGGTTAGTAGAGAGTTTATCAGTGTTAAGTTTTGCAACGTTTGTGTTATCTTTGTTGTGTTGTATGTATATGGGAGCGTGTATTGATGACTTCCTTTTTTTCCATTGGAAAATATCCATGGTCCATTGCTCAACCACAGTGCAGTGGTTTTCATATATATGACAACACTATACAGCAACCTAATAACCCCCATTTGACAATGTACATTGAAAAGAGAGTGCTTCCAGAGGAAACATTTAGGGCTTGATTACGAGAATTTGGTGGTGCTATGGTGCACCATATTTATATACTTTGGTGTCTTTTGATGGGATGTGCGCTTGAGGGTCACTTAGGTTTAAGCTGGTTTTATCTGTGCTAATTTGAGTGTTGGATTTATTTGACAGTGCTGTGCTTGCTATGTGACTTTGATGATGTGTGGTTTGCATTATAGGGAGGGTGCTCTGTCTAGCGGGTTGTATGTCAGGATATCAAGAACAAATATTTTGCCTGATATAAATAGTGTGGCCTAATTTTTGTTTGCACATCATTTGGGCATAGATTTTCTATTATTAAATCCACTGAGGTGATATTTTTGTAAACAATATTTAGGACACAATATATATATCAGACAATATTGAGGCAACTGTATTCTGATGACATACCTCATAGCGAACGCTGTCAAAGTGACTCATTGTTAGGGGAGATTGGAACAGTGGTGTTTGGCTTGTTGTTGACTACAGAATGCTCTTGGATATCCATTGAAAATGCAGATGTGGGTACTGGAGGTGCACTGCATGTGTGGTGAGGACTGTCCAAGATGTAGTGATTGGGAAGATGTGCAAGGAGCCTAGTGTCTGAGTGATTTATGCATCCAAAACAAGCTAGTCTAAAAGCTAGAACTGAGGTCTTTGCATGTACGCCATTCGTTAGAGAAGACATGAGTGGTGACTAGACAATCCACAGGGAAACTGTAAGGTAAGCACGGTAGGTGGATTGAACGAGGAACACCAGTTTCAGCATCATGCAACCCGACTACCATAGCAATAGATATGTATAAAGTAGGATTCAGGGATGTTCAAACAGTAATGTTGATGGGAGCTGGATGCTCTACATATCGAGATGTGATCCATGCTGTGGGGAAATGCACAAAGAGAGGAGATTCAAGTCGTACTGTTGGAGAGTTGCCAGACCACCCAATATGTCTCCCACAAAGTCTGACAAAAGAGGACCAACCATGTGGCTTCGCTACAGAGCTGCCATTCCATGTAACCCCTGCCACCTTCCCTGTTGTGTTTATTTTACAGAGTTTTATATATCGCGAACTTGACCGGAAGGTATCGGGTATCAGAGCGCTTTACATAGCACCAGCACCAGTTGTGTTACCTTAGGACACATTAATTTTTTTTAGGCACGGGGAGATTAAGTGATCTGCCCAGATTCACAGGATGTTCAGCGTTGTTGCCGAGACTCGAACCGAGTTCCTCATATCGGGGTCGACCACCTTAGCCGATATGCCAACTCCTCTTCTCAACTCCTACATGCTCAACTCCTTGGAGCCTCTAGCCCCCTACCTCACCCTCATCATGTCTTCTCATCTGTCACACCTTTCAACCTACTGAAATTATTGTCCCTTTACCTCTCCTCCTACCAGATATATTTTCTCATATTCTACCTCTCCAGTCTCCGCGCCTCTTCCATATACATTTCTATACGTGTTTGCTGTGCTGTATAGCACCTCATTTTTGCTTCTGACCTCTATGACGCAGTTCTCTACCCTTAAATAAAGGGATCCTATCAGTAGCCAGGAAAGCATTAGATTGGTTGCCTGTCAAATATAAGTTCCATTTTAAGCTGGACTGTCTGGTCTTCGAGTGGCTCGTGACACGGCATTTAGGGCCATATATATTACTCCCATTCTAAAACCAGAGATGAGCAATTTGCAAACAGACTTGTTTGTAAATGGGAATGAAGTTTGGCAAGCGACCTATGCATGAATAGGTCTCATCGCAAATTGTCTATGCACAAAGGGGGATGTAAAACAGCCCATTTAATAAGTATCATTAGGCAGGTGACAATTTAAAACCTCTGTGATTGCCAGCAAACTGAGGCATGCAAGGGACAGCAGACTTTCCTGTCTGCATTAGCCTTCCAAAAGGGGAAATATCTTTTTCAATAGCAGCCCGTACCCAATATTGTGACAGGGTATAACTTTTAAGAAAACATTTTCCCTTTTGGGAACTCATAGGGATGCAGGCAGTGGTCTTCTGGACCACTCAACATGGCTCTGGTACTTTGTAAAACGCGGTTTTGCAGTTGCAAACCATGTGTGCTGCTTCATCGCATATTTTTTGATAGTCATAAACTTTAGATTTACCTCGTGCTGCTAAGTGTCCATAGAATTATAACCATAGGGTGCAGTGTCCACCCTTTGGAAGCTTATTAGAGGGAAATATTTTACTCAAGGTGTACACTATCAGACTCCAGATTACCAAATTCCAGCCTTGATTGCAGCGTCTGTGAAGCAAATATGCAGTTTGATTGGCTTACATTGAAAGCTGTGAGAATGAGTCCCGTCCCAAGAGCTTTAACCCACTCAGAATGTATTCTACTGGGATCCCAGAGCATATGTGAGATTCCATCCCTCTATTTGTTTTACTGAATTTTTAGTAAGGGTTTCATCTTTCTCACTATCATTCGACATCTTTAACACCTTGCTGGTGAGTGAAGTGATTTATTTTCCTGATTCTGGCAGGATTTGTCTGTCAGAAATGTTTTCCCTTTTTGTTAAGTGCTTCCCCTGTGGAAATAATAAGGCAGTGTCACACAAGGCTGTATATTCTGTCTCCTAAGTTCACATTCCGTAAAAGAATGTGAAATTTGTCAAGCAATGTCAAAAAGGACTTTGAGCAACTGGTAAGGAATCAGACTCAGAGGTGTGCTTCAAAACGAGAGAGCTGAAAAGGAGGGGAAAAAAGAAGAGAGTAGAGAAGCCACCTTCTTAACAAACCTCTAAGAAGCAGCCATCTCCTAAAAAAGACTTTCACAGGACAATGTCTAAATAGAGAATGTTGCCTGGTAAAGGGAGGCATTGCCATCACCACTCCCAACATCATTGAAAATCGGCATCTAATGTAACGGCGTTGCTGTTGGAGGCTTCGTCCCCCGATAATTTTAACCTTGAAGGCTGGTTCCACAGCAATGGCATCACATCATTATCATAGAAGGCATTCCAGATCTTCTACATGAAGACATTCAAAGCCACAATGACACAGACTCATTCAAGTGGAAGAAGAGAACTCACACAATGTCTACACATTCACTTGCACCTTGAAAGAAGAGACCTTGCACGGCAGTGAAACATGCACCATCAATGACAAGAAGATCCAGGTTGACTGCTTTTCCTTTGCCAATGGTGTCAGTGCACATGCCAGATACACCATTGTTCTCTATACACTTCGCTGAGTTTCATCTGTACATTCACCAAGGTTTACATCTCCTCAACTCGTTTCAGCGAAACCCAAATCTATTATTATATTCTTGACGTTGTTAATCTCCCCAGCACCATGGAAGACACTTAGCACAATTATAGAGTGCCCTTCATGCTCACCCTAGGTTCTTGTTTTTCCTCTGATAGATATCATTCCTTTTGAGGATCCATTATATGTGTCTTTAAGCCCCCTTGAATAATCTCCTACAAGGATGGTGCATTGACGTTCGTCCAGTAGACAAACAATATCGCCTAATACTACAGAACAATGTAAGAGACATAGATTTCCTTCAAAGTCTAGCTCATTGTATGTGACACAGATAATTGTCATTGATCCTAATTGCCAAACTCTCCCACAGAGTCTCATTCCCTTTGTTTGCCTATTGATGACATCACACCATTCCACGATGTCTTAGCAAGAGGAGATTCTAAGTTGAATACTCCACTGTAGGCTCCACAACCTACAGTTTCATTAATTATTGAAACACTACAGTGAAGGAAGAGTTGCCCTGAAACCACTCTTGCCCTTCATACTAGGACTTCTGGATGGACATTGCAGAGGAGAAGTTGCTCACTCCGGCTACAGTGAAGGCTGCAACCCCACGCCTTATTAAAAAATAGAGAGCTCCTCAACAATATCCAGACTTTCTGAAGACTGATCCATAACCAGTCTCTGTGATAGTAACATCTGTAAGTCACAGACATGCCTAAATACAAGAAATTACCACTCCAGAGGGTGAGTATAAGGATATAGATGCAACTGATAGAAAGGTATGTGGGACAGTAGCTACCCACTTGAATACCAGAACAACTGTTCTCACAAGCAGGCATCGTAGAGAGATATGGGAAGGAATGAGGTCCTTTATTGATGACCTGCCTAGACACAGGCAGGAATATTTAATAGAAATACTGAATGAAGACTTCTTGGTCTCAAACCATGTTGTAAGCTAAGCAGTGAATTGAGTGTACTTAGTCACTACAGGATACTCTCCTGGTGTATCCCAAAGAAGATCTTCCTGGCTTCGTGTAACCACACCAAAACCAGTGGCACAACTGAGGATTATGAATCTTCCATTCTCAGGATCTACCTTGTTTGGACAACATAGTGAGGAAGGTATTCTAAAAATGAAGAATGAGGCAGAAACCTTGAAAGCAGAAGGCTTGGAGGAACTCCACAAGTTGCTTAAGCAGCAATACAAGCAAATGGAAATAAGATATTTTCCGTGGATGGTTCAGTCTCCTCTTTGGCCTTATCAGTTGCAGAACCAATACCATCAAGATCAAAATTATTCATATTAATGGAAGTCCTTTACATCAAAATCCACCCCCAAAACGCCATCCAATTCCAGAGGAATGCATTCCTCTGGAAACTGTTTATGACAGCCTAATACCCACCTTCTGTTACCCACTCTTGTGTGGGCAGGGGTAACCACATCAGAAGAGTGTAAATCCATTGCAACAGACAAGTGGGTGCTAAATATTATGTGCCGTGGGTAATCTCTGCATTCCAAGTGCATTCCACCACAGATTATTCCAAAACCGACATCAAAACACCAAACTTACATCTTGGGGAATCAAAGCCTGTCCTAATGAGAAAATGTATAACAGAGATGGTACCACATATGCAAAAAAGGTAAAGGAATCTACTCCAGGTACTTTCTGGTTTAAAAGCAGGAGTATAGGCCAATATTAGATGTTCGGTTCACAAAGAGGTTCTTTAAGAGGGCGGCATTCAGGATTCTCAATGTACACCAGATCTATCCTTATATTAGACTGAACATCTGGATGTGTGTAACAAAACTGCAAGATGCTTATTTGTAAATCTCTAATTGCATTGCAGGAGTAGAATCTCACCTGTGAAGGAAATAAATCTTCATCTACCCTTATCTAGATGACTTGGTTAAGAAGGCCTCAGCCAGTCGAAGGTGAAATAGGATTCCGAAACAGCTTCCAAGCTGCTCCGCAAACTTCGTCCACAACTCACCCTCCAAAATATCAGTCTCAACACCAGTGTGGCGTCTGTCCTATCTAGGTGCAACAATAGACACTGTAGAAAGAAAAGTGTATCCTTTGGAAGAGAGAGTTTCATCTATCTGACAAAAGTGCCATCCTGTGAATGCCGTCAACCCAAAAGCTTAGCAGATCTCTTCCCTTCTCAGTTCTATGCCTATTGTATCTAGGTTGTCCCAAACGCAATGATGCATACTAGACCCCTTCTGCAATGCCTTGAAGATCAATAGTCTCACAAACAGGATAACTGAGTAGAAAAACTATAATTAACTACAATAGCCAGGCAATTCCTCATGATGGTGCAAAAGTCAGAAACAACTCAAAGGAGTTCCCTTTCAGAAGCAAATACCATCACAGGCGATTATAACAGCATACATGCCAACATTTTAGAAGAGGAAAGTACATGCCAACATTTTAGAAGAAGAACATGGGTAATTAAAAAAAGAAAATAGGGAGAATGTATCTCTCACGTTGACGTCTATTGAAGCAGAGGCAATTTCAGCCAGAAGACCGTGGAAATAAAGTCCGTTTTGACTTAAAAAATCGCAAGTCCCCCACCTGGTTCGGGTCTATTGGCATGTATGTAATAGATGAGTCTATGACTGGATGGGGAGCTAATGTAGACTAGGACATCTGTCAGTTCAGAGACAATGGATGGACAATGAAAGTTCGTAGCACATAAGCTGGCAGAAACTGACAGTAGAGCATTTAGTCCCCAAGACTTCCTTTTCTCCCTGACAATGAAGAGCCTTCTGGTACAAACAGACCACACCACAAAAATGCATTACCTGAACAAACAGGGGCACGAGGACAAGGACACTGTCCTTTGGAAGTGCGGACAGTCAGGCACTGGTCCTTAGCCAGAGGCATCACACTAACAGTAGAGCATATTGCAGGAACTCTGATCCAATAAGAGGACTTTCTCAGTCGCTATAACAAGGAAGACCATGAGTGGGTTCTGCACAACAAAGTTGTAAGAGATATATTCAAAGAGTGTGATCTCTTGACAGCTGCTCCAAGCAGAAAATACAGCAACTTCACATCCATGGTTCCAAATCCAAAGTCAGTGGACAATGCCCATTTGATCTGTTGACCAAAAGCAGTTCTTGGCACTTTTCTACTGACCCCACTAATTCCATGAGAAATAGGGAAATTGTGCAAGTTCTTTAGGCCTTACAAGAGACTTCCATGCAGGCTTAATCTGC
This sequence comes from Lissotriton helveticus, assembly GCF_964261635.1. Classification (NCBI taxonomy): domain Eukaryota; kingdom Metazoa; phylum Chordata; class Amphibia; order Caudata; family Salamandridae; genus Lissotriton; species Lissotriton helveticus. The sequence goes on from NC_136057.1 coordinate 1,394,986,751, forward strand.
TAACCAGATCTCCGAGGCAAATCCAGCGTGTGAACTTAATGTTATTACATTTGAAATTGCGATTCTCCTATTAACATGACCAGAGAATCTGGATTACATTAAAGACACGGAGGCTACGGTTATGCATTATCTTTTAATGCAGTCACAAGCAGCCGCACTACATCATAAATAAAACAGTTCTAAAATGGAATGAACAGAAGGTATGAAAGGCATGTGCACCAAACAAACTGCCTCTTTTAAATGATGAGAAATAAGCAAAGTTCCAAAAGTTCTGGATCAAGATGATTTTGAGAGTAAATCCATACAGAAAAGAAAACCGTGAATTTGATCTTGAGTGAAGAATCCAAGAAGATCCAAAATGGAGTAAAGATGGTGAGGCAGAATCCATTAAGACAATTTATCTGAAAGGAATGGAGAACATGTCAAAGGATTGAAATAGCAGAGGATAATAATAAACAAAATAACAGAGCATAGTAGAATAAATAACAATCAAAATGATATATTCAATAATAAACTATGCAAAGAGTAGACCGTCCAAGGGAGGGACGGGTTGGATAATGTTAGCCTCCGTGTCTTTAATGAAATCCAGATTCTCTGGTCATGTTAATAGGAGAATCGCAATTTCATTACAAGACCGGGGGCTACATTATGCATGCTGGTAGCCTTGAAGGACACAATCAGACATGTGCTCAATAGGTTTGCAGTAATGTCAAGCAAATGTGGATGCGTTGGACCAGTCCCCAGTTTTGAGGATATCGTCCAACTTAGCACCAGAGGAGAAGGACTTACTGGCCATAGCACCTCTAATAGAGTGGGCTTGGAATTTCGATAAATCAACTCCAGCCAGGTTCATTGCAGACTTGACCCATCTGGCAATGGAGGAAGTAGAGATGGGCTTGAATGGTTTAACAAAAGAAATAATCAGTTGATTAGCACCTGGAGGGCGAAGGTCTCTCATTCTATTGTCATATTCCAACATACTGTTCAAAACACAGAGCTTTTTACACAGGTCAAAGCGAGGATAGAAAATAGAGTCTGACATAGCCTTGGTTCTTCTAACAATTTCAAATTTAACACCATACATATGGTAGGATCTATAAGAAATATCAAGATATTTGATATCAGAAACTCTATGGCATGAAATTAGGCATAAGAGAGTTGCTAGTTTAATAGAAAGACATGAAAGACATTTCCTATTAAGAAAGAAGTTATCAGGCCAAAAATAAAAAGATCTAGAATAGCCTTAACATCCCACATGGACTGGTATTTAGGTCTAGGTGGTCTCTTTAATCTGATGCTTTTCATGACTCTACGAATGATAATGTTTTTACCTACCGTCTTACTGTTGACAAGGGAGTGACCGGCAGAAATTGCTGATCTATAACATTTAATAGATCTATAAGAAAGGCCATTATCGAATTGTTCAACAAGAAAATTAACTATGTGTACGACAGGAGCCTCCACAGGATCCTAGTTCCTCTCCATGCACCAACAAAGCCATTTCTCCAAATGTTGTTGTACCTATAATGCGTTCCTGGGGTCCAGGATTCTCCGAGGAGAATTGCAGCTGATGACGAAAGGCCAGACAGTTAATTTACTGTTCCATTGCTTTTCCGATCATGGACAACGCTGAGGCCGCCAGCTGCGATGTCGATGTACCCCGGGTGCTCCCTTACAGACAAGGTACCGGAGTTGCTATTCGACTATTTCCATGCTCTTCCTTAGGTCTAGTCCGCATTTATTATATGAATCTATCCTAAATCCCTGTATTGCCTTCTTTGTCGTCCCGTAGGACTGTGCATAACCGGCAACGAGGAAACGCGGACGAAGCATTATTTTTACCCATAACGTGTTCCCTTTCTTACGCGATCAGGTATTAGAGCGTTATTCACATCTTGTGACCATCTACAGCTTATGTTTTAATATCCTTAGACTAAACACGTTGTTTTATTATTGCTCATATGTCCATTTTTAGTGACCGCAGACATGGCTGGTAACTTACCTGTCATTGTCCATCTTTAACTACCGCATTCAATCCACTTCCGTAATTACCATTTGTCCCTTTAGCTTGCATTAGTTGGTAGTTGTGTATTCGTTCTTCTCCCCCTAGTCGAAATCTTGGTGTATGGTTTCAGACACAAATAACTATCGGTATTTTTCCCTTGCATGCTACTAGTCATTTTACGGGACCTTCGGGATAATACATTGTTCCTCCCTCTCATTTTAGGAAGCAATCTCATTTACGTTATCAGACGGCTCCCCCTACTGGCTTCACTTATTAGACGGTTGGACCAGATTTCCTTGAATCCACTCCGTCATATATGACAGGTACAATAACAGCCTTAGTCACAATCTGGTCCTTCATTTAGAACCTACACCTGGTCAATATGTATGGAATGTGAGGACCATTTGCCATTATTTTAGTTTTTTCATTCCCTTCAATTCCCGCATTTTCCTTGTGTATCCCATTAGAAACTTTTTTGGGGATTTTCACTCGACAATATGTTTCTCTTTCATATTTTAGGAACAGAATACTGGGACCTTCTCAGTTCATCACATCTATTTCTCTGATCAGGATAACAATGGGACAGCACTGGAATCTACTTACGATATTCCTCATAGGTACTTCATCTTTATTTGCATTATTTGTAGTCCCCATATAAGTCCTTAGAGTTGTTACCCCTCAAACTTAGTCCCTCACATGTGGGACGCACAGTTCTCTAACAGCAGTATTTACTCAGCATCAACTGTTTGTACATACTTACTTTTCTCTAACGGATTAAAGCAACTTTGACAGCCTGCCATCACCTGTACATACTCTCCGGAACAATTTCCTGACCATAAGTGACTCCTACATCTTGGTCAGTTTCTATTGACCCAGAGGTGTGTATAGATCACCGTTACTACACATAGGTGTATTTCTAGATTCATCATAGCCTCATGAATTGTTACTAAGGGACTCTCCATCCCCTTCTTCCCTCACTTTCGGATTGCCCATTTTCTTTTCCATTCCTTCCCTTTACACCTGGTTGAATGATGATAACACTTATGCTGGTATTGTGTTTTTTGTACACTGCCTTGTTTCTTTTTTTTTTTTTTAAATCTGTTTATTAGCATAGTATTTCGAGCAGCAACATGCATACAATTCCATATATATATGAGCATATGAACAATCTTGGTGGTACATACATGCTTGCTCAGATCATAGAAAGAGTCATAGTGTAATAGATTTTTCATTTTCATTTTCATTCTGCTTCAAACGAACAGTCCCAACTATACCCGAACCCTCCCTCCACCCACATGAAATCCCACCCGACACTCTCTGAACAGGTACATCAGGTAAAAATCGACAAGTGGGCGACGCCCAATGTATTAACACATTAGAATTCGAACACACAGATATGGTATGGTAGCATGTACTATGGGACAGGGTCTTTCGCACCCCAACGTAGTGCACCGTGGGATGTAGCCGTGCATGAAAGAGTGAAGTAGGGCTCAGCCGTACCACAAGTGGCTACTCACTCGCGTCCTCTTCATCGTCAGCATTGTCAGCCTCAAATGCCCCCACCATAGCGAACCAATCCAAGGAGATCGGAGTCCTCCTGTGCCCCCTTCGTTCCTCTCTCTGTAGGGCCTCACCCTCCGCCTTACCCCAGCGTATTACCTCCGCCCTCCACAGGTCAGGGTCAGGTGGTTTAGACGATTTCCATCTGATCGTGATAGCGCGCTTCGCCAGTAACAGAGCCAGATCTGAGAAGCGCGTCGCCACGGACCTGGTGCGTGTTGATGGCCCCAATCCCAGTATTGTATATTCTAGTGTAGGGGACCTGGATAGAGCACCGGCCTGTTCAAGGGAGGTATGTACAGTGGACCAGAAATACCCTAGTTTAGGGCATTGCCATAACATATGTACCAGTTTCGCTTCGTCTGTATCACATCTGGGGCAGTTGCTCTTGGATGCAGGGAACATCACATGGAGGCGGTGTGGTGTCAGGTAAGCTCTGTGCAGTAGCATTAGTTGTATGAACTTGTATTTGGGGTTCCTAGCTACTTTTTTGGGGAACTGTAGTATGCGTCTCCACTCAGTGTCTCGCAACGGCCTCCCTATGTCTGTTTCCCACGCCGCCCTCAGTGGTATTAGTGTAAGTGCCCTACCCGCTTTTATGCTAGCCGTGAGCCACCTGGTCAGATGGCCACCCGTTCCCATGAGGTAGAGCATTGCGACGAGGGGGTTCGTACCAGGTTCCTGCCCGTCCGGCGACCATTTGCGTGTAAGATAATGGCGGAGACCAGCGTGTAGAAGAAAGGAGCCGTCGGGGATGCCCTGCTTGGTCTGGAAGTCCTCAAACGATAACAGGTGTCCCTCTGCATAGAGGTCTCCCACATGTGCGGCACCTGCATCATGCCAGGGCCCCAGTAGGGTCGACGTAAGGGTGCCCAGGCCCAGAGGTATTCCCAACAGAGGTACTGTGGGGGCATAAGGTGTCCCGGGGGGTGTGTATTTTATTGCTTTCCGCCAGTACGTAACCGCCAGTTTGAGAAGCGGTGGGGCGTTTCTAGGTAGATCCGAGCCAGGTAGTAGCAAGGTGTGCACTCTCCCCTTAGCGTGGTCTTCCTTTGAAACAGCAATCTCATGAAGATTACGGCCCGCCACCCAGTAAGCGAGCCATTGTAGCTGGCATGCATAATTATACGCCCTGAAGTCCGGCAAGCCCATACCGCCGGAGTCAGAGGGAAGCTGTAGCTTGGCCAGACCTATACGCCGACGGCCATGACCCCACACAAGCTCGGTGAGGAGGGAGTCGAGGGTCCGAAACGTCACCGCCGGGATCTGGAATGGCAGATTGGTGAAGTAATAGATGAGGCGGGGTAGCATCACCATCTTGGATATAGCCACCCTGCCGGGTATGGAGAGCGGCAATGTCAGCCAGAACTGAATTTGTGACTTCAACGCCCTGATAGCCCTCCCTAAATTGCCATCTATCATCATGTCCGCCTCTCTATATATCTGTATCCCAAGATATCGGAAGGTGGTGTCCGCCATCTGGAGGGTATGGGGGGCAAAAGGTAGGGGGGCCGAACCGTCCACCGCTGTAAAGGTGAACCCATAGGACTTAGATGCACTGATGGTGAGGCCAGAGATTTCTCTAAAATCCTCGGCCGTAGCCCTCTGCAGGGGTGTAGGGTGGGCTTGTGGGGTGGGTGGGAGGGTCTGTTGTTGTTTGTGGAGGGAGCTTCTGTCTCCTCCTCTTTTTCTCCCTTATTGGTTCTATGGCCCTTGTGTATCCCCTTTTTCGGGGCTCTGTCTCGCCATCTATCCCCCTGGTGTCTTTCTGGTATATTTCCCCGGTATTGCAAAGATGGGGATTTGCTATGTCTGTTTTCCTATTTTGTGATCGATTTTGTACCGGACTTTCGTTTTTTCTGTTTTGTCACCTGGGGGCGGGTGCTTGGGTTGGGGTCCCTTCTTTTCTTTTTTCCCCTTTTCCCTTCCCCCTCCCCTTTCGTGGGGTTTTCTTCTACCTGGGGGTACGTTTCGTATTGTGTTGGTATTTGGGTCCTTTATTGTGCTGATTGGTGGGATGGGTGGTGGCTGCGGTGGGCGGGCAGTGGACAGTGTGCGCAGTTGCCTTTCATTATGCTCGTGGTTTTGCCCGGTACTTATTGGTATACCTCTGTCGTACTTGCTTCTCCTGTGTCTTTAAGATCGCTGTGTGGCTGCCCGCCGCGACCCCGCCCCTCTGGTTTGTTTCCCGGCCCGCTATGCGCCTGACCTCTCATACCCGTTCCTTTTAAAAGAAAACTGCCTTTCTATTGGATTGCTCCTTAGACTGCTCTACGATGCCTGTTCTTTCCCCTGACTCGTTGCCTTTGTATACTGTGACGATTGGTGTATGACTCCTGATACGTTTGCTATGTGGTGGCCAGCCCTGGTGGGTTGTAGGCCCGTATTTGTGAGCTTTCTCTGTCCAATAAAGGTTTTCAAAAAAAAAAAAAAAAATAAAATCCTCAAAGACCCGGGAGACCGGGCTCAAGTCACCTCTCAGGTTCCTAAAATATAATATGAGGTCATCCGCATATGCAGATACCATATGATCCGTACCATGCCGTCGTATACCATAGTGGGGGGCCAGCAACCGAAGTCTACAAAGCAATGGTTCTAGGGCAAGGACGAAGAGGAGAGGAGAGAGCGGGCATCCCTGCCTGGTGCCTCGCGCTATAGCAATGGGGCCTGAAATTTGATGGGAGGTGCGTACTCTGGCCGTGGGGGTGGTATACAGCAATCTGACCCAAGCAAGGAATTCCGGCGGTATTCCGAAGCCTGCCAGAGTGGAAAACATATAGTCCCACCTCAATGAGTCGAACGCTTGTTTCAAGTCCAGAGATATGCAGCCTTCGGAGTCCGTGATCACATTCTCTCCGAGCATGAGCTGGGCCAGGCGCCTAAGGTTCATGGCCGTATTGCGGCCGGTTACAAAACCACACTGATCCGGGTGGACCAGCTGAGGCACATACTGAACGAGCCGGGACGCTAGTACCTTGCTCAATATTTTAGAATCAGTATTGAGAAGGGACAGGGGTCTGTAATCGGCCAGCTGTAGACCATCCTTGGCCGGCTTCAGGAGGGAAGTAATCAACGCTTGCATGGATGATTGCGGTAGAGAGGAAGTACGCAGGGCCTCCGAATAAACAGTGTGCAATCGGGGCGCCAGGACTTCAATAAATGTCGCGTAAAATTCAGCCGGGAGGCCATCCGTGCCAGGGGTCTTACCCCTCGGAAGGGCACGTATCGCCTGCCTAATTTCCGCCACTGAAACCGCACGTTTCAAGTCGTCCTGCTGGGTGGCAGTAAGTTGTGGTAGAGCCAAACCTTCCATGAAGGCCTCAAGGGCGGGCGCTGACATGGGCTGCGGGGGATCGTACAGTGAAGCGTAATACTCCTGGAACGCTGTATTAATCCCTATTTGGGTGGTAGCTGGACGGCCAGATTGGTCCAAGACCCTCAAAATGGGTTGGCTGATCGGGGAGTCCCGCAATAGTCGGGCCAGGAGGGGGCCGGCTCGGTCTGCCTGTGAGTGTTGCCTATTCGTGTATTCCCTGTAGTCTATAAGCTGCAGGTCTTCCAGTAGCTCCGCGTGTCTAATATGTGCTTCCTGCAGTGGTGTAAAGGGAACACTGGTGCCCGCTGCCTCATTCTCCAGGGACGCAAGTGAGCCCTCCACCTCCTTCAGTCGGCCAATCACCTCACTTCTCCTCCCCACTCTAGTGGCCATGGCAGCCCCCCTAAGACAGACTTTGAAAGTGTCCCATTCTATCTGTCGGGAGCTAGCTGTGTGTGCATTTGTGGAGAAAAAGGTGTCAATAGTATCGGACAGGGAGGACCGGAAGACCGAATCCTCAAGGAGATCAGGAGACAGTCGCCAAGTCGGGATGGGAGCCAGTCGTCTACCCCACTGCCATATAACCTCCACGGGGTTGTGGTCCGACAGGGTTTTCCCCATGTGTTGGGTCTGGACAATTAATGTCAGAAGGGAGCGGGAGCAAAAAACGTGGTCAATTCTGGTATGAAGCTGATGGGGGGGGGAGTAAAAGGTGTATTCCCTGTCCATAGGGTGTACGCTTCGCCACACATCCGCCAAGTCCCAGCCCTCAGCCCAACTCGCAAGCGCGTCTGCCTGTTTCCTGCTCTCGGTAGCCTGTAATGGGGGATGTGATCTATCTAGCCCAACATCAAGAACAGCATTGAAATCGCCCCCGATGAACCAGCGAAGATCAGCCCAACCCGCAATCACCTCATTGACAGTTTGCAAGAAGTCCGACTGGTTTACATTAGGTGAGTACACACATCCTATGACAACCGCCTCCCCATCCAATAGTCCCCGCACAAACACATAGCGACCCTCCCGATCAATCCGTTGCTCTAACATCTGGAATGGAAGTGAGCCACGTAGCCAAATCGCCGCCCCCCCTAGAGAATGCAGAATATGAGGTGGAAAAAAGTTGCCCCCTCCACTTCTTTCGCAGCTTCACCGCTTCAGCAGCGTTCAAATGTGTCTCCTGCAAACAAGCAATCTGCGTCCCCCTGCGGTTAAGCTGTGCCAGGATCCGATGTCGCTTGTGCACTGATCCCATGCCCCGCACATTCCAGGTGCACAATTGGTAATTGTTAAGAGGCCCCATCACCCTTCGTGTGGTACAGTAATTCGAATCTCCTGGGTGACCCCACATGTCTTGTTATACATAAAAATGAGAGTGTCTCGCAAACATTTAACCCCTGAACAAAAGGGTCCCTGAGCCAACGTACCCAGGAGCCAAACCATGATGCCCAACGTGGGCACAAGTCAGTCAAGGTCGTGTGCATACCGGGGGTGGTAGGCCTCCGTCGTACGGCACAGAACGATCTGCGTGAGTTTGAAAGCCCACAAGAGTATGGGCCCCCACGCATGAAACCCACCATACGTGTAGGAGGGGGGAATAGTCATACGTTACCACCCGGAGAGGATCAATTGCTTCGTGTCTCAGAACTCCGCCGCCATCTGGGCTGTGATCTTTGGGTAGAGCTGTAAGCTGTCAACTGAGCCAGATACCTCAGTGCGGGTGTCGGTGGTGTCGGTGAGTCTGTCTCCGGGTGCTCCCGCGTCGTGGGCGGCCAGCGCCGCTTCAGTGAGACGCCGTCGCGGCGAAGTCGAAGAGTGGTCCACGGCTGTGTGTCCAAGGGGATGCACCACTGTCGATGTTCCATGGGAGGAATGGTGGTCGGGACTGTGAGTGGTGTTCCGTCGTCCCGGCGAGCTCCTGCGGGATCCCCCTCGGTGGCCTGTGAGCGGATCCTGCAATGTCGGCGGGGACAGGGCGACCTCCATCCATTCCGCTGCCTCCTCTGGCGAGTCGAAAAAATGGGACCTATTGTTATGCAGGATTTTGAGCCGAGCAGGGAACAAAAGGGCATATTTCATGTTCCTGTCCCGTAAATTACGTTTCACCCCGAGGAAGGTGGACCTGGCCCGCTGCACAGTGGGGGTGAAATCAGGGTAGACCGATATATTCGCATCCTCGAAGCGTATCGGTGCTTCCTCCCTGGCTGCTCGGAGGACTGTGTCTCGGTCTCTGAAGTGGAGGAGACGAGCTATCAGGGGGCGAGGAGGCGCCCCCGGCTGTGGGGGCTTTGATGGCACTCTGTGAGCTCGTTCCACACTGTAGAGGGCGGTGAGGTCTCTCTGGCCCACCAGCTTCCGCAGCCAATCTTCCACGAATCTCGTGGGGTCCCTTCCCTCGCTTCTCTCCGGAATGCCCAGGATGCGGACGTTGTTGCGGCGGGCACGTCCTTCTGCATCGTCCACCCTATCCCAGAGTCTCTTCAGCTGTTTCTCCACGTTTTCCAATTTCGCGGAATGTTCCGTCTGCTGCGGGATCAGGTCGTCGAGCGCTATTTTGTGCTCCGCCACCCTGTCCGCCAACTTGTTATGATCAGCCTTCAGCAGAGACAGCCCAGTCGCCATGGTGTCCATGCGCGTTTCAAGCGCCTCTCGCGTCGCGCGTATCTCATTCAGTATCAGATCCAGCTTGGCGTCCTGTGATCCCTTACCAGTCGGCGGAATGACTTCCATGTTGGAGGAGGCCAGTGGGTCGTCTGAGCCCGTTGATTGCGCGTCCATCTGTGCGCCCTGGGCCCGGGGTTTGTCCCTGTGCCTGCCCATGGATCTCGTGTGCAGGGTGGCGCTGTAGTGTGTGCAGCAGTCCGCTGCAGTCCTGGCAGGTGTCCAGCAGTGGTTATGGAGGGACCACCTCGTGTTGGGCTGAGGTGAAAGTAGCGAAGACCCCAGGGCTGGTAGTCGCAGTACTGAGTAACAACTCGGTGTCACAACGCCGGGGATGGGCAGGTGCGCCTCGGTAGTCCCTCAAGCAGTTATAGCCCCAGCGCCACCGAGCCAGAGGTGTGGGAGAAATGGCGGGGTCCAGTGCACTGTAGAGCTATTCGCATCCGCTGGTAGCGTGGCACGAGTCAGGGCTGCAGCGCTCAGTAAAAGGCGTCAAAGCGCTATGCGTCCTTCCCCACTTCTGGTCTCTGTACCTGAGGACTGCGTGCTGGTAGTGCTCGTCACTCTGAGCAGGACGCCCAGGGTCTCCGGCCAGTGGTCCAGGGGCAGGCAGAGCAAGAGCGCTATGTTCCAGGGGGGGCTCGTCGCGGACAAGATGGCGCAGGACCGCAATGCTGTCATGCCGGCCCGGCAAGGAATGCCGGAAAGTCCGCTATGGACGGAGCTGGGCTCGTGGGGGCGGCAGTAGATCACACAGGTTGTCTGCCCGTCTGTGTGCGACCCCGCGGTGAAGCGCCGGGGTCCCGGTATCTCTGCGGGCGGGGGGAGGACAGCCCAGGAGTATTCCCGCGTCCCGCAGGTCACCGCAGCAGGCAGTCAGGCCACTGCGAAGCAGCCGGCCGGAGGGCACCGGGGTCCCAGGACCACGTAGGGGACCACCCCACTCACCGTAGCCCCGATCGGGAACAATGCAGGAGTCCAAGCCCTGGTCCGACTGGACCGCGAAGAGGGCAGGGGGTAGGCCGGCCAGGCCAGTCACGCGAGGCCGGGGCTTCACGGCGTCTCACAGGCCGCAACAGGCTCCGTCTTCCGAACTCGCCGGAGGAGCGGACTGCCAGGTGGAGAGTCGCACCGCTCCACGCCGCACGCCCCCAGAGACAATCCAGGTAGGGATCAGGTGGGCTGCAGGTAGGGGAATGCAGGATAATCAGCTAGTATTACAGGGCTAAGGACGGAGCTGGGGAACTACACGTCCACCATCGACGGCTCCAGGCCACGCCCCCACTGCCTTGTTTCTTTATTGTGACCTGGAATTATAGCTCTTATATTTATCTAATTCTTTCACCCACAATATGCTCTGTCAGCCCAACATTGAAATTATGAACTGATTTTGATACTTACGGTGTGCTATTAAATTTGGATCGCACCAGACCGCACAGATTTATGGATTAAATTTATGCGCCCTGATGAAGGATTCTCTTAAACAACTTTCAGTTTCCGAAACGCGCATCGGCGCTTTTTCTTCCACTGTTTGCTGTTTTTGATGCTTTGTTGAATGTGAATATTTGGTTTGCTTGATAGAGAGAGTGTGCATGATTCATTGATTGAATGAATGAACGGTGTGTCATGTTTTTATTGTCATATTTGCACTTGGGCTGATGTTTCCTCATGATTCTATAATCCAACGTTTTTTACATTAGAAACTGACCTTCCTCAATGCTGAACTAAATGATTTTATCAAAAATGATCAACTGAAAATTAATTTTCTAAAATAACTTAGCTGTTCTGTGGGTGTTTTTGGTAGAATTCCATTAATTTGATTCTCTATTCCTTGGGGAAGCTCCCTTTCATGTTCACTTAAGTACTTTTTCCCTGGTGGGTTGCTCCCCGTGCCTATGGTCTTAGGTTTTCAGGGTCCCTCTGTTGTATTTTTTGCAGACAGTTAATTGGATCTCCTGACACTTTCCAGGCAAGAAGGTTCAAATTCCCGGAAAGAGTTAGATGGTGATCTTCTCCGTCTGCGTTTGTAACCAGACCTTTGATCGCAGGAATTAAGAAAGGAATGTTGCAGGCTAACTCCAGAGTCATTGGGAACCAGGCCTGAGAAGGCCAAAATGGGGTTATCAAGACCAGGGAGCATTGTCTGACTTCTGAAGAACTCTTTGGATCATTGCGAAGGGGGAAAGGCGTAACCCCGAAGGTCTGACCAGGACTGGAGAAAGGCGTTTTCTGCAAGTGCGCCCGGATGCGGCATTGTTGGACTTGGCCCTGCTTGCAGGGTCATCCCGAAACTTTTTGCCTTTCCCCTAGCCCTTTCGATGTGATGGAATTGGTGGGTTCAGGATGTTGGACACTTTGGCGCTGGTTAGCAGTGCAAAGTGTGTGTGCTTTCTTCCTTACATAGGTATATTAGGTAACCCCCCCCCATTAGGGGACATCTCCCCCATGGTAGGAAATGTATATGCCATGTGTGGTGTGAGAGGAAAATAATGAATGCTGTGTAATGGTGTACACACCTTTATTTTCACCAGTGCAGAAATGTCACTTTTAAAATGGATGCCATTTCTGTCTGCTTGTGCCGCCTGCCTGAGGTGGGTTGGCTGTCTAGTGTTTGAAGTGACAAGGTGCTCTACACTTCCCCCAGTGACAATGAGGCTGGAACTGCCAGGAACCTTCTAGAAGCTTCCAGCTCTTTCTGGTAGGTGGGAGGAGGGGTGTATATGTAGAGCAGTAGAGATGCCATGTGCTCAGACTGAGGGTGGACTTGATTGAGAGGGGACTCTCTGCCAGAAGGTACCGCCGCAAGGGCCTGTGTGCTGGCCCCTGAGCCCATCTGTACCCCTCTGCTGTCCACAGGTCCAGTGAGAGCCTTTGCTGGAGTGAAGGCTGCTATGTCAGGAGGAGTGCCACTTTATGAGAGATGACTGCTTCTAGGAGCTGCTGTCCGGTACTGATGAGTGCCCACTGTCTGCTGATCTTGCCCTGTCTTGCCTGCCTGCTCTGCTGCTCTAGCGCCTCGTGAGCGCTATACTTTGACTGCCTGCATTTCAAGGAGGTGAGGAGCGTGGGCGCTACTCCCATGGGTGGGACCCTGGAACTGTGAGTCATCTAGCGCCTGGTGAGCGCCATATTTGAAGTGACTGTGCTGCTCTGCCTGCACTCTAGTGCCTGGTGGGCACTGTTTTCCTGATTACCAGAAGAGGTACACTATCTTCTGTCCCTGAAGCTTCTAGTGGGACCTAGTGCCTCACAAGCGCTATATTCAAGGTGCCAGGGGAAGAGGAGCTGACGCCTGCAGCGCTGTGCTATCAAAGCGCTATATTTCAATTCCCCTGCGTATGTGCTGCATTGGGGTGCTGCCAGAGTGCCCTATTCGCATTGACTGTGCTCTGCTTGCTGCCAAGGCGCTACAACTGTGCCCAGGAGAAGGGGAGCTGACGTCTGCAGTGCCGGGATTCTAAAGCGCTACGAGGGAATCCCGGCGTGTGGGAATCCCCCCTGCCTGCTTGGTTGACAGCGGGCAGCGTCAACATTGTGGGGCACTCAATTGCAGAGTTCTTTTGGGGTCAGTTTTGAAGTTAGTAGCCCCGGAGGGGGGCTCCCAGGACGCAGTGGGCCAATTCTCCTGGTACTCAACACAGCTGCGCCGCAGAAGAGTGGGTGGCCGCACAACTGGAGAAATCTTTAATCTTAGAGTCCCTGAAGAGGGGCTCCATTTTCCCCAGGCGCTGTGGCTCCAAAGGTTAACCTGCAAGGCTGATGGCACTTATAATGTGTGCCGCTTTCCCGCAATGACTGCATGGCTGTTAATGTTTTATGCCCCCTCCTAATGTGACTTACGCTAATGTGGTGATCCTAGTGCATTTATGCTAATGTGTCAATGCTAACGCTTTTATGCTTATTGCATTGCTGCTAACGTTTATGCTGATGTCCATTGCAGTGAGGCTGATCAATGCACATTGTGATTAATGCCTAGTGACAGTATTGCCCCCATGCTAATTGTGTTTCATGCCTGCATGCCTCATGTGAGATGCTGCATGCCAATGCCCTTCCCTAGTGCTGGCACTGATTGCTAATTTGTTGCTCATGATGACGCCTCCATGGTAAGGGGCTTAGGCTGTTCTGGTATATAAGGTGTTCTTGTGCCTATGATAATGCCATGATGTTTACCTTTTATGCCTAATGCTTTGATGTTAAGGATGAAGCCTCTAGGCGCACACGTTCATGCCTAATGCTTAAGGTTTCTTTTCCCCTAAGGCTACAGCGTTGGTGTTCTGTATACTGTGCCTAACCTGATGTCTCCATTCCAGGCCTATGGCACTGGTGATTTATGCGCATGATTTCTGTTAAATGTGTTTTCATGCCTAACGTCAGGTTATGATGTGCAGAGGCTAGACCTGCGCTATTGTGTCCTAATGCTGATGGACTTTACATTTATTCTAGTTGTGATAGCGATAGTTCTGGCAGAGGCCCGATTGGTGCTGCCCTGTATATAATCCCTTGTAAATTTTGACCTGGCGCCAGTTGGCGCAGTGCAGAGGTTACTGTGATTACCCTGCGTTTTACATAATACAAACGTTATTCTTACATAACCTTGTGTAGCGTCTCTTTTTGTAGTGTGCCTTGTGTGTCGCCTGCGTGTGCTGCGCGGATGCTTTACACATTTCCTCCGGAGTTTGGCCCACCCACTTTGTACCACGCTACCCGTTTCTAACAGGCATCCACCTGAAGTATTTCTCTAACTGGAACGTTAACCTGCTCGCAAAAAGGTCCACATCCAGTGGGCCCCAAAAACGATTTAGGGTGTTGAAAACAAACGGGTCGAGTTTCCAATCGCTGAAATCTATGAGAAATCTCGAGTTCCAATCTGCGGAAATATTTGCCTTTCCCAGAAGATACTCCGCTTTCAGGGCAATCTTGTGCTCTAGGCAGAACATCCACAGCCTCTTGGCTGAGTTGGACCAGGGAAGAGGGCTTGAATGGAGGACGAGAGGAGGCCTAAGAGTCTGGCTAACTCTCTCAGGGATAGAGAATCTTGTTTTTAAACAAATCTTATTTCCTTGCGAATGTTGGCAAATTTTTTCGGGGGAAGTAAGAGAAGACATGTTGAGGTGTCTACAGTAAATCCGAGGAACTCCAGGGATCTGAAGGGGGTAAGGATTGATTTTTCCTGATTTATAATAAAGCCTAGGCTCTCTATGTGGTCCATTGAAGTCTTCAGGTCTGACAGGATCTGCGAGAGGTGTTGGGACATAATGAGAATGTCGTCCAGATAGATAATTAAGCGAATACCTCTTTCCCTCAGAAGAGAGGCGATAGTTCTCATAATCTTGGTGAAACACCAGGGGGCAGAGGAAAGTCCGAAGGGAAGGGCCTGAAATTGAAAAAGACGATTGTTCCTAGTGAACTGAAGAAAGGGCTGGTGTTCCTTGGCCATTGGGATGGTGAAGTAGGCGTCTTTCAGATCCAGTTTCACCAACCAGTCTCCTTCTACAAGAAGGTCTCTCAGGAGGGGAATTCCCTCCATTTTGAAATGTCTGTGGACCAGGTATTTCTTTAATTCTCATATGTTTATGACTGGTCTCCGGCCCTTTTCCTTTTTTTGAACAAGAAAGAGTGTGCTTCCAAATATTTTTAAACTCCAAGGAACTTCTAAGATTGCACCTTTCTGGAGCATGGAGGAAATCTCTTCTTCTACAATTTTCCATTGATCTTCTGAAAGAGTTAGAACTCTTGGAAGAGATGTTTGTGTGGGAATATTGATAAAATCTATCCTGAAGCCACGAACAGTCTCCAAAACCCAAGGGTCTTGCGTTAGAGTTTCCCATATGTGGGTAAAAGCACTGTAGTCTGCATCTTACCCTTGGAGGGGAAGAAGGAGAAAGAGGTGTACTTACTTTGAGTATTGGTGTTGTTGGAAAATCCACAGGATCTGGATTCTCTATAGCGTGAGCCTCTACCTCTTTGTGGGTAAAATTGGTTGGATCTTCCAGAGCCTCTAAATCTTGAAAAGGGCATTTGATTGCCCCGGCCGGAAGAAAGGCCCCTTCTTCCAGCCCGTCCAGAAAGGTTGGGATTAAAAACTCGCTTCATATTAGATTGGGCCTTATCGAGGGCTGTGAAGGTTGAAACATATTACCGTTACAATTTATCATATCCTTACCAAAAAGGAGGCCCTTAGGGTTCAGAGAAGGTTCTCTTTCAGCCATGTCGCCCAATTTAGGATTAAGCTTAGTGAGAAGGACTCTTCTTCTTTCAATATTAAGGCTCGAATTAGCATTGCCTAAGAGCACTAAAGCTCTTTGGCTCCAGCCTCTGATAAGGCAGAGTCAAGGGGAGTGTCATTAATGTGACATTCTCCAGCCAAATCCAAGATTCTGGTCAAGGGCCCCAGGACGTCTAGAAGGCGATCCTGGCAGCCCTTGAGAGACCTCTCCAAACCTTTTCTCGGGTCCCTACCCAGTCTGAACAAGAACTTGATCAAATCTGGATCTAGGTTGGGGGTCTGACAAACTTTGTCTTAAATTGCCGGTCTAGGGCACTCTGACCTAAGGGTATTACGAGTCTCTTTTTCCAGAGAATTTCTGAGCCATTTCTTAATAAACTTAGCCACATGCTCTTGTGGAAACCATTGGGAGCGTCTGGGGTGGGAGATGTTAAGGGGGGAAAACATTTCCGCGCCCAGGGGGTTGAGAATAACATCTTTGGAAGAGCACGGAGATTGCTCGTCGGGCTAGCTATTAAAATCTAGCTCTTCATCGTCTGGTCGAGGACAAACTCGTCCTAAGGATTAGGGAAGTTCTCCTCTTCCTCAGAATCGGTCTCTGGATTATCATGAGCACTTTGATAAATTGTGCCGTTAGTGACACCCATGTTATTTGTGCCGCGAGGGACATAAGAATAGATTGTGCCGCTAGGGACACCAGTAGTATTTGAGGTGCGAGGACCACCCACAATGTTTGAGGTGCTAAGACCTCCAAAAACAGTTGAGGTGCTAGGACCTCCCATAGTGCTCTTATTGTAAGGCTCAGAATAATTTGTTTTCTTAGTTCTTTTCCCCTGTGAAACATTATGGGTAGCAAGGTTTTCAGCGAGGTCAATATGATCAAGGAGAAGGGGTCTTGTAGAGGACAGAACCTCTTAAGCGTATCTAACATACAAGACCTCATTTCTTTTTTAATACAATTTTTAAAATATTTCTTATTGATATTGGGTGAGCTTTGTGCAGCATCATCAGAGTCAAAATCTGACATTATTGCTGTGAAAATATGATAATTAGTGATGACAGGCTGATCAAGATAGGGATAGACTTTGGCAAGTGGAGTAAAGTATTAATAATCAAAATGCTTAAGGGCTGACTAAAAAGCTATTCATATCTATTAATATTAGTTTTCCCTTTTAAAATTTTTTTTTTTAAAGGCACTCGCATTAAGGTGATAGCACTCCGAGGAGCAACTGTCAAAAGTGCACGAGCAACAGGTGCTGTGCCAGATTAGAGGAAGGGTGCCTGGAAACGCGAGCGCGTAGTGTCGCCGTTGCCAAGGGGTATTCCTCTGCTCCGCAGTAGAGCCCATAGCGGTCTGATGCTCAGAGAAAGAGCGATCGGAACATGAAACCGAGTCAAGGCGTTCTTAGCCCAAACATGGGGCTAAGAGGGAAGCGACTGCAAGGGAGGCGCTTAGGAGTCTTACAAGTGATGGGGGAGATGCCCGAGCGTGGGCCCGCCCGAGATCTTCACATCAAGTTCAAGTTCAAGTTCAGGAATTTGTATAGCGCACTACTCACCCAGAGGGTCTCAAGGCGCTTGTGGGATGGGGTGCATTATTTATCGAATAGCCATGTTTTAAGTTCCTTTCTGAAGGCAATGTGGTTCTGTGTGAAGCGGAGGTGAGTGGGGAGAGAATTCCAGGTCTTGGCCGCCAGGTGGGAGAAAGATCTTCCTCCCATGGTGGATCTGTGGATGCGCGGAACTGCGGCGATGACTTGATTGGAGGATCTTAGTTGGCGGGTGGGTGTGTAGAAGGACAGTCGTGTGTTGAGGCAATCGGGTCCTAGTTTGTAGAGGGCCTTGTGTGCGTGAGTGAGGAGACGGAACGTTATTCTCTTGTTGACGGGAATCCAGTGGAGGTCTTCCAGGTGGCCGGTGATGTGAGCTTGGCGAGGGATGTCCAATATGAGTCTGGCTGGTGCATTTTGGATGCGTTGGAGTTTTTTCTGTAATTTGGCTGTGGTTCCGGCGTAGAGGGTGTTACCATAGTCCAGTCGGCTAGTGACCAGTGCGTGGGTGACAGTCTTTCTTGTTTCTGTGGGGATCCAACGGAAGATTTTTTTGAGCATACGGAGTACGTTGAAGCAAGAGGATGAGACGGCGTTGACTTGTCTGGTCATCGAGCGGGAGGAGTGTAGGATGAAGCCTAGGTTACGTGCGTGGTCTGTGGTTATGGGTGCTGTGCCCAGGGCCGATGGCCACCATGAGTCGTCCCAGGCAGAGGGGGATGACCCTAGGATGAGGACTTCCGTTTTGTCTGAGTTAAGTTTTAGACGGCTGTTTTTCATCCATTCGGCTACTTCTTTCATGCCTTCATGAAGATTAGTTTTGGCGGTGTTTGGGTCTTTGGTGAGGGAGAGGATCAGCTGGGTGTCGTCAGCGTAGGAGATGATGTTGAGGTTGTATTGTCGCGCGATGGATGCGAGGGGGCTCATGTAAACGTTGAAGAGGGTGGGACTGAGTGATGATCCTTGTGGTACTCCGCAGATGACTTCGGTGGCCTCTGATTTGAATGGGGGGAGTCGGACTCTCTGGGTTCTCCCGGCGAGGAATGAGATGATCCAGTCCAAGGCTTTTTCTTGTATTCCGACGTTGCTGAGGCGTTGTATGAGGGTGCTATGACAGACTGTGTCGAAGGCGGCGGAGAGGTCGAGTAGGATGAGGGCAACTGTTTCTCCGTTGTCCAGTGAGAAATAAACTCCGGTGAGGTTGGGTGGGGGGAGAGAGGCGGGGAGGCTGATGACCAAAAATTGGAAATCAGAGGAAGGAGGGAGGGAGGGAAAAGGGAGGGCAAAAAACCCTTATGAATTATAAAGTTAGCAAAGCTAACAAATTAGGAGGGTATTCAATAGGAAGTTAAGTAACAAGCTAAGGGGGCGTCTCCATAAGAAAGATACTCATATAAAACAGCACATTTGGGTAAAAATAACAATGAATACAAGAAAAATAAAGAGAACTTATCTGCTTGTGAGCCGCATTTAAAAGAGGCAGTCTGTTTGGTGCACATGCCTTTCATACCTTCTGTTCATTCTATTTACAACAAGGAATTAAACACAAGAGAGTTGCAAGTTTAATGGAAAATACATTTTAAAGTAAAGCATTATCAGCCCAAGATGAAAAAAGGTCTAAAATGGATTTAACATCCCACAAGGATTGGTATTTAGGTCTAGGAGGTCTTTTCAGTCTAATACTTTTCAGAACTCTACAAATGATAACATTCTTACCTACCATTTTACCACTGACAAGGGAGTGCCCAGCAGAGATTGCTGATCTATAACAATTAATAGATCTATAGGAAAGGCCCTTGTCAAATTGTTCAACAAGAAAGTTAACTATATTGACGATAGGAGCCTCCACAGGATCCAAGTTCCTCTCCATGCACCAACAAAACCATTTTCTACATTTGAAATCATGGCTCTTGAAGTCAGACAGTATGGATATCTAAATCTACCATTAGCATGCATATAAATCTTGAAAATGATGAAGCACCCTTCAACAAGAACGTGTTACACCATGAAGTGGAAAATATTCTGCATTTGATGCAAAAAGAATAGGCATAATACAATATCATGCCAAGAAAACCTTATCGTACCATACCTCTTACATTTCGCCCAATCAATATTGCAACCTCGTTTGATAAAAGTTCACATTGCTACAATTACATTTTACTGAAAATCTCCAAGCCAGGGTTCTTAATTCAAAATCCCTGTGATCAAGGATTTTTAAAAGGCCTACAGAAAGTGATTCTACTAGTCAGTAAGTTTTCTTCCCCATGGAAACTGATCCTAGTTGTCTTTAAGCTAATGGGCCCTCCTTTTGAGCATATTCGCAAACCCATATTGCAGCATCTTTCCTGGAAAACAGCCTTTTTCGTTGCCATTACTTCTGCTCCAAGGGTAATCAAAATACAGCACTATCTTTTGTAGAAGTATACCCATTTTTTTAATGCGAATAGAGTGGTCATGTGGAAGCACCCTTCCTTCCTCACAAACGTCTCAGATTTTCAGATTAATCGAACTGTCACATTACGTGCCTTTTCCCCCAACCTGTTCACTACAGCAAAATGCTCAGTCCATTCAATGACTACTTTGCTCCTACCAAGATGAAACAAAGGATCTCAGAAAATCTAAGCAGCTATTCTAAAAGTGTGGCCATGTTAGACATAGACTAGCCATGTCCAAACAATCTATTGCCAGATGAATTGAAGATTGCACTTCTTTATGCTAGCCAGTAGCCAACAAACCTTGGCGCCTTGATACCTTCGGGTTTAGTCTGCGCGGTATAAGTTGCATAATAAATAAATAAATATATTAGGAAAGTCTAAGGCCCTCTCTGCCAGAGTTAAAATGCCACCTCAGCCTAGGTCAGAAATGTTACAAAAACAGATATTTTCAAAGCAACCACATGAATGTCAATACATACAATCACAAGACAATATTGTCTAGATTCAGACGTACAACCTGATGCTAGGGTCGACAAGGAAACCCTGGGAAACCTCTTCAGATAGTAAAGAATCATTATCAGGGAGGTTCTTTGCATTAAATGTGTTTTTTCCACTGTTCAACAGCTGCCATGTATGAGGATTCTTAGCTCGCTACTCTGATCTAACATTTATGAATATGAATAAAGAACGTACAATGCAAAAGAAAATGTTTCTTACTTGTCCTAGTTCTGCATCATAGGAATTTATTTATTTTAAGGTTATATATAGCGCGAACAAGACCCTTGCGGGTATCAGAGCGCTTTACATGGCACATGACGGAAACAGGTACGGGCATACAAAATCTAAATATAGTTGATTCCAATACAAGATGCTCAATAATACAGACAAGTAATTATATTACAGTAAAAAGTAAATAAATCAAGTGAATTTAGCCACTGCGGTGCCGGGGGCCCCCTCAGCACAGTACCAGCCCTGCCAAGTACCATGCATCGATCAGGCATTTGACTAACGCATTTCAGTATGGTGGTCCACATCACCGCACTGAAATGCGTTGTCACGCATTTATAGGACCACCTCAGCTGTCTGCGGTAGCGCTGCTAGTTAGCACCTCCACTGACTGCCATTGCCAAAGCTTTTAGGTGACATGTTATAGTTGCGTCAGGCTTGGGAATGGCTTAGTTCGCGGCTCGCTGGCTAAGTTTTACCATACACCGCGCCAATAGCTGACGTCAGGTTGCAAGGCTTAAGTGTAATGATTTAATTGGCCAACAGCGTAGGCGCACGCGGCATAGTTTAAAGTTGGGCAGCATTTTTGCTCCTTCGTTAGCAAACCTGTATGTCCATATGTTCGAACAGACAACAGTGTTAAATCCAACGAACCCCTTTTTCTCGTCTATATTGTGGTGGAAACGCTATATAGATGATGTTCTAGTGGTGTGGAGAGGGGACATAGATTCAGTTACAAACTTCCATCCGTGGCTGAATAATCAGAACGATTTATTACACTTTACCATCGAAACAAGCAAAGAGAAGGTTTCCTTTCTGGACCTCTCCATCTACACGACGGAGACTGGTCTCGAAAGTGAATTGTATCGAAAACCGATGGCAAAAAATTCCCTACTTCTATACGAGTGTCAGCACCCCAAATCCCTACTCGATAATTTGCCTTTTGGGCAATTCCTCCGAGTTCGGCTGAATTGTTCAACTCCAGAAACTTTTGCACATCATGCAGAGGAATTATCGGAACAGCTAACCAGTAGACATTATCCTAGGAAACTCATCAAACAATCGTTGAAACGTGCGGCCAACAATCATCGTGAGGCACTTCTTGAACCGAAAGGAGAGAAGACCAAACTGGATCGCCTGACTCTGGTTACTACCTATAATACAAAATCCAATTGTATCCAGAAAATCATTAGGCGTCGTTGGCGCATACTAAACAGTAGCAATGATAAGATTGAGTTTCCCCTTTTTGCATTTAAGAGGTCGGGCAATTTAAGGGACCGCCTGATACACACCCGTCCTCGAGAGACTTCTACCAGAGAGGTGGGCACCTTGTGGGACTTACCTCCCGTAATGGGACACCATCCATGTGGGGGATGTTCGGTCTGTCCTTTAACGACCAAGACAACAAGCATTGACATAGGCACCTACCACCCTTGGCAGTTGAGACACTTTACTAACTGTAACAGCACTAACCTGATCTACCAAATCACATGCCCGTGTAATTTACGCTATATAGGCATGACCACCAGGAAGGTGCGAGTGAGGATGCAAGAACATAAAAGCACGTTTCGTTGCAGAAAAGATGTCTCAAGATTAACTAAACATTTTTTACAACACAACCACAGTGAAACAGATTTTATGTGGGTTGTTCTTGAGAAACCGTTCATTCCATCACATATAAGTGACATATCAAAATTCCTATTTTATAAGGAACAGAAATGGGTCTTCAAATTACGCACTGACAGGATTGGGCTCAACGATGATATTACGTGGTTCAATTTACAATGATCATGACCACCCTGTCAGTAAGTTGTGATTCCACTCCATGTTGTTCTTAACAGTTGGAGTTATTTTATCACTATAACGTGTTTGCAGCATTCTATGATACCTATAAGACTACCATACTAAGTGTCTTTATAACTTTCAGAAGATGCAAGAGACGATAGGTGTTGAGTGCATATAGCTGAGCTTATTTTCTGCTTAACTACAGCTGTTATTTGAGGGACATTACTCTGTAGTTTGTTTCTATTTCATAAGATCTGGGGTTTGTACTATTCTTGATACTGTGGTTGGTTAGAACTACTCCTTCCTGGTTTGGTGACATCACCCTGTAGTCCGTCCAAAATCCCGTGAGAGTACGCGAGTTAAGCTGGGGTTGCTTTAGAACTACTCCTTCCTGTTTTGGTGATATCATCCTGTAGTCCGTTTGAAATCTCGCGAGAGCACGCGATTAAAGATGTTATCGGTAAACACTGTTTGCTTTAACAACTATATCCCGGTATACGCAATCTGTTTTTCCTAACCCTTCCTGTAGAGCTTAGGAAATGTTTCCCCCTTTTTTGTTTGCTATTTCCAACACAATGTTTAAATACAACCAGGCTGTGGTTGGTTAAAACTACTCCTTCCTGGTCTGGTGACATCATTTTGTAGTCCGTCAAAATCTCGCGAGAGTACGCGAGTTAAGCTGGGGTTGCTTTGAACTAATCCTTCCTGGTTTGGTGACATCATCCTGTAGAGCTTACGAAATGTTTCCCTTTTCTGTTTGCTATTTCCAACACTATGTTTAAATACAATCAGGCTGCGGTTGGTTAAAACTACTCCTTCCTGGTCTGGTGACATCATTCTGTAGTCCATCAAAATCTCGCGAGAGTACGCGAGTTAAGCTGGGCTCAACGTATGACATAGAGGCTCTTTCGAGCAGCCCAATGCCTCCCCCTGACTCAGTCATCGTTTGGGACAACGACGGACAGGTAGGCTCTAGAATCAGTCTGGGCTGTTTTTGGCACTTGTTTTATGAGGACTTGGTTAACATTAAATAGTGATAAACAAGCCAACTACCTCATGGTTGTCTCATTAAAAGTTTGGCCCCTTTTATCTGTCAGCCTTGAATAGGGGACAAAAGGTCTTTTTGCTGTATTGGCAATCATTTTTTGAGTTTATTTAAACT
This sequence comes from Lissotriton helveticus, assembly GCF_964261635.1. Classification (NCBI taxonomy): domain Eukaryota; kingdom Metazoa; phylum Chordata; class Amphibia; order Caudata; family Salamandridae; genus Lissotriton; species Lissotriton helveticus. The sequence goes on from NC_136057.1 coordinate 1,395,010,174, forward strand.
ACATATGCTAAAATATTTTTTGTAAAGTCTAGCTAGAAAGTTGAATGTGGGTGCGAGGACTCTCTTGGGTGATAAGTTTATACCAGGAAGTCAGGCTCTATGTGCAAGACACATTGGTGCCCCCCAAGCATTATTAATAGACAGAGCAGGGTAAAAAGGGCTTGCTCTATCTATACTAAGTGTAGGGGTTGTCTTGTCCTTACAGAGCGGGGTCTCACATTTACCTGAGCCAGGTCCAGGAAGAGGTGAGGTCCTTTCCCCGGGCACACTGGGTGAGTACTTGAAAATCCTGAACACTAATGAATAGATTACCGTTTTTAACAGACCTTTGAACCTAATAAGGGTCCACATATGTTTTTGTTGTTATAGATCACACCAGGTGCCAAGGAGGAATTGAAACGGATGTAGGAGAAATATATCCTTTACTGTTATTGATTCACTTGTGTGTTTTTTATTATAATTTTTTCACACGTTTCTCACTAATTTGGCAGTAGCATTCTTTGAGAACAGAGACCCTGACGAAAGCCTTGGGTTTCCTCCCATAATAGGCTGAAACATGTTGGTCCTCTCGCAGCTATTTGTTTAAACTGCGTTTATGTTGTTGCACTGTTCTTGTTTTTAACAAGGAAGGGGCTTATGCCCAATAAAGTAATTTTTTGTTAAAGCTCCCTATCCTGTTTTAACCATCACATTCATCTTCATTTTTTTGCACTGCACTTTCCCATCAGATCATCATCATTTGGTCTAATCTAGTAATTGTAGGTCATTACCCCATGCCAAAGATGGGGGTATGCCGTATGTCTCAATGATCAAGAGACAGAATACCCTGGCAGGATTACCAAATGAAAACATTGATCCATACAAGTTATTGTTGGGAATCCATAATGGTTTTTTTTTTTTTTTTTTCTCAAAAACCTTTATTGGAGCAAGCATGGAAACGTACAAGAATGGGCCTACAACCGCACGGGCTGGCCGCTAATAACAAGGCACAATGCATGAAACAGAAATGTACACCCGTGGTCAGGTACAGCTCGAGCACAAAGCATACTCTACATATATCACAGAGCAACTCGAATTTTTATTTTACAAAAGAAAAACAAACACTAAAAGGCGAATGCACGATACTTAAGGTCAGCCCAAAGAACGGAGGGGACGGTCCACGATCAGGAGAACACACCCAGAGCCCGGAGGCTCCAATCAAGTCGGGAGGGGGGGAGGGGAGCAGCGGGGAGAACCGGAAATACAGAAAAAAAAAAACCCGTATGGGGAGGTTCCGGGAACGCACGTCTAGGGAGATAGGACAATCTCAGCAGTGCCTACAAGGGGAGGGGTGCAAATATCCCCACGATAATCATTCCACTGGCCCCAAACCTTCGTCCACGCCCTGGGTCTGCCCCTGGCCACATAAACCGTCTTCTCATGAAACATGGACCAGTCCATGTTGTCCTCCCACTTCGAGACCTCAGGGGGCCTGGAAGCGCCCCAGAGTTGCGCAACATCCCGCTTAGCAATCATGTATCCCAGGGTAGCCCATCTGGTCTGGGCCACAGAGTAGTCAGTGGGCTCCCACACATTCAACAGACATCGTCGTGGCTCCGGCCGCAGGACAACACCAGTCACAGCAGTCATCACCTCAAGCACAGCAGTCCAGTAAGCCGCTACCACCGGGCACTCCCAAAGGATATGTAAAAAGGTCGCACTCAAACCACAACCACGCTTACATAGCCCATCCGAAGAAAAGCCCATCGTCACCAGACGCGGACCCGTGACATAAACTCGATGAAGAATCTTAAGTTGAACCAAACGGAGACGGGCAGGAATGGCCACCTCCTTGGGAGAAGAGAGTGCCGACTGCCAATCCTCGTCGTCCAGTTCCAACCCATCGCCAACCCAAGCCTCCCGAAGTCGGACCAATAAGTCCGCCCGATTATCGATCAATTTCTTGTAAATCAGAGAAATAGTACTATCGGGAAGATGCCCATCAAGGACACGGTCCTCGAGGGGGGAAGATTCAGGCAGGGTCTCATCAGGAACCAAAACTGAGGCGAGGGCGTGCCGGACCTGCAGGTAGCGAAAAAATTCCCTACCACTCAAACCATATTCCGCCTGGAGGGCCTGGAACGACTTCACACAACTGTTCGAGCACACATCACCCACCTTACAAATCCCAATCATATCCCAGCGGTCGAAACCCTTGGTAGACCAAAGTCCGCCCAAACGTTCCGAGGCATAAAGCGGCGTCGCCATCGTCAAGCGATCCTCCCACCCCAAACTCACATTCGCAGCTCGCCATACAGTTACTGCGATCTTGGATGGGCCCACAAGATGGCGCCCGGCCGGTCGAGAATAAAGTGTTCTAGTAAAGTCCCCACCGGGAGCTGGAATCTGTCCATCTCGAATGCAGGATTACGACCCGGGGAAAACATCACGTGATTAATGGCGGACAACTGGGAAGCCCAGTAATATCGCTTGATATCGGGGAGCGCCATGCCCCCGTCATACCAAGGGATGGTGAGCTTTGCGAGCGCGATACGCGGACGCCCATCCCATATCAATTGCCGCTGAAGACTCTCAATCTCTTGGAAATAGGTCTTAGGAATAGCGTCATAGGAGTTTTGGAGCGCGTAAAGGAATCGCGGCAAGGACATCATTTTAAACAGAGCCGCCCTGCCCAGAGGAGACAAAGGAAGCTTACGCCAACGGGCCACATCCAGGCGCAATCTAAGCAACGGTGGGAGGAGATTACGCTCAAAGCGGAGCGTCGGGTCCAACGTAATAAAAATCCCTAAATACTTGAAACCCGAGTGGACCACCTGAATAGGAAGTCTGCTCGGCAAGGGGGGCAAAACCCCCGAAAGAACATATACACAGGACTTGGTCCAGTTAATAACAAGGCCCGAATTGGCTCCAAAGGAAGCAAGAACGTCAAACAGAACAGACAGAGATTTACGCGGGGAGGTGAGATATAAAAGGATATCGTCCGCGTAAAGCGAAACGCGGTCCTCAAAGTCCGGAGACCAGCGGATCCCCTTGAGGGAAGGTTCCCACCGAAGCCAAGCAGCCAATGGTTCCAGGGCGAGCGCAAACAGTAACGGAGACAAGGGGCATCCCTGACGGGTACCCCTACCAAGGGTGAAAGGAGCCGAGACCCTACCATTCACCACTACTTGCGCCAGAGGTTCCGCGTACAGTAACTGGACCCAACCAATAAACTCAGGCCCAAAACCAAATTTCTCAAGAGCCGCCCAAAGATAAGGCCACTCCACCGTGTCGAAGGCCATGGAAGCATCCAACGATGCCAAAATGGCCGGCTCCGTCAGAAGCCCAGCCCCCGCGATCGCGCCATGAAGACGACGCAGGTTCAGAGCCGTGTTGCGATGCGGGATAAATCCAGATTGATCCGGATGGACCAAGTCACTAATGACCGTCAAGAGACGGGATGCCAGGAGTTTCGCCAATACCTTGGGTTCAACATTTAGCAGGGATATGGGCCTATAGGAGGAACAAAGATCACGAGGTTTACCCTCCTTGGGGATGACAACTATTGTGGCCAGTCTCTGATCATAAGGGAGAATACCCCGTTCCCGGGACTCCAGAAACATGGCGCGAAGATACGGAGCCACCCTATCGGGACGCAACTTGTACAATTCGATTGGCAACCCGTTCGGGCCCAATGCTTTGCCCGAACGGAGGGAACGGATGGCAGTAGCTATCTCATCAACCGTAAAGGGGGAGTCCAACGCCACACGGTCTAAATCGGAAACAATGGGCAGGGCTATATCACGCAACAAAAGGCGAGAGTCAACCACATCCCTCTCAGACACAGGGGTATACACCACACGGAAGTAATCGGCGAACCGGTCAACTATTCCAATCGGGTCCGTTACACTCACACCACTCGCAGACTGAATCACGGGTACCACACGATTAGCTCTCTCCTTCTTATCCAGCCATGCCAGCAATTTACCCGCTTTGTCACCCACATCATACAAACGACCCTGTTGCTCCCGAAACATCACTTTGGCGGCATCTGTGACCACGGACTTATAAGCAAATTGTTTCAGACCCAGGGCATGGAGCTTCTCAGGTGTGACACCAGATTCCAAACCCTCCTCCAATGCAGAAATCTCCCCCTCAAGATCAACCACCTCTCTATTTCTCGCTCTCTTAGCCTCAGCAACAAGGGAGAGGGCCTGCCCACGAATCACGGTCTTAAAGGCCTCCCATAGGGACACAGCAGAGGAAACCGACCCCTCGTTATCCAGAAAATACGAGTCCAAGGACTTAAGCAAAAGGGTGCGGGTCTCGGGGGAGGTGAGGTACCACGGATTAATGGGGGCCACCTGGCCCACTGCCTCCACCCCAACCTCAAAACGAAGCCAGAGCGGAGAGTGGTCAGAGATACCCCTGGGCAGGTGCACAATCTCACGCACCGCTGGGGACTGAGCCGCAGGCATCAGGAAATAATCCAGCCGAGACAGACTCCCATGGGCCCCAGAGTGAAAGGTGTACTGAAGCTGCGTAGGATGCAAAAGCCTCCAGCAATCCACCAGGCCAAAGGTATCCAAAAATCCACCCAACCACTGCTGAGCCGCAGGGGTATCCCTAGGGGGGTGGCGATCGTGGAGACCGGAGACTACCGAATTAAAATCACCAGCCAGAAAGAGAGTACTATCAGGGAGGTCCAACAAGACACGGCCCAAATCTGAAAAGGTAGAAGTCTGCAAGCCGGGGGGCACATAAACAGTTAATAAGGAGAGGGCACGGCCTTCATATCGACCCACAAGAACAGCATACCGCCCCCGGTCATCCTGAATAACATCATCAATAGCCAGGGGGAGGGAAGCCCGGACAAGGATACCCACACCCCTGGAACCCGAGGTAAACCCCGAATGCGCTACGAGGCGATAGCCCCACCTATTCATTGCATGACAAACATTGCCTATCAAATGAGTCTCCTGCAGGAAAACAATGTCAGGAGATAAACGTCGTATACATTTCAACACCACACTTCGCTTGATACGATCTCCCAGACCATTAACGTTCCACGAAACAAATCTCAACCCGCTACCCCCCATCCCACCCGAAAAAGCCCAAACCCCCCACCAATGAGCATGACCATAAAAAGCAGTCCAGATACAGAATAAAGTCGCCTTGAACACAGAACACACAAACAACAAACTTCCCAACCACCCACCCCCCAGGTAACAAGAAAACACCCCCCACCCTGCACCCCTACAAAAAGCTAAAAAGCCACCCCAACCTGCAGTGTGCCTGTCGCCCAAGAACCCCTATTCTACACAAAGACCCCGGAGGAGGAAAGGCTCTGTCCCACCCGCCTCCCGATCAAACCAATGACGAGAAAAGATCATACATCAAAACACATGTGAGGTAGAGGAACATAGGCTTACATCCCTGGAGAAGGTATACAAAACAAGGCATCAGTCAAAGATGAAATGTTCAGCTCTCTACGCCACCTTCAGCACCGCCCGGGTGGGCTTCGGACTCAGTCTCAGGAGGTCGATGAGGCAGGGAGTCTAGCCAGTCATTCACAGCATCTGGCCGATCAAAGAAGAAAGTTCGATCATTATACTCCACCCGCAACCTGGTCGGAAAGAGCATTGCGTAACGCATCCCCATGTCCCTAAGACGCTTCTTGGCACCACGAAATCCCATACGCTGCTTCTGGACCTGTTGGGAAAAGTCCGGATAAAAATTCACCGTGGCATTCTCAAAGGCCACCGGGCCCTTCACCCGCGAGGCCTGCAGGATAGCGTCCCGATCTCTATAGTGGAAAAGCTTTGCAACAATAGGTCTCGGCGGGGCGCCTGGCTTGCCCTGGCCCCCCGGAACACGATGTGCGCGCTCCACTGCGAAAAATTTACTAAGGCCAGTCGGGGAAAGGTGGTTCTGGATGAGGTCTTCAACCAGGAGATCAACCGAGTGGGGTTCTGGATTCTCCGGCACACCAACCACGCGAACATTACAGCGACGTGCCCTGTTCTCAAAATCCTCCAAGCGCCGGGTCATGAAATCGTTCACCCTACGGAGATTGCCAATCTCCGTCTGAATATCAGAGACGTCCGTCGTGAGGCTGGACGATTTGATATCCAACGACTTCACCTTTTCGTTCGTCTTGGAGAGATCGGCTCGAATCAAATTCACCTTAATCGCCACAGTGTCAAGTTTGTGGGCCAAGGTTTCGTACTGTTGGCCTATGGATTCCCTCATGCCAGAAATGGCGCCCATGATGTCCTGCAAGGAGGGCTCCGTCGACGCATCCACCACTTGATCGGACGCAATGGGACCGGGCAGGGCAGCTCCGGGGGACCCTTTAGAGTGGGTATAACGATCCATAACATTAGATTGAACCGGACCCCCGCGCAGAGGTGTCTTCGTCTTGCGCGTCTCTCGGTCCCCTCTGCCCGCCATTTTGAAGATGCGCCACGAGTAAAGTCACCAGGGTCGACGGACCGGGCACCAGAAATGGAGGCCCCGGGACCAAAGGACTACAAGAGGGGTATCACCAGGATAGAGGCAGCCCACTCCAGGAACAGTGCAGCCAAGGGCCAGACAACCTACTCGTGTCCCGGCCGCAGCTCTGGCCCGACCCTCTCACCAGTGTCCCAGTCTGAGGCAGAAACGAAACCGAAACTTAGGAAGGGGACCTGCAAGACCAATCCCCCTGCCGTTGTTGTTCAACTCCAAGACGGCCACCGAACCTCACCCAGTCCCGGGCGCACTTCGAGGGTGGAGCCCAAAAGTTCAATTGAACATAATTCAGGCACCCGATGTCCAAATCAGTTTCTGAAAGGTCCAGGTAGATCAGCCCAACGTCCTCTATATGAATCCTCGCAAAAAATCAGGATTAAAGCAGGATAATAAGCCGGGAGCGGCGGGGGTCCGGGGAGCGCTGTGCTCACGCGGCCATCTCGGATGCCCGCCAAGCTCCTCCTCCCATAATGGGTTTTGATTAGCAATTACAGGTGGCCCTTTTCCTGGCGATCTGGTCTGTTGTTCATAACTGTTAGCCACTTCTTTATCTTGATGTACTTTTTAGACATGAAGGTATTTTGAAAGATATTCAGATCAGGTTTCTGATTTAGACCTCTAAGTTTGTTTGTTGTTCATGTTGTTCCTTCAAGGGGATAGAACTTAGACGGGTCTTTAAATGTCCCTTTAGCCCTCCAATACCGTTTTGTTAGTTTTATATATATATATATATATATATATATATATATAGCACTTAATAAATGCCCGCCCCGCCGGCATAATGATATGGACCGGACGGTGACCGCAGCTGTAGAGTGCTCACTGCTGCGTGATTGGCTCAAAAGCTGCCCTTCAGTCCAGTGCAATCAATGCCGCCGCAGCGTGAGTGGATCGGAGTGTCCCACCTGAACCGTGCAGCGAGGAGTCATTGTGGCTTGTCAGTACCGTCAATGCTGCTCCTGGCTGACAGAGCAAGACAAGACTGCTTCAGTCTTCTTCTATCTGGCTTCCACTATTTGGCATGTGACAGCCTTTCGCAGTCAGGAAGCCTTGAAAAAGCTCAGGTACACACCTGCGTTCCTAGGAAGGCCCCTTCCCTTCTCCCCCTCCTTACCTACTGTGCCCACCCAACACCACCTCTGGGGATACCCATGACCCTTTTGCTTTCCAAAATTCGGTTACCCAGAAAAGCCTCAGTCCGCTCTGTAAATTCTTGAAATTTGCTGAGTGCATTGATGTCCCTGCCTGACCGTGGCATTCTGGCGCACATCCCAGAGGCCCGTCTACGGTGTCTCATGCGGCTCTTGGAGCACTAATTGTGCGGCACCGATTGGCACTTGAAAGGCAATGTTGATGAGAGAGGGATAATGCGGGCTGATAGAGCCAGAAGACAATGTGATGTGAACAGTGTGTGACTACGAAAGAAGCCGGAGGGTTCGTAAAGTGGGGGATTCCAGTGCTGAAATAGGGTCAGCGGGAGGGGCAGTCAAGGTGAAAACATTGAAACAGAAGAAGAGGGCAGCCTACACTGAGATATGGCACTGCCAGTTCTTGTACATGATTATAAAGCTCTGCGCAAGGTCACAGACTGGTCAGCCTTTTAAAGAAGTTACACATGGAGCAGATGTCATTAGCTATTTTTTTTAAAGTATTGTGTTAGTTTACGAAGCACATACCATATGATACCATATGATATCAGCTGATGGAAGCACCCAATGTCCGCTGGCGCGGAATCCGCCGGGTCTGGGACTGGTGATGAGGGATCTGGAATGATGGAATGATGTAGTCGTCATATTCAGTATTTGGAATAGAGTCATGATCCGACTGGTGATCCTCATCCGAGGAATCATCATGGGCCTCCTGCAGCCCGGAGGAATCTTGTTGGAAGGATGTTTGAGGCCGAGGTGAAACTTGAGCCGGAACATTTGGCGGCACTGAGGAGGCCGAAATCACTGGAGGCGCAGCAGGCGTTGGCGGGACCGGAATAGGCCTATTCGCCTTAGATTTATAGTCCTGCAGCATTTTGTGCAAATCTTGGAGAAAAGATGATGGCACAGAAACCATATCCTGCCCAGAATGGTGTTGCGACTGGGTCGTCTGATGATGATCAACGTCCTCATGGTCGCATTCGCCTTCAGAGTCCGTCTCCTGGCATTGACTAGGAGCTGGGAGGGACTACTGGCATAGCCGTACGGGTCCTGGTCATCCTCCTCGGGCTCCCCCTCCTGAAAAAGCATGGTTGGCAGTAGGGGAGACACACTCGGAGAAGTCATCTCTGGCGTTATTCTTGTGACAGAAACTGTAATTCTCCTTTCAGAGGATAGTATCGTCGACGGTTCTGTCGTCGACGGTTGAACACGCGTCGACGAGATGGGGGTCGTCGAAGTCGTCGACGATGAAACCGTCGACGTGCCAGCTTGTGTCATTGTCAAAGTAGTCGTCGTCGACGCCCTCGTCGACGAGACCGTCGACATCGTCACCATCGTCGTCGGCAACACTGAAACCGCCGTCGATGGCACCCTCGTCGACGGCACCTTCGTCGACGATACCTTCGTCGGCGGCGGCTTCGTCGTCGGCACCTTAGTCGTCGACGGCTTTGTCGTCGGCGCCGTCGTCGGCGCCGTCTTCGACGCTGTCGTCATCTGTAAATTCCCCGTCGACGGTGATGACACTGCCGTCGACGGTACCTTCATCGACGAAACCTCTGTCGATGGGATCGCCGACGACATCAATCTCGATTTCGATTTCTTCGTCGACGGGACCTCCGCCGTCGACGTCTTCGTCGTCGAAGACTTAGAACTCCTCTCAGAAGACTGGGATGAAGGTTTTTTGAAGGCTGAGGCAGTCTTCTCACCTTTGGAAGGCGTAACAGGTCCTACCCTCTCCTTTTCACCTCGGTGAGGAGATTTGCTGGGACCCTGGCTCTCAGACTCACTGGGGGTCTTTTTTGAGGACTTAGAAGATCTTTCCATAGAGGGAGAAGGGGAACCCCTACCCCTCTTCACTGACCTTCTTGAAGAAGACATCGACGCTGCATCCTCACTGTCACTAGAGACAGTGTCCTTCCTGGATTTCAGCTTCTGGAGCCATGTCAAGAGTCTACCCTCACGGTCCCGGAGGGTCTTGCTGGAAAAGGTGCGACAGATTTTACAGTCCGCAGCCTGGTGGTCAGGATAGAGGCAATAGATGCAGTCTTTGTGCTTATCCTCCACAAAAAGCCTTTTCTTGCCACAGGTGGAACACGGCTTAAAAAGGGCTTTTTTCTTTTCCATTTCAGACATCCTGGAAGGCAGCTAACAATCCTGAAGAGAATCTGAAAGAATCTGAAGAAAAATCTGAAGAAAAATCCTGAAGTAAATCCTTTGAAAAGTAGAAGTTGAGCAGAGCTCAAAGGAGACTCCCTAAGCACAACGTGCGGTAGAAAATCTGAGGCTCTGAGGTTCCTTCAGGAAGGTTCTAAGGGGTGAGGCACTTCTGATTGGCTGAGGCCAAAGTTTGGTCTCTTTTACACAAAGAGGGTGATATGTTACAAAAGGGAATGAGGCCTAGGCCTTTTTCCTTGGTCTTTTGTACCTAGAACTATGGTATTTTTGTTACCGAGACTCCCATTCCGACGACGGGGAATGATACAAAGCATGGGAATCTAAGAAAGTTCCAATACTGGGGTAATATGCATAATCCTTGCCTCTGGACCTGATATACAATAAAAATGTTGTGTTGTAACTAACTGCAAGGACATTATAGTCGAGAAATGCACGAATGCTTGAGGAAATGTGAGCTGAGCAGGACTACTATCTATTTTCTATTTGTGAGATTGGCCACGATGGCTTGGAACTAGTTTAAAGGGATGCTATACTCATTTAAAAGGGGTCTTGATGGTGCCACTCAAGCAGATCTGTCCCATTCCCCAGCCTCCTACACATCACACAATACCTATTCATGCCACAGTATACCCTTCAGTTCACCACATAGAGGCAGCTGGCAGTTTGAACCAAATATGGACTCTTGATATCTGAGCGTCTGAATGAATGAGAACACTAAAATACTCGGTTTTGTGACAGGTGCATTTGTGTATTACATTTGACTCCTCCTATAACAAACTATGATTGTTTACTGTCAGTATTTAGATAAACTGTAAGAATCTACATTCACAGGAAAAATTATCATCTTTCCAAAAAGAAAATTGGCTTTCCAAGATTGAGTCTCTCAGACACCAGGGTCCCTATGGGAACAGAAGGAGTAGTCTGTCCTGGATTCAGACTTTATCAGTGCACAAGACTCACTGCTTGCTCCTCCCGTGCTGGCAGGATGGCTCAGTGAGTTGAATGATTGCCAGTGATAAAAGCTGTGATTTTAAAGTCACAAGTTCTAATCAGGGCAAGGGTTACTCAGAGTTCCAACCTTTCAAGGTTGGCATAAGGTACACTATGTATTGGGTTATAGCATGGGTACTCGTAAACATTTGCCTGGGGGCCACAAAGTACAGTCTGTGGTGTGACAAAGGGCCGCACTGATGCCAGCAGTGTGGCGGTAGGGGGTCTGGGTTTGTCAGAGATTGTGTAAGGATGTCTAAAAAAAATAAAAATAAATGGGAAAGCATTTATTTGCAGGTTAATAAATGCTTGCCAGTTTATTTAAAAAAAATTCTGAACATACGTGCTCAACAACTAAACAGCAACTTGTGCTGCTGTTTCTCAGGGGGGCCGCATGTAAAGGTCAAGAGGGCTGCAAGTGTACTCCGGGCCGAACTTTGAGTATCACTGGGTTATATCGACATTTGGAATTTACAGAGATCAGGAATTTCAGAAGTGCAGTATGAAGCGCAACGTAAAGAATAAGTTATTCCTAATCTTATTTTTGTCTTACTTACCTGTAACTTTGGTTCCCCAGTATTAGTAACTTTCATAGATTCCCATGCGCCCACCCACCTCCCCGAGGAAAGCTCAGCCTACTACGGATATGGTGTCTAAGTACACAATGGCTACGAAAATCTGAGGCTCTGAGGTTCCTTCAGGAAGGTTCTAAGGGGTGAGGCACTTCTGATTGGCTGAGGCCAAAGTTTGGTTTCTTTTACACAAAGAGGGTGATATGTTACAAAAGGGAATGAGGCCTAGGCCTTTTTCCTTGGTCTTTTGTACCTACAACTATGGTATTTTTGTTACCGAGACTCCCATTCCGACGACGGGGAATGATACAAAGCATGGGAATCTATGAAAGTTACCAATACTGGGGAACCAAAGTTACAGGTAAGTAACTTGTTTTCTTCTTTCTTCGTTCCTTGGCTCAGCAGCCTGCTAGTGTCAAAATAGTGACAAAACAATCAAACTCTACTTCACCTGGTTCTCTTGAAAAATAGAAACAGTAGCAAGCCAGTACATATCGACTACAGACCACAGTCACCTGAGAAAGTCAATCCCCTCCTCCTTCCCTGCTCAGCAGTCGAGATAAGGTGAATATCTTCTCTGTGTTCTAACTTTCCTGTTCAGTGATATTGCTTTATATATATGGTACTATTTGTGCTTCCACGCACTTCATGTTGTGTTAACCCACTGTATTTACTTCAGTGCAGGGACTCGTGTCCCAGAGCATGGTCCAACTCCACGCGTGAGGGGCCATTAGCACAGTAAGCATCCCACTAAGGAAAGTATGATTCCTGTCTGGGCATAGGGGGGCAGCGGGATTAGGAGCTCGACCCATAATAGCAGCCCAGGGGGGCAGAATGGGCTGCATGCAGGTGGTATGCACACAAGCAGGTCCATCTTCTCTTTCGGCACCCAGTAGCTCCACAGTGTGCCTCAAGAATACGCTACAGTGACTTTTGCGAGTCATTCCAAGATTCTCACTTGGAGGAAGTGTCTTGAGGGCTGTGCTTAGTTCTGTTTTTTTTGTGTCTTGTCATCGCCGTGAAAACTGTTGCCCACAGACACCCACTAGATACCATGGAGGCGATTGGCCACCCTTTCCGTAGCCCGAACAGGTATAGGCAGGAAGTGGGTGTTCTTCTCTATACATCCTAGAAGGGTTCTGTGCCAAACCCCGCCCATCATTGCTACTGTTCTATGGTTTCCATGGTGGGTCACATTATTTTCATTGTGGGGAACTGAAGATGAAGAGTTCATCCCAAAGACCCTGGCCCGTCTGAGGCATTGCTATGCCAGTAACACAGCCACTAGATGAGGCCTTGAAACCCCATAGTAAGTAGAGTCACCTACTGGTAGCCTGCCAGGCTGAACCCATTCATGAAAAGGTAGAAGAAACTTGAAGCAATGAGGCTCTGACCTCCCAGGAACATCAGGGTTCCTCTCAGGTTAGGAAGGCCCTAAAAAGCATGACGTATGGCATGTGAATGATTTTAACAGCTCAGAAAGACCTTTATCAAGAGTGCTTTGCACTTAGGAGGCTGACAGCTTAGGTGCTGGGAACACCTGGGAAGGGAAGATGCGGGGATGGATGGAGACAATGGAGACATATCTGATGGCAAGGTGAGAAGGCTCAGACCTTCGTGTCCATATAAAAGTATGACCAGTTGTACCAACCCAGATCATGCAGGTGGGCTCTGGCTTCCAAGTTGGTGACTTATGTAGTCAACAAGATCAGGAAATCTCTTGGGAAGGAGGTTTGTGCCCAATTCAGGTGGGAATGCCTTTGCTCGGCAAAGTTACCTGACACACCACTGGGATGTCCGTGTTACTGGGAAAAAAAATATTGGAAATTATGAAAGAGAAGCGAAGATATCAGCCACTGTGATATACCCGTCTGTCATGTCAGAGTTTACAGAGTGCTAACTGCATCTTCTGCAGTGCAATTTAGGTAGTGTATACAAAGAGACAGCTCCCTATGCGTATAAAGGCTGGCCCGAAACTAGGAGGCCTACCTCTGTCAGGAGCAAAGGTGGTTGCACAAGGGTGATGTATTCTTGGGGACTTTTTTGTTAAGACATTAAGAATGTTTGAATCCTCTTTCTTCCCTTAGGAAAATCTAAACCTTGAATCTGAAAGATCATGGTTTTCTTCAAGGCTGGTGTAGGCAAGGGCCCCTCAGTCAGCCTCTTCTTTTCAGAAGGTCCTCTGTAGAACTAGACAACAGATGAAACAATGGCTGACAAAGCTCCAAACATTTTTGGAGCATATTCCCATTGAGGGGAGCCGGCAAAGGCACCTACAGAGGTGCATCTAATACAGGAGGAGGTTTCACAAGTTGACATTTATTTTGCCATTCTAGAAGGAAGGACAAGACTGGAGAGTTTCCCTCACAAGAGGAACGTCACCACAGAGGACACTTGAGTTCTCAATGCCGTGCAGTGGTGATATGTAGATTTATATGGTTTCCTGGTTCAAACAAAGTGCCCCAATCACTTTTCTTTTTGGAGCAATAAGGCAGGCTCATAGACTCTGAAGTATGAAAAATGTAAATCAAAGCAGCCATCTGCAGGACTTGTCTCCACTCAAGATATTTTTTTTGGGTGGAGAATGAGGACCAGGGAACAGACCAATAATAATTGTGAGGGACTTCAACAAGAGGTTGACATATCATCATTTCAAGATCGAAGGCATGTATTTATTAAGGGTCATTCTTCTTCCAGAGGACTGGATGGTCGAGTTGTACCTCAAGGACCCCTACTTGACCATTCCCATCTTCACTCTGCACCTGCATTTTCTCCAATTCGGACAAAATGACCAGAATTTTGAGTTAGACACACTGCCCTTTGGCTGTCATCGGCCCTTTGGTGCTTTATGTAGCCGCTCAGATCAGTGATGGAATACTAAGGAAATGGGGAAAAGCTAGCTAAGCTACCTGGATTAGAGCCTGCTGCTAAACCAATGTCCACGAAGGCTAGGTCCACCTGAGCATGGAGGTGGAGCTTCTTTAGGTTTGGGGATTTGTTATCACCAATGAGCAGTCAGAGTTGATTCCCCTCTGCTCTTTGGGCTTTCTGTGATTTGTTATAAGATCTGCCAGTGCTATTTGTCTGCAGCGCCAAGAAACCGCCTGGTGTTAGAGCGCTTTATAAAACCTTTCAACTTCAACTTCAGGGCCACCTGCAGCATTCCACCGAAGAAGGTTGCAGGAATAAAGAAGGAACTCCATAGGGCACTTGAGACAGCCTTGCCCTCAGACAACTGGCCAGGACTGCATAGTTCCTATATTCCCAATAGGCTCTGCGCATTGGAATAATATATCGTGTAGTTTAGACGTCGGACTGAGGTCGACTAGGGCTCTACCGAATATATTAAACTTAATTGTGAGTGCCACCTAGCTCAGAGGTCACTAGAAACTTTCTCTAATTCACAAGAAGGGAACATAGGAAAAGGAAGACATATAATACGAAAAGTATTATTAAGTAGTACTGTAAAAGCATGGTATGGTTTCTAACCCATATAAAATAACATGTATACATACAATACATATAGTGATAAATAACGACTAAAAGTACTCAACTGGTGCATCTAAAATACGCCTACCCCGGTGTACCAAACCTAAGTCTAGTACAAGGGACGAAGTAAGTGAGGTGTAGCTTAAGTTTAGTATTCTTTGCCAAGAATCTATTCCAAGAATTCTCTATGGGTCTAATCAGCTCCGTACCTTGGTTTTAGAATGAAGGAGGTCTTGTATCTCTCTCTCAGGACTCGATTTCCCAGCAACCCGCAAGGGTAGCCTGGAAACATTGGAGCTGGATTTCTTGGCAGAGAAAAGATAGCGTCTCTCAGTGCGTCAGCTGGAGGGTCGGCTTCCTTTGGCACTTGCTGCAGCAGGGCGCGTCGGGCAAGTAGATAGTCGAACTGCTCCAAACCACCGTGTGTTTGTCTGGGCAAATGTAGGCATATTTATACCTTGAAGGTGCCGAGTTTGACGTAATAACGTCATCAAAGACTCAGTTCTTTGAAAACTCCATGATTTCCTAGATACATTAGTATTCAGGCAAGAGGAAGTCCCTAGCTGCTGAATGCGGGTTTTTCTAAGAAATCGTTGTTGATTCTCTGAACTAGTGGAAGTAGCCATGCCGTATTTGGACTGTATAGGCTAAGTCTAAATATGCTTATGTAAATGTAAATGTAAATGTATTTCGATTTATATAGCGCACTAATCACCCAGAGGTCTCAAGGCGCTTGCTTAGGGAACCCGTCCTGGTATTCCCCTGTGTGACAACCCCGGCAGGGTATCCACAAGGTGAAAGCCAGGCATCCCGCCGCGAGGGGCCATAGTGGAGATTAAGCAAGCTATTGCCCAGAGTTGCAGAGTGTGAACCCGTGAGTTGAGTAGGCACCGGAACGAGAATTATCGAGTCCGTGGATTTTTTAGCCCAAGACCCGCCGAGGCGGGGAATTGAACCCTGGTCCAGGATGCCTATATAAGGACAGGGTGATTTATACCTATATATGGGCATGAATCGGGAAAATTACACTAGGGTCCTAGATTCCTACACAACACCCACTCCACGATATTAAGTTCAATAAAACTAAATGTATAAGCACTGAACATATCTAAGGCAAGTGTTTACAATCCCACCCAAAATACAAATTTCATTTGAAAGGTTTTGTTCACATGAAATGAGTATAAACTGTATGAAAAAATAGGTCTCAATCGATATGAAGCATAGTATGAGAGCATACATTCTAACATTTATGAAAGACGAAATTACATTCATGAAATGTCTCTTTAAGGTACAGAAAAAAAAAGTCGAGATATCCCATAGCATAATATTTAAACTTACGTTTTTTAGGACAAGGCCAAATATTGTCATTAGGAAGTTTTCAAAAGAAATCTTGTTCTCTAAGAATAGTTCTACTTTAAGCAGATTACTCTGTGCCAACAAGTTCTATTTTTGAAAAAGTTCAAATTTGTTAGACGGTTTGTTTTGAAAAAACGAAAGCCGAATTTCAGAGTTCAGGGAACGCTGTGTGAATTTAGTCACAAGGTATTCTCGGTGTTAGGAGAAATCATCAGATCGTCTAGGCTGGCAAAGAAACCGTCTACCATAGTAGGCGCAAGTGGAACCACTTCAGTTAGCAGGTCAAATGTGCATAGATGAGGATCATCGCCATCAGCGTTTGATGCATTAGCAATGTCCGCAGTAGGTGGTTCCTGTGTGCCTGTAGTGTCACGTATCTCACCCTCAGTTAGACTTGCCGGTGAGACCTCAATGAATGCCGTCATCAGAATTGGCAGCCGTTGGGGGCAACACGATGCATGAGTCATTACCGGACCTAGCAAAGCGTCAACATCTGATGGCAGGACTGATGGGAGTGTAAGACAAATGTCCAACACGCATTCTTCTCCGCAAAGCAGGCATCGCAGAACAGGTAAGATGCAATCTTGCCAGATTGGTCTGAACGAAAGGAACCAAGTTGTGTTCAGATCCCTTAAACGAGCCAAGCCAAGAATCTGTGTAATTCTCTCACTATACTGTGAGAAGTTGGCCTGATATATGATGCTCACTAGTTCTAGTGATCACCTTGTATCAGTCCAAACAACCCTTATGGCGATTGGTTGTAAGTCAACCTTATAGACCAGCTATCCTAATGGTAGCATGGACAAAGCAGTCTTAGGCTAAACTCTTTTGGCATGTGAAGCCAGCTGTTTTACCACAATATAACCCCTTGAATACCAGATGAAAGGACACCACACAGGTTGTTATGAAAATAAACAGTATATTTATTAATAACAATCACCTCTGAACTCTTTGAGGTCAGAGGGCTAAGCACATGACAATCTCTTAAGAAAAATACGACAAGTTGCACGAAATTACAATGGTGCCCTAGGGGCACGACAAACCATATACTAAGTAAGTGGAATGTGAAAGTCGATAAAAGGAATGGAGCTGTCCAGAGGCTGTAGGATCGATGGGACCACGCTACACTAGCTCTTGGTAAGTAATAGGAGGCCCACGGAACGCGTGTGCAGAGTGTGAACTCACACGCGAGATGGGTAACAACGTCTATGGACAGTACAGTTCAAGTAAAAGGTAAGTACGGACAATCCTGACTAGTTAGGACAACAACGACTGTGGAACTGGACACTAGGACAGTTAGACTACCCTTTAGCACCGAAATGCTCTCGTTACCTCACCCACGGGCTGCGGGTGCATAGGTGCCAAAGTGTGTCGGGTTCTCGCGTTGAAGTCAACGGAGCCTGAAAGAAAAGATGCTGCAGGCGACCAGGAAGAAGATGTCCGGTGCGATCCAAGGGTGGATCGGTGAAGAAGAGGACCTGAAAGCAGAGGGGACAGTGTTCAAAGTCACTAGCCAGTGACCGGTGTGGAACCAGGAAGGAACCAGGTGCTGTAGTCGCGATCAGGTGAAGAGTGGACGCTTGACTCTGCAGCCACGTGGACCAGGAGGTGTCTTCGACGACCAGGATGGAGGCACGAGCTGTCCCACGCAGGCTCTCGCTGTCGGCGGTGTCGGATCCGGAATTGGAGTCAACAGGCCTTGGCAAAGGCAACCCACGCGGTGAAGGGAAAAGACGTCTGGTGCGGACTAGGAGAGTCCGTGGTGCCCCTCTTTTTGAAGGGAGCAAGGGTCAGTCTGGAGCAACCAGACCAGCAGCAAAGATTCAAAGGTTCGTCGTCTAGGAGGTCACTAGCCAGCCGGCAAGTGACCAGACAACGCGTCGAGCAGCAAACAAGCAGAAGGGCCCCACGCAGATCTCGTGGATGCTGGAGGGCTGATCTTCGGTGCAGGGGCTGCTCGGGGCTGGGGCTTCTCAGTCCCCAAAGCACTTGGTCGAGTTTACCTCGGGAGTCGTGCTGGTTCTTTCAAGATGGCCGGTCCCACGTGTCTCGTGGCACCCACGGATCTCAGCTGCGCTGCCGATGTAGGTTGAGGTCGGAGAGGTCTGGGAATCCGGGTCTCGTCGGGCTCTGAAGTCTGGATCCTTGCAGGAAGACGACAAAGGGAAGCGGCTGGATACTTGATGGTGCCTGCAGTTGCAGGGTGGACACTCCTTGCCCACAAGGGAGATTTCTTCAGTCTTCTGTGGAGCAGAACGTCGAAGTCCAGAGTTTCTTCTTGTAGAGTAGTTCAGGATTAATCTAATTTGGAATGGGACCAGCTCCTACCTTTATCCTGCTAAAGGGGGCTGCACTACTGACTAGGTCCCTTCCCTGGGTGGGACCAGGAAGGGGGGTGGTTACACCCCCTATCCTTTGTCCGGTTTCCCGCCAGAGCTGGGGCAGGGATGCCCCAGCAACTGGTTTGAACCGGTGTATGCACAGGGCACCCTGTGTGCCCCAGGCATGTCTCATTCCTTTCAGGCCTCCCTACCTCAATACACAAAATCCTGTCTGGGGTGGTGCTAGCACCTCCCAAGGCAGGAAACCCTTTGTCCGAGCCGCCCTCGCTGGAAGGACTCCCAGCAGCAGGAGGTCAGACTTGTGTCTGTGGTGGCAGCATCCATTTTGTGATGCCAAGGCTCGAGTTAACTTTAACCGGGGTTTACAGTTACATACATGTCGTGTCCCTCTAGAAGGGTGGAATGCTACCCCGTTGCCAGAATTGGCGAGGGGGTAGTATTCCAAATCGTATGACACCTTACTCGACATGTTTTGATAATGTTATACCAGAGTTAGCATTTAACCGCGAGGTTGATAATGCACTTAAGAGTATATGGTATAGCGTTATCATGGAACAGCTATTAGGACTTGGTTCCGCAAGCTGCAAACGGGCTCAGCTCATGCCAGAGCACCATCTCACATAATTCCAAGCACTCTGCCTTCAGGATTGATAAGGCCTTCCATAGGAGTGTCTGATAGGAGGATATGTGTCCATTTTTAGGGTTAGATATAGGTATACTATATCTATAGCAAAGGGTGATTACACCACCTTGCCCCAGCTGTCATGCAGCCAGTTGTGTCAGTTTTAGATGTCCAGCCAGGGGTGGCATAATACATGCTTCAGCCCCTGGTAGGCCCTGGGTTCACCAATGCCCTGGATACCTAAGATATACTGTACAGGGACTGATAAGGTGGCCCAGTACCAATTGGTGAATGCACCTTAAGTACATGGTTGTCAATTTAGAGAGAGAACAGCTAGGCTGTGGGTCTTATTAGCAGGCCCACAGCCAGGGAAAGCCGTAAACCAGTGAAGCAAAAAGCAAAAATCTGGGGTGACCATAGGATTGCAGACCCCACTCTCCTACATAACCCCCCCCCCCCCCCAAACTTAGGGACATTAAACTAACTTTGAGCAGGTGAGTCTTCCTGTTATAAGTGGAAATACCTGGAGAGACCATCTGCATTGCCATGGTCAGTCCCTGGTCTGTGCTCCACTGTAAAGTCCATCCCCTGTAGGGGAATGGACCACCTAAGAAGTTTGGGGTTTTTACCCTTCATCTGATTTAGCCATAAGAGGGGCTTATGGTCGGTCTGAATCTTGAAGTGAGTTCCAAACAAGTATGGCCTCAGCTTCTTCAGGGCCCAAACCACAGCAAAGGCCTCCCTCTCAATAGCTGACCAACGTTTCTCTCTAAGGGTCAGCCTTCTGCTTACAAAAGCAATGGGCTGGTCATGACCATCAATATTCAGTTGAGATAGAACAGCTCCCACACCCAACTCAGATGCATCTGTTTGGACAATGAATGTTTTGGAGTAGTCAGGACTCTTGAGAATAGGTGCAGTACACATGGCCTGCTTTAGGTCATCAAATGCCTTCTGACAGCTAACTGTCCACTGAACTTTCTTTGGCATTTTCTTGCTTGTCAGGTCATTTAGTGGTGTCACAATGGACCCATAATTCTTGACAAACTTCCTATAGTAACCAGACAGGCCCAAGAAAGCTCTGACCTGTGTCTGGGTGGTTGGAGGAGCCCAGTCCTTTCTGGCCTGTATCTTGCTCTCCAATGGTTGAACCTGGCCTCCACCCACAAGGTGGCCCAGGTACACAACCTGACTCTGCCCTATCTGGCACTTAGTAGCCTTGATAGTGAGGCCTGCCTTTTGCAGGTCCTCCAAAACTTTCCTCAGGTGGATCAGGTGATCCTCCCAGGTGGAGCTAAAGACAGCAATATCATCTAGATATGCTGCACAGAAGTCATCCAACCCAGTGAGAACTTGGTTCACCAACCTTTGAAAAGTGGCAGGTGCATTTTTCAAACCAAAGGGCATCACCACAAATTGGTAATGACCTCCTGGGGTAGAAAATGCTGTTTTGGCCTTGGCATCCTCAGCTAACCTGATCTGCCAATAGCCAGCTGTTAGGTCAAATGTACTTAAGAAAGTTGCAGAAGCCAACTTGTCTATCAGTTCATCTGCCCTAGGTATTGGATGGGCATCTGTCTTAGTGACAGCATTGAGACCCCTGTAGTGTACACAAAACCTCATCTCTCTCTTACCATCCTGGGTGTGAGGTTTAGGCACTAGAACTACAGGACTAGCCCAAGGGCTCTTCAATGACTCCCAATTCCAACATCTTTTGGACTTCTTTCTTTATGCAGTCCCTGACGTGGTCAGGTTGCCTGTAGATTTTACTCTTGACAGGCAGACTGTCACCAGTGTCCACCTCATGGGTGCACCAGTTTGTCTGACTGGGGGTCAGTGAGAACATTTGTCTACAGGATTGAAGAACCTGTTTACAATCCTCTCGTTGATGTTCAGAGAGGCTGTCAGAAAAGACTACACCATCTACTGACCCATCATCAGGGTTCTGAGTGAGCAGGTCTGGGAGAGGGTCACTCTCTTCCTCCTGCCCCTCATCTGTGGCCATGAGCAAGCCCATGTCCTCCCTGTTGACAAATGCCTTGAGCCTGTTTACATGAAGCACCCTGTGGGGGCTCCTGGGAGTTCCCATGTCCACCAAGTAGGTGACTTCTACCTTTTGCTCAATGATGGTATGGGGTCCAGACCACTTGTCTTGGAGAGCTGCTGGGGCCACTGGCTCCAACACCCACACCTTCTGTCCTGCATGATACACAGTTAGGACAGCCTTTTGGTCATGCCAAGCTTTTTGGAGTTCTTGGCTGGCATCAAGGTTTTTAGATGCCTTCTCCATGTACTCTGCCATCCTGGAGCGGAGACCAAGTACATAGTCCACTATGTCAAGCTTAGGCTTTTTGAGAGGTAACTCCCATCCTTCCTTCACAAGACATAGGGGTTCTCTTACAGGATGCCCAAACAGAAGCTCAAAAGGACTGTAGCCAGACCCCTTCTGTGGGACCTCTCTGTAAGCAAACAGGAGGCAGGGTAAAAGGATGTCCCATCTTCGCCTAAGCTTTTCAGGTAACCCTTTTATCATCCCTTTGAGGGTCTTGTTGAATCTTTCAACAAGCCCATTGCACTGTGGGTGATAGGGTGTGGTAAATTTGTAATTTACACCACACTCCTTCCACATTGCAGTCAAGTATCCTGACATGAAGTTTGCACCTCTGTCAGGGACAACCTCCTTAGGAAACCCCACTCTGGAGAAAACTCCAAGTAGGGCCCTGGCCACAACAGGAGCTGTAGTGATCCTAAGGGGAATAGCTTCTGGATACCTGGTGGCATGATCCACTACCACCAGTATAAATCTGTGCCCAGATGCTGTTGGGGGGTCCATTGGTCCAACAATGTCTATCCCCACTCTTTCAAAGGGTACCCTCACCACAGGTAGTGGTATGAGGGGGGCCTTTGTGGTGCCACCTGATTTGCCACTGGCTTGGCAGGTGACACATGAGCGACAAAACTCTTTAGTGTCTTCAGACATATGAGGCCAGTGAAAGTGTGGGGCAAGCCTGTCCCAAGTCTTGTTCTGGCCTAAGTGATCTGCAAGGGGAATCTCATGGGCTAAGGTGAGAAGGAAACCTCTAAGATACAAGGGGATGACCAGCCTCCTGGTAGCACCAGGCTTGGGGTCTCTTGCCTCAGAGTATAGGAGTCCATCTTCCCAATATACTTTATGGGCACCTGTAGCATTCCCTGCAGCCTCAGCAGCAGCCTGCTGTCTGAGGGGTTCAAGAGAGGAACAGTCTAATTGGGCCTGCCTCAAGTCTGCCCTGGAAGGTCCCCCTGTCCCAAGAAACTCAACCTGATCAGGTTCAAGCTCTTCTAGGACAGTTCCTTCTGGGGTCTCTGGGTCAGCCTCCTGAGAGGGCTGATCCTCAACCTGAGGCAGGGGGGAAGGCTCTGCCTTAACCCTACCATTCCTTCTCTTGGGTAGTGTCTGGTCCATTCTTCCAGTATCCAGCACTTGTTCAGCTGGGCATTTCTTGGCCTGTGACCTAGTCACAGCAAGGACATGTGAGGAGAGACCTAGCATTTCTACATGAGTCCTGTACTCCACATCTGACCACAGTGAGGATTCCAAATCATTGCCCAAAAGACAATCTACTGGGAGGTCTGAACTAACTACAACCCTTTTGAGGCCAGTTACCCCTCCCCAGGAGAAATGAACAACTGCCATACTGTGATTGGTAGTGACATTGCTAGCATTGGTCACTAGGTAATCTGAACCTAGCATGATCTGGTCAGGGTCCACAAATGTTGGTGTCACCATGGTGACACTGGCACATGTGTCCCTGTAGGCCTGAGCCATTTTTCCATTGATTAAAGGCGTTTGTCTGTATTTGCCCAGAGTACTAGGACTTACAGTAGGGGTCATATCCATGTCCCCAGTAAAAACAAGAACTGCCTGAGTAGGAATTCTGACTAAATCAGAACCCACCTCAGTTCCCAGGGTTAACCCAACTATAGCCTTGGGAGGTACACTACCACTACTAACTGTACTAGGGGGTGCAGGTGTCTTAGGGAAGTAGGAGTTTGGCCTTTCTTGGTGCACTCACTAAACCAGTGAGTTTTACTTTTACATTATTGGCACCATGGTTTCTTAGGACCATCATTCTTCTTCTTTTGGCAATTTTGGGACCCACCCTCCTTAGGTTGTTGGGGCCCTGTTGAAGACTTCTGGTCATTTTGCTTGTTCTCATTACCCTTCTGGTCTGCTTTCTTCTGGCCACCACCCTGGTTCTGGTTCTGCTGCTTGACCCTTGTCCTGACCCATCTGTCTGCCTTCTTTCCCAATTCTTGGGGAGAGGTCAGTTCTGAGTCAATCAAGTGCTGATGCAACAACTGGTTCTGACAATTATTTAAGATTTGCTCTCTCATAATTAGATTATACAATCCTGTATAATCAGTAACTTTACTTCCCAGTAACCAGCCCTCCAGAGCCTTAGTAACACAATCAACAAAGTCAGTCCAATCTTGAGCCTGAGTTTTCTGGGTATCCCTAAACATTAACCTGTACTGTTCAGTGGTTAAGCCAAACCCATCAATCAGTGCATTTTTCAAGACTTGGTAATCATTAGCATCCTCATCTCTAACAGTGAGGAGCTTATCTCTACCTTTACCTTCAAAGGAGAGCCACAATATAGCTGCCCACTGACTCTGGGGTAACCCGCTGTACTTTGCAGGCTCTCTCCAAAGCAGTTATCCACTTGTGGATATCATCTCCTGTCTTATAGGAGGGTACTATTTTACTCAGGTTTCTAGTATCAAAACCCCTTTCTCTATCCCTAGGGATATTGCTGCCACCAGTGGGGACTACCCCACTCAACTGTTGCTCCCTAGCAAAGGCAAGCTTCTCTTTGGCCAGGGCAAGTTCTTCCCTTTGGATCCTCAGATTAGCTTCCTTCATCTTTGCCTCATGCTCTCTTCTCTGAGGGGAAGTCATCCTCCTCTGAGCAGATGCATGAGAGGCACGAGAGTGCACAGATCTATTGGAGTCCCTAGAATGAGACCTATCTGTTCTAACTCCATGGTTAGGCCTGCCTAGGGTCAGCACTGGGGGTCCCCCAGTTCCTTCCCTATGTAGGTCTAAGTTGGCCCTTGTGAGTCTGCTGACTATCACAGAACATTTGTCTGCCTCATCCCCAGAGAGTTCCTCATCCTCCTCCTCTTCATCTACATCTTCTGTTTCAGGGAGATCTGGATCACCACGAGTACCTTCTAAGGGGGGCATGCTCCTATCTGGATTAGAGGGGTCTGTGTTGGCAGCCCTTCTGGCATCATATGTCTCTAAGAGACCTAACAGAAAAGGAGTGGTAGGGGTAGAACCCTGTTTCAATTTCCTGGAGGTACACAATTGTCTCATCTCCTGGAAACTGAGAGCTGCATATCTGGAAAGGACCTGTGGAGGGTCACTAACCACCAGGGGAGTCTCTGAAGACTCTCCATGGGTAGACATGCTTTCTAGTGAGGTGTAAGTGATGCACCTACCTACACTATGGGTTTTCCTACTGATCCCTTGCTAAGAGTTGTAGTCAGGGTGTGCTAGGCCCTTTCTACTACAACAGCTGGTTCAGTAGAACTAAGAGTATTTCTAAGCTTGTTATATGTACCTAGGTACCTTATGTGATCTTTCAAATGATATTTCAAGATTATATGTGGTAAAAACAACAGCAAGCTCAAATCCCACCCGCTGCACACCAATGTGAGAAGTTGGCCTGATATATGATGCTCACTAGTTCTAGTGATCACCTTGTATCAGTCCAAACAACCCTTATGGTGATTGGTTGTAAGTCAACCTTATAGACCAGCTATCCTAATGGTAGCATGGACAAAGCAGTCTTAGGCTAAACTCTTTTGGCATGTGAAGCCAGCTGTTTTACCACAATATAACCCCTTGAATACCAGATGAAAGGACACCACACAGGTTGTTATGAAAATAAACAGTATATTTATTAATAACAATCACCTCTGAACTCTTTATGAGGTCAGAGGGCTAAGCACATGACAATCTCTTAAGAAAAATACGACAAGTTGCACGAAATTACAATGGTGCCCTAGGGGTACGACAAACCATATACTAAGTAAGTGGAATGTGAAAGTCGATAAAAGGAATGGAGCTGTCCAGAGGCTGTAGGATCGATGGGACCACGCTACACTAACTCTTGGTAAGTAATAGGAGGCCCACGGAACGCGGGTGCAGAGTGTGAACTCACACGCGAGATGCGTAACAACGTCTATGGACAGTACAGTTCAAGTAAAAGGTAAGTACGGACAATCCTGACTAGTTAGGACAACAACGACTGTGGAACTGGACACTAGGACAGTTAGACTACCCTTGAGCACCGAAATGCTCTTGTTACCTC
Organism: Lissotriton helveticus; assembly: GCF_964261635.1. NCBI lineage: Eukaryota > Metazoa > Chordata > Amphibia > Caudata > Salamandridae > Lissotriton > Lissotriton helveticus. The sequence continues at coordinate 1,395,035,722 of NC_136057.1, forward strand.
ACCCATGGGCTGCGGGTGCATAGGTGCCAAAGTGTGTCGGGTTCTCGCGTTGAAGTCAATGGAGCCTGAAAGAAAAGATGCTGCAGGCGACCAGGAGGAAGATGTCCGGTGCGATCCAAGGGTGGATCGGTGAAGAAGAGGACCTGAAAGCAGAGGGGACAGTGTTCAAAGTCACTAGCCAGTGACCGGTGTGGAACCAGGAAGGAACCAGGTGCTGTCGTCGCGATCAGGTGAAAAGTGGACGCTTGACTCTGCAGCCACGTGGACCAGGAGGTGTCTTCGACGACCAGGATGGAGGCATGAGCTGTCCCACGCAGGCTCTCGCTGTCGGCGGTGTCGGATCCGGAATTGGAGTCAACAGGCCTTGGCAAAGGCAACCCACGCGGTGAAGGGAAAAGACGTCTGGTGCGGACTAGGAGAGTCCGGGGTGCCCCTCTTTTGGAAGGGAGCAAGGGCCAGTCTGGAGCAACCAGACCAGCAGCAAAGATTCAAAGGTTCGTCGTCTAGGAGGTCACTAGCCAGCCGGCAAGTGACCAGACAACGCGTCGAGCAGCAAACAAGCAGAAGGGCCCCACGCAGATCTCGTGGATGCTGGAGGGCTGATCTTCGGTGCAGGGGCTGCTCGGGGCTGGGGCTTCTCAGTCCCCAAAGCACTGGTCGAGTTTACCTCTGGAGTCATGCTGGAAGCGAAGTGCAGGTTCTTTCAAATGGCCGGTCCCACGTGTCTAGTGGCACCCACGGATCTCAGCTGCGCTGCCGATGTATGTTGAGGTCGGAGAGGTCTGGGAATCCGGGTCTCGTCAGGCTCTGAAGTCTGGATCCTTGCAGGAAGGCGACAAAGGGAAGCGGCTGGATACTTGATGGTGCCTGCAGTTGCAGGGTGGACACTCCTTGCCCACAAGGGAGATTTCTTCAGTCTTCTGTGGAGCAGAACGTCGAAGTCCAGAGTTTCTTCTTGTAGAGTAGTTCAGGATTAATCTAATTTGGAATGGGACCAGCTCCTACCTTTATCCTGCTAAAGGGGGCTGCACTACTGACTAGGTCCCTCCCCTGGGTGGGACCAGGAAGGGGGGTGGTTACACCCCCTATCCTTTGTCCGGTTTCCCGCCAGAGCTGGGGCAGGGATGCCCCAGCAACTGGTTTGAACAGGTGTATGCACAGGGCACCTTGTGTGCCCCAGGCATGTCTCATTCCTTTCAGGCCTCCCTACCTCAATACACATAATCCTGTCTGGGGTGGTGCTAGCACCTCCCAAGGCAGGAAACCCTTTGTCCGAGCCGCCCTCGCTGGAAGGACTCCCAGCAGCAGGAGGTCAGACTTGTGTCTGTGGTGGCAGCATCCATTTTGTGATGCCAAGGCTCGAGTTAACTTTAACCGGGGTTTACAGTTACATACATGTCGTGTCCCTCTAGAAGGGTGGAATGCTACCCCCGTTGCCAGAATTGGCGAGGGGGTAGTATTCCAAATCGTATGACACCTTACTCGACATGTTTTGATAATGTTATACCAGAGTTAGCATTTAACCGCGAGGTTGATAATGCACTTAAGAGTATATGGTATAGCGTTATCATGGAACAGCTATTAGGACTTGGTTCCGCATGCTGCAAATGGGCTCAGCTCATGCCAGAGCACCATCTCACATAATTCCAAGCACTCTGCCTTCAGGATTGATAAGGCCTTCCATAGGAGTGACTGATAGGAGGATATGTGTCCATTTTTAGGGTTAGATATAGGTATACTATATCTATAGCAAAGGGTGATTACACCACCTTGCCCCAGCTGTCATGCAGCCAGTTGTGTCAGTTTTAGATGGCCAGCCAGGGGTGGCATAATACATGCTTCAGCCCCTGGTAGGCCCTGGGTACACCTATGCCCTGGATACCTAAGGTATACTGATAAGGTGGCCCAGTACCAATTGGTAAATGCACCTAAAGTACATGGTTGTCAATTTAGAGAGAGAACAGCTAGGCTGTGGGTCTGATTAGCAGGCCCACAGCCAGGGAAAGTCGTAAACCAGTGAAGCAAAATGCAAAAATCTGGGGTGACCATAGGATTGCAGACCCCACTCTCCTACATATACCTCATGGCAAGGAGGGCTTCTTCCATGATAGTCTGGGTATCGCTGGTCACTGGACTTGCCATATCGGAGCAGAAGGAATAAAAACAGAATTCCTGCTACGAGTCCCAAGATGAGAGGCAGGCCGCCAAACACAGAGTGCACAAAATTAGGAAAAATGCCGAGAACTGCTTCAAATGGTGCTAACAGTCCCGAAAAAAGCGTCTTAAATAAATGTGCGATGCCACTGGTATCAGACATATTTAAGATTTGACTTAACATTTCTGCGAAATGTACTGGGCAGTTTGTTGATAATAATGCATGTATCTCTGCAGAAGTCCTTGCAACTTGCAGATCATACGTTTCTCTAGACGAGGTCAGTGGCACATTTTTTTGTAAAAGAATGACTTTCATTCTGCTTAAAGTATCAATTCGTCTAGAAGAGATATTCAGTGAAGGCCATAACGCCGTCTCCCTTTCTGTCTTACTTTTTGGATACAATACTTGCATACAACAAGTGACCCTGGATGACACACTAACTAGATACGCTCTTCCTAGTAACATGCCACAACAGCTGTGGTCATTGAGCATAACGTGGCTGCCATTGGATAGCTGCCTGATCATTGGTTCTATCACTCTGGAGGGTGAACCGTGCAGGTGGCAAGAGAGGTTATTTGCAGAACCTTCGCAGGCTCCGTGTAAATTAATACCTTGGCACAAAAGTGTACCACTTAGTGAGTTCTTACAATTTTGTACCACTAAGGAATATCTCCTTTCCCCCAGTCCAACATTTGTGTGTGTAGGGTAAATTCCATGTCGACTTAATGTATTCTTTACCCAACCTTTCATACAAGCCCGCTGGTATATGCTGTAGACAATACTGAAATTGGAAAATCGTCACTGGTATCGTGATGGTGCCATGTATTATCCATTCAATGACAGGCTTCTCAGAAACTGTCAATGGTAATCTTTCCAGTTTCTCAATGCTCAGCACTGTATAGTTTGCTCCTCTTTGTGCCAAAGAGATTTGTAAGGTTAATCACAGTAAATAAATGACATGGTATTGATTAGACGCCATAGCACGTAGCCTGAACGGAGATTTTGTAATGTCCATCCTAGCAGCATTATAGAACGTAATTGAGACTGGCCATGTTGTAACATTAGCAAGTCTTGCTCTATTATGTCAATTGCAGATGATACGATGCTGTCCAAAGAATACATTCTGGAGGACAGAGTCGTTAACACATTGTCCACTACAGAGAGGCTTTTCTCTAAATTAATACGATCAATTTCTCGTATTCTTTCTGCAGTTTCCATTTGTGTTATTTTCCATGCTTCATTTTAAGCAGCGTATATACCGGCGTATATGAAATGTTTTTGACGTGGTTTGCGAGGCCCCATTAAGAAATCTCGCAAATCATTGCCTTCTTTAAGTAAAGTTAAGTGTTGTTTGATTTCTGGAAGTGTAGATTTATGTAGCCACACAAGGCAAAGCTTTCCTACACTGTAAGTAGTTACTATCCCTGGATGTTGTCTCTGGGAATATCTGGCATCTGGCCTATTCACTGTGAACCCCTGTGTTTTGTTCAGGAATCTATCTTGACAGTTATTTGTGTCTGTGGGCCAGATTAACCATTTTTTCCAATCAGGATTAGTTCTGTTTTGTTTAAAAATATAGGGTACGTCTACCTCCTCTTCTGTAGTGTCATTACTGTCAGATGTGGGCTTAGTTATAGATGGTTTGTGTAAATCTTTTATCTTAGCCAGGCCAAGACAAGACGTTTGTTGAACAATGTCATTTAAAAACATTATTTGTTCTGGGATGATGCATGCTCTGAATAAGGCTTCTAAACCTTGCACCTGCCAATTTTTTGTGCCCCAGACAGTTTTTGTCTCAATGCTGTCTTTCCAAAAGTCAAACCCTAATGTAGACAGGTGAGCATAAAAGTTTTCAGAATAAATTTGTTTAGTATTGGTCAATATTGTTTTCATTCCTGTCTTATTTATATTGTTAAAATAAAACGTTTCTGGATTTGTAACATTAAACCCTGAGAAGTACGGAAATTTTTCATAAAATGTTTTTAAGCTACCCCTTGGTGGCGTTGGACAATGTTCCCATTGATTATAAGTAAAAACATTTCTAGGGTTTGCAGATTTATGCAAATAATGGTGACCATAATGATTAAAACAATATATTTGTTCATAATCTGATGAACCTTCTAGGTATTCATGTTCTGTAAATTTAGCTGACATTTCTAAATCTGTCATCATGTTGTTAACAGTTTCAAAGTCCCAATCGTCAGAAAATGTGCTGGGTGAGACAAAGTCACTTAAAGAAACCTTAAGCTGGTGTGGAATTTTCAACAGTTCCACTGGGCCATAAATGTCATAATCAGTTCTGTCCCATCTTATACCACCAGGTATAGGAACGGCCGTGATGTTTACTGATGACAGGTCCCTTCTTTCAGGATAAGATGATTTGTGAGGTTTCAGGACCATGTTGATTTTCTTACTTGCTGTGTCCATTGTACTGTATTTTCCATATATCATCCTTCCCAAACTTAACAAAAGTTTAAGCCAGAGCAGGAGGAAAAGTACACCTAACACAATCCAAAATTCAACCCATGATGAAACCAGATATGTTTTTTCAAGTTGATGAAAGAGTTCTGTTATTTTTTCTTTGAAAGTTTTATTTGCTGGCGTATTTTCAGGTTCACTGGGATCCTTCAGAAAATGTATCAAAGTTGATAAAATAGCCAGAGGCAGTTCTGTCAATTGTTGGAATTGCATCCGGATTACTTGAAATCGCTGGAGCTGTTTCTTCTTTTGCCATGTTGGTATAGTCAGATGCTATATCATTGTAGACAGGTGTTTCTTGACGAACTGTTATTTGGGTATCCAGAGGCACAAGTTCCATGGATTTGTTGCATAGTCCTTCTTTTCTTACTGCAGGTTTATCGAAGGTGATAAGTCTTTCAGTTTGAGCCTCTTGGATTGTAGCAAGATTTGGTCTCTGCTACTTCTTGGGAGTCCACTAGGCCTACTACTTATTATCAGCCACATGATGTGGTTTGACCAGGTCGATGGACACAAATCTGTTCTCCCTTTTACCAGCAAGGGGCGGTAGTAATACTGATCTTGTTCCGTGGATAGCTAAGACAGGTACTGCTTTTCTGTAAGAAGGCCCAAATTCCTTCTTTACCGCAATCTTTTCCCTGACTAGATCTCCAATCTTTGGAATCCAGACAGGTCTTGCTGGTACAGGTGGTTTTTCTTCAGTGGTCATTTGTTTCTGTATTGTGTTACTCAGACTTCTACTTGTTTCATTTAAGTCCTGTAAAACAGCCAAACGATCTTGGACATCAAAGGGTTGTTCCACCACTGAAGTTTGACAATCGAGGTCTTCGATTATCATTCTAGTACCAAACAGTAATTCATATGGAGTGATTCCACCCAGAGAATTTCTTGGCAGATTATTAAGACTACGTTGGACACTTATTAGATGTTTGACCCACCCATCACCCGAACCTAATACCTTAGCTGTTATGGATTGCTTTATGTCACGGTTTTTTCTTTCCACTACCGCATTACCCTCAGGATGGAAGGGACTAGAATACCGCAATGCAACGCCCAAGCTAGCCATGGCTTCTTTGTAAGCTTGAGAGCTAAACGCAGGACCCTGGTCAGAATGTAGCGTGCCGATTGCGTATGTGCTGATAAAGACTCGCAGATCCTTTATAACAGTTCTGGCGTCAGCCGAGCGCTGGGGCCAAATCCAAATAAATCTTGTCCTAGTAGTAGTGGGACCGCATCTGTCCATGGTGACGTTTGCGTGTAGATAGTCTAATGCTGTCCAACAATGGTGTATGAACTGGGCTGGCTGTACTGTAGTCAGGTAGCTGGTGGTTTTCGAAGCTATGATCTTTGTAACAGGTGTCACAGTTAATTTCGAATTTGTAAACTTCGATGCTCATTCCCTGCCACCAGTACATCTCTTCTAAATCTATTAGAGATTATAAGATCCCTCGATGTCCCAGACCCTCTCCCATATGTGCTTTTTGAACCAAAGCACCTCTCCTGTTCCTGTTTGGAATTACTCTGTCCCCCACTCCAGGGATTCGAGCAAAAGGAACGGAGTTTATATCAATCATGTATGTATACGTGAGTGGATAGTTTAGAGGTAACGCTGCATAGCTGCCTTGCATTTAAGCTTTTACTGCTAGTAACGTTTCACCATCTATTACTTTTTTAGAGCGAGCGATTGTAGCTACGGAAGCCGTTTGCACAGCTGCCTTTGCGGCTTCATCAGCCTATGAATTCCCTGCAACGTGAACGCCATCATTCTGATGACTCAGTGTATGTATCACATGAGTCTTTTGTAGTTCTTTTTGCAAAAGAACTACTTGTTCCCAAAGCATTTTATGCTTAATTGTGCCACCTTTTGAATTTTTGAAACCGTTTCGAACCCAGTTCTGCAAGTGCTCGTTGTAAGATTCAACGCAGAAGTACGAATCGTACACTATGAGTGTGGGGAATTCGCGATCGGTATTTTCAAGCGCCATCTTGAATGCCTGTAGTTCAGCTCGCTGAGCTGTACAGTCTCCGAGTGATTGAGTTTTTGTGACCATAGGTCTAAATTTACCTTCGCGCCAGCGACCTTTAACAATCGCGCACGCAGCACTATAGGCTTGTTTACCCCAAATTGATGGCTGTGCTGATCCGTCTGAATAGATTATAGATCCGTAATGTTCTAGAGGCAGAATTTCGGTCGGCAGAGGGCATTCGTGTTCGTATTGTAGGAATTCTTGTGTCTTCAAGTAGGGGTCAAAAACGTATTCAACGTCTGTTGCAGCAAGAGAATTACCGCATTGTATCCATCTCGGATGTAAAGCCTTAGCATTGGGAATGCTTGCTTTCGTCACTGCCTCTAAGGCAGGTACAGGTGTAACGATCATTATGCGTTTACCCTGCGCGAGAGCTCTCTCTTTTGCTACTGCATTTTGAACTGCTGTCAGAATTTTTTCTGTAGAAGTGAATTTTATTTCCGCTTGTGTGTACAAGTGTGATTTGTATGCTATTGGTACCTTTTCACCTTCATTTAAGGTTAGGTATGTGAATCCGCATCTCCCTGGGATGATTCGGATCACAAGATTGTGCGCATTATCGCGTATTTCTAACTGTGTTTTTGCTAACATGTCTGTTTGCACTAAACGCAAAATTTCTGTATGGTTTTGAGCCCAAATTGTTGGTTTGAAATCAGGTTTGATTAGATCGTAGAGAGGTTTAACCCTTTCTGCATAATTTAGAACACAAGTTCTTCCGAAATTCAGGAAACTTAGAATTGATTGTAAGTTTTTCTGTGTTTTCGGAGGTTGGAGCAGGGCACATTTCTCTAGGAAGTCTGCTGCCAGGCTGTTGCCTTCACTTGATAACTCATATCCTAAGAATAGGACGTTGAGGTGGGCAATCCGTAATTTCTTAAAATTGAATTCATACCCTTCAGAAGCGAACCCAAGTATTATGGTGTTCACTCTTCTCAAGTGCACGTCCAAATCATCGTCTGTAAGATAGATGTCATTGACATAAGATAATGCCTCATCATCGTACATTTGTAGTAACTCTGTTACTCTGGCTGAAAATAACCCTGGACTATTCTTGAATCCCTGGGGAGACGGCAAAATTGTCGCTGTGTTCCCATGATTGAGAAAGCGGTCAAGTGCCTGCTTTCAGGTGCAATGTTTTGACAGAAAAAGCCATTTGAAATATCTAATGTGGTTTTATATTTTTTACGCACAATGTTATTCATCAGTGCTGCACTGTGCGCGTTTTGTACTGCAAATGTTTTGCAACAAGAGTTCAAGTGTCTGTAGTTCAAAACTAGACGATATGTATTGTCTGGTTTGGAGACAGGAAACAAAGTATTGGTCATTGATGAGGTGCATACCTCTTGGTATTCAAGTTGATTTAAAATCTCCCTGACCTGTTTTTTAGCTTCCTGTTTTACAGGATATTGCCTTTGCATTGTTGGTTGATTTTTTAATTGGATTTTATGGTGAGGAGAATCCTCATCCCATCCTACGTGATTTTTATATAATGCTGGAGCCTGAGCTACTGCCCATTTCCTGGCATATGTGTATTTTTTATGACTAGGAATGTGATTTGAGAAGGCTGGCATAATTAACTCTTTGCCATGTGGGCACTCCCTGACAAATTCAGGTGGCCAGTCTTGTTCAGCTAGAAGAATGTCATAACCCTTGGAAAGCTTATCCCAAAAGAGAGCTTTTATTTTCCTAGTTATGTCCCCCTCGATCCGGAGTGTTACTTCATATAACCTGTGGGGTACACTAACCCTGGTGTCGGCAGTTTCAACTTGAATGCATTCATTCAAGTCCACTGTCTCCAGATGATCCTTCAGGATCTTGCGAACAATGGTTACTTCTGCTGCGCTGTCTAGCATTGTCTGGGCCCAATCCCCGTTCTTGAGTTGTGTCCTCAAGATCCTCGGCATGTCTGATCTTTACACTTGCTACCTTCTTCTTGGTGAATTGAGTTTTCTTATTTTTTGGAACGTGCTGTTCGTCTTTGGACTTCACGCGTTCTTCTTTTTGTTCTGATAGTCCTCTTCTTTCTGATTTCTGCGAGGAAGTCTGAAAGGTACGAGAGGAACGTGTATCAGTATCTTGATATCTATCAAGTTTTCTTAAGTTATCCCTATTTCTGAGGTTGTACCTCTTTTCAGAGGGCTCCTGTTGGGGAGACCTACCTCCCCGTTGGGGAGATCTTCCTCTGGACTGGGAATGCTTCTCTGTAGGTAGTATTTGTTTAGTGTTTTCCCACTTCTTTATAGGAGTAGTGAGATTATTTTTAATAAAAACTTTTCAGGATTTTCTGTTAGTTGTGGTTTTAATGGTTTCCCACCCAAACTACCTCTACCTAGTTCTTCATAGGATTTTTCAATAATTCTGGCAAGTTCATATGGTTGTTCTGTTATATCGGTTTCTTTTAACTTTTGGCGGATTGCCACTGATGCTGATTCACCTTTAATGTTGGCTACCAGTATAGCCGAGACCTGTTTGAAATATTTTAGTAATTTCATACCTAGATTTAAGGCCGGTTCTGGACCGTATTCATTTTGAATCTGTCTTAGAACGTCTGGTATTACCGCCATAGACGGGACACCATGTGTTTTTGTGTAGATAGAAGCAAAGACTGTACCCTAAGTGTCACAGTCCTCTAGGTGTGGTGCAATCCCCATTAGTAAAAAGATTGTCAGAATTCTGTGTTTCTCATGAAGTGTACTATCAGGGAATACTGCTGTGGTAAATAAATAAATAATACCTCTATTTTTGGATGAATAAATGAATAACAGATAGCTCAATAAATAAGAGTCAAGATTCGAGGTAGTAGGAGTTTTGCAGGTTTAATACAGCATAAGGACAGGAACAGGACAACCTGCATAGGAATAGGATGGCAGGGCCCAGCAGCTGCTGGGGCTGGATCTGGGATGAGCGCGCTAACATTTAATAACAATACACGATCATATATACTAAAACAGTTGCATTACAATACATACGATAGGCGGAGCAGTGGGTGTGATCAATAGCAGTCGCGAAAGATAAGGGTGAAAGTAGGTGTAACAGAGGCGTATACATAGACATGTGATGCAAACGTAACAGAATATGTCATGAATGGGGTGGAAACATGGAGGGGGCTACCTAAGGAGCCGGGACCTCTGACCTAATGGTGCGCGCAAGCTGGCAATGACGTGTTACTAGGAGAAGCTGGGGGCTATGAACTCTGTGCTAGGAACAGAGACTGAAGTCTGGAGAGTCAGGGCGACATGTACCTAAGCAGTATCTAGTATCTGATGTTTAGAGAACATGTTGATAGAATCCAAAAGTTATCGGGGTAAAGGCGAACAGACTCTAAGACTGGAGCATGCATTATTCTACATGTAGTGCGTGATGAAGAATATTAAATGACCACTAAATGCAGTATTTCTCTAACGTGGAGACGTAAAGGCTAGACAATGACGGAAACTATTGATGCAGTTCAGTAGCTTAGGAATGCAGAGAAGGAGGACTAACTGATAACTGGAATCATAACATACTCTTGGCAGACTCAGAGGCAGAGCCAGGGTGAGCCGGGCACTGCGAGGCAGGAAGTAAGTGAAGGGTCGAGGATACAGGTGGGGGCTGTATCGCTCCTCAGCGAGGCTTCAGGAGACAGGAGCTGAATCTGGTGTCCAGGCCCTTCTGAAGCCTAGAAACGGGGACTTTACAATGGAATAACGTGCACACTGAGAAACGTGGCAACGTAACTTCACATGGGCCTGATATTCGTAGTATTCACGAGAACTGGAAACTGGCATACTAGAGGTGGACACAACTGTAATTGCGTCTTTAATCGAACATAAGGAATACATATGCATATTAATCATGCACAGATAACATATGATGGATGACGCGTAGGGACACAGAACATGACAAAATTTACTTTTCCACATTCCCTCCTTGTCACTACGTTTCCATCAGGAAACATCAATATTCATGATACCATCTATCATTTCATACAGTATCATTTGCTCGTCTCGAATTATCCTGGAACGGGATTTAGAACGGGGCTTGGGACTAGGAATACAAGAGGTAGCACAAATGCCGCAAATCGCAGGGCCACATTGTATACAGAGGCAGCAGCTAAATATGATCGCTACTGCAATACCTAGAAAGGACAAGACTTTCCATCCCCAAGCGGAAATTATATTCCAGAACCAACCGGACCATGTCCAGGTGCCTGGATCTTGGTGTAACAGATGGGCAATTTTATGGAGTCTGGTTATAGCTGAATAAACAGACGGCGCGTTATTTGGAATGAAAATGCAGCAACTAGATCCGATGACTCTACAGGCCCCGCCCCTATCGGCCAATATGACGTCAAGGACGAGACGATTCTGTAAAACGACAAATCTCATAGCAGATTGCTCTTCGGTTAAGTTACCTAGAGCAGAGGCAGTCTCATTGACTACAGCTTCAAGGGTTCTGGTTAACCTACGGATTAGCTTACTGTTCTGGATAGGTCCTATAAAGAAGAAGAAACCTCTATTGAAATCTGTATACTGTTCTAGAGCAGTTTCAGTATAATCGACAATGGGGGACTCGATCTCCCTTTTATGTCTAATGTGTACTAGATGTGTATTTCTATGATAATCAGATGGGGCTAGGAAAACTGGTGGCAGTAGGAAGGCAATGTAACAGGTTCCCTCCCAATCGAGGGGCAGACGAACATATGCAGTTTGACCACAAATAAAATAAGAATGGCGTGAAGCTTTGAAAATAGATTTCCCACTGTCACTATATTTGACAATAGTAGTACAAGCACTATGTCCTACATGTACGGAACCATTATTTCGGACACATAATTCGCCTTTGACTAGTAGTACTGAAATAGCAGGTAAGTCTGGAGTGGAATCAGACTGAACATTTAGGATCATAAAATTCGAAGAATAATTACCTAAATTGTAAACTTCGTTTTCTAGATCTAACCCTGTTCTGTGGGGAAGACCTTGCTTGTCTGGAAAACATGTACTGTTAAGAAAAGACATATCTGTTGAGGATGACGTTAACGTGGACCATGCTCCACACGAACCATTATGTGAAAATGGATAAGGAAAGAGTGGCAGAACTCCCTTCGGTGTCTGGAAAGGGGGAAGTCGACCACACACCCAACAATTAGTGGCATTGCTGGTCTGGTGTGAATAATGTAACATGCGGATGAAAGAATTATTACGCATAGCGAGGCGGTAAGAGAGTTCATGAGGAGGCAGATCACTAAACGTGTGCTCTACTGTAGCATTAGAAGACTTATTTACATGAGAAACTGGAAAATACAAGTAAAATGCATAACTGGTGCAGGAAATCATAATACTGAGAAATAATATGAAACATAGAAAAACGATACATCGGATTGAGTTTTGACTAACTCTCTCACTATGGGGGTCTATTTTATACATGTCAGAAACCGGTCTAACCGTTTCACCTAGGGGAGGACTTAGACAATCAAACTGGCTGACTTATTTTACTAGACCTTAACTTGAGTTTATACTCCTGTTGCGGAGTTTTCTCTAACAGGGAGGGTTCAGTATCATTGTTCTTTGCGGGACAGTCCTTAAGAATAGTACTTTGGCAGTCCTTTGAATCCTGGGAAATGTTCTTTGAGACTGGCTTCAATCCATAAAATTTCTTTATATGCGAAAGATGCACCCAGCCTTTGCGTCCCTCCAACTTCACGGCTGTACGGGTGGCGAGGAGGACCTGTCGGGGCTCCTTCCAGCGAGGCTCCAGTGGACTTGAGCGGTCGAAATTCCGGACAAGAACCATGGATCCTGGAACGATTTCATGCGGTGCCACCTCGGTATTGTCTGGAAATGCGGCGGCAACCTGTGAACGACAAGAGTTGAGGGCAGACATCAAGGAAGCTAGGTAATATGTCAGCATATTACTTGAAACATCGGTAATACTTCGGGGTCTAGGTGTACCCCACATGTTAGGGGGGCGGCCGAAAACGACCTCATACGGGGACAGACCTGATCTGGAATGTGCGACCATGCGCATATAGAACAAAGCGACTGGCAGAGCTACTAGCCAGTCCACACCTTTCTCTTTACATACTTTGGCGATGCGGATTTTCAGGGTCTGGTTATGTCTCTCTACGAGACCTGCTGCTTCAGGATGGCGTACACAATGGAACTTCCACTGGTACCCTAACAAAAGGGAAACATGCTTCATTAACTCTGAGGAGAATGGCTGGCCGTTATCAGAATATACGACCCTAGGGAGTCCATAACGGGGGAAGAATTCACGAACCAACTGCTTGGCAGTGGTCGCGGCTGTGTAATCTGGGACTGGATATGCTTCTGTCCACCTGGACAAAGCGCATACAGCTACAAGGACATACTTGAAACCTCGACATCGCTCCATCTGAATATAATCCATCTGGAGGACTTCAAAAGGGTGGTCAGGAGGTTGGAATCCACCTTGTTCCACCGGGACACTTTTACCTGGATTAAACTGACAACATATCATACAGGTACGGACTTTCTGCTTGGCTGCAGCTCGTAAATGCTTGTTGAACCAAATGTTCTGGATACTGTCTAACATAGCTTTTTCTCCTAAATGTGATGGACTATGTGCGGTATTGATAATGACTTGAACCATAGAGTCGGGGAGAAACCAAGTGGCTTTTCCTTTCGTTAACCATCCTTGATCTGTCTGGACCCCTCCTTGTTCGGACCATTTCTTGATTTCTTCGGGAGTAGCATGTAACTGGATATCTATGACATCTTGAGTAGGGTCTTTAACTGTCATACATGTAATCGGATCTGGAGTATGTGTCTGTGTCGGATTAACTGAAGTGTCTGGGGTCTGTGCTGTAAGCTTGGCTGTGCGGTCTGCTAGATCATTACCCTGGGAAATAATGTCAGTAACTTTCGTATGTGCTTTGCACTTCATGATAGCGATAGATGTCGGTAAATGTATGGCATCTAACAGAGCTTGAATAAGGAGACCATGCTGAATCTTGGTTCCATGAGAAGTCATGAAACCTCTCTCTTGCCAGAGCACTCCGAAGTCGTGTACGACTCCAAATGCGTAACGTGAATCTGTGTAAATATTAACTTTCAGGTTCTTGGCGTGTATGCAGGCTTGAGTCAGAGCAACTAGCTCTGCTGCTTGAGCAGACAGGGTGTCAATGCGGTGTGTTTCAATAACTTCAGTGTCAGTAGTCACTGCATACGCGGCGACTAGTTCTCCTGTACTAGTTCTCATGCATGAACCATCCACATAAAGTGTCAGGTCGGGATCTGGTAGTGGAATATCTGTCAGATATTGTCTTGGCTTGGTCATAATGTTAACTACTTCCACACAGTCGTGTGTGGCAGAATTCGAAGTAATTGATGGTAACAATGTAGCAGGATTTAAAACGTTGCAGCGTCTGATTTCTATGTGTGGCTGGAACAGTGTCAATTCATAACCTGTTAAACGTGCAATTGTCAAGTGCTGAGTTTGTGTTCGGTTTAAAAGAACTTCCACGGAGTGTGGGACTTGTACTGTCAGGGAGTGTCCTAAGACTATGGAATCACTTTGTCTGATAGCTAGTGCTGTGGCTGCAACTGACTTGAGACACGCAGGCAGAGCCTGGGCTACAGGATCTAATGTGCTCGAAAAATAAGCACAGGGCTTGTACTGTCCTGCTTGATCTTGTGTGAGGACAGATAATGCTGTACCTTCGCGTTCAGTGAGGAAAAGTGTAAAAGGCTTACTGTAGTTCGGTGTTGCTAGAACTGGAGCTTGACATAGGGCTTTCTTTAACTCATTGAAACTAAGTGTATGTTCAGATGTCCAAGGGAGAACAGTCGATACGGCTGCCTCCTGTGTCGTTAACTGTATCAGTGGCTTGGCTAGAAATGCATACTGAGGAATCCATTGTCTGCAATAAGAAGTAAGGCCAATAAAAGCACGTACCTCCTTCTGGGTCTTGGGCTGAGGAAGACTCGCTATTAACTGGATACGGTCTGGTGTCAACTGCCTACCCCTCTTGGACAGTAAGTGTCCTAAGTAGACCACTTGCTGGACACAGAATTGAAGCTTCGAAGGGGACACCTTGTGTCCCATCTCGGCTAGGAAATACAAGACTGTAAGGGATGCTCGCTCGCAAGCACGTTCAGAACGGGCTGTGATCAATAGATCATCGACATACTGGAGCAGGGCAGTGTCAGTTGGCATGTGAACATTATCAAGTTGTCTCTTAAGTGCTTGACTGTAAATACTAGGGCTTTCTGTGAAACCTTGAGGAGCTCGTGTGAACATATAGCTCCTTCCATTTAAACAGAATCCGAAAAGAAACTGGCTGTCTGGATGAATGGGAACACTGAAAAATGCGTTCTTGAGGTCTATGACTGTAAAAAATGAGGCTTCGGAATCAATGGCTGTCAACAGGGAAGAGATATCTGGGACAACTGGATACTGCGGAATAATAAATGTATTAAGCTCTCGTAGGTCAATCACTAATCGATATACTGGGGGTGCATTTGGATCAGTACGTTTCATGACTGGAATGATCGGAGAATTGCATACATTGGAGTCAGTTTCTACAACCACTCCTTGAGCGATGAGCTCGTCAATAATTTTGGATAAGGCTGCTACAGCCTCCGGTGGCAATCTATACTGTCTGATTCGTGGTAACACTACACCTGGCTTGAGAGTCACACGATGGGGTGTGATTTGCATATAACCAACATCAGTTGGACCTTGCGCCCATAGATGCTGCGGAACATTGGACAATCTGGGATCAAAATCTCGTAATACATAGTGACCCTTAAAGTCACGCAGGAACAATCGTATTCCCTCTGGGGAACAGCATATAACTGCACCTAACTCTTTCAGTGTCTTAATGCCTAAGAGATTCTCTGGACATGACTTAGTAAGTAACAGATCAGTAGTGCGGGACAGTGGACCTACTTCTAGAGTAACTGGCTTTGAAATTTCATTTACAATAGGTTTTCCTGAAAATCCAAGGGAAACATTTCTTGAGCCTGAGAGCGGAGCCCCTGGAACTTCGGCGTGACTAATTGTGGTCCTACTTGCCCCTGTATCAATCAAAAACTTTCTGTCTTTCCCTAATACTTGACTGTGAACATAGGGACCTTCTTGATCTACAGGTATCTCGATGAGAGGCAAGCCTACCTCCCTCTCTAGGCTGTTTCATGAATACGGTTGATACTCTGGATACTCGGACTGTGCATACTGGTACATCTGCTGTGTAACATGCTGTGTTGCAGCGATGGGCTGCGGTGCTGTAACTGTCTGTGGTGCATTCTGTGGCTGAGGAGTCTGTGAAACTTGTTCTTGTCTAGGTGGACGTGGTCTTTCTTTAGTCTTACCAGTAGCTATGTTGTGTTTCAGAACTGCACACTCGTTTATAAAATGACCTGGCTGTTTACAATAATTGCAGTTCCCTTTAACGGGAGCTGCAGGATGACTGGCTTGATTCGGACCCCTCTTCTGGCTGTCTTGTGGAATAGATTGTGCAACTAGTACTTTAATTTTCGTGTCTTTCATACGCTTTCTCTCGTGTTCTTGTTCTTCCCTGATTCTATTCTGGTGGTATTGGAGCATCTGTAACATCTGGGACGGGGTATTAGCTTGCCAGGTACTTTCGACTTTCAAAACTCGATTTTTAATTGGTGGACTTGAATTCTCGACTAATTTAGTAACAAAAAGATGAGGGTATGACTCACTACTTGTCTTGAGGCCACTGTTGATGCTAAAACATTTCTCAAATCTAGAATAAAAATCACTAATGTCTTCGTCTTGTTTCTGTTTACAGGCTGAGATTGCATCCCAGTCTTCCTTTTTCGTTGTTAACAATCTGGGTAAAACTTGAATCAATAATTCAGGTAATTCTTTACATTTCGCTCCAAGACCGGTACCTGGTACTCGTGCCTTGTCTTCAGCTTCTAGGACTGCCCAATCTATCTTTTTCTCTCCCACCTCCCATTCTTTTTCCTTGAGCTTTTCATACACCCCTGCGGGCAGCAGAACCTTTAACATTTTAATTATATCTGGATACGTGTATTCTCCCATACGGAGCATGTCTTTTAATTCTCGATGGAACCCTGCTGGATCTTTATCATGACAGGGGATTCGTTTTTTCATCTCTAAGAGTTCCATCTTTGTGATCGGGGTGTAAACAAACACTCGTTCTAGTTCGCCACCCGTTCCTCTAACTGGGTGGACTTCTCGTAACGGATTCTGTCTCTCTATGTAAAATGGTTTACTTTCTGGGGGTGAGACATGAACAAAATGCGGGTTCAAAAACGTTCTATATTTGTGACGCTGTTCTAGAATGACACTAATTAAATCGGTACCTAAACCTTTCCATCTATACTGGAGTAACTCGTTCAGGATATCATGTAACGGGCCTGGATCAGAGTGCTGACCCTCATACAATGTAATGAGGTGCTGAATCATATACATACCCGCCAGTCGTTGCTCGGCTGGGGGCATTTTCAGAAACATTTGTGCCACTATTTCGTCTGGAAAAGTGGTAGAATCAGTAGTCCATCGGACTGCTGATCGGGCTAGTTCTTGTTCATGCATAGTACTTAACTCACTGTAACCGATTCGTGATTTCAGAATGTGATCGGTAGCTTGAAACACTTGTTCTAGAGAACCTTGTTCTGGTGCTGGATGATGGAAAATTGACTTGTGTTCTAGGCGTAAATGGCGATCTGGAAATCTAGATTTTCCTACATACGCTATTCTGGCGGGATTCTCGTCGTCTACCTCTTCAGTATCAGAGTTACTTTCTTTCTCGCTTACTTGTGCTGCTTTACGCTGTTCGTGTAACTTTATTATTTCTTTACGGATTTTCTTGTACATACTTTCCATAGCACTGATGGTCCTGTGCTTACCCTCGGCTATATTATCACTCCACTTTGTCAGGGTTCTCATTTCGGCTTGATCTTTGGACGGGTAATCTTGTTCTCTTATTAAACAATTAATCAAAAACTTTAGTATCATGAGCTGGATCTCGGCTTTCCTTTGAGACATGACTTCGCCAATGCTTTCTGGATCATCCCCTGTACGGATTTATTTATTTATTTATTTTTAACATTTCTAAAGCGCTGCTTATACCCGTGGGCGTCTTGAAATGCGGGCTGAACTGGTATGGCGGGCTGGACCGGGGGGACCGTAACAGGTACTGCAAGGGGTACCCCGGTGTCTGGAGAAACGGGGAGTGCCTGATTTACAGGGACTGGCGGAGCGCGAACAGGATTTGCATATTCTGGGACTGTGTCGTCCAAATAGGACGAAATGAAAATATCAGCTGCGGTCTGTTTGTGACGTAGCTTGGTCGGAACTAATGGTGGCGGAAAGTTACTGGATGCCTCCGGGGTCGCTTTTGGCAGGCCCTCGGCAAGAAGAGGATACATACCCTTAATAAGAGCATGCCTCTGTCTGTCTGACTGTTCGGTTTTAACTCGTTCACCTATCTCGATTAGTTCTTTTTCTTGTGCTCGTTCTAAGGATTCTCTACTTAATTCTGACTTTCTGATTTCTTTTTCGGTTCTTTTATGAGCTTCTTTGCGCCATAACTCGATGGCATCTTTCTGTGACTGTCTGGCTTTCTTTTTCCATAATGCCTCTTCTACTCTCATGATGCACTCGGCATCCCATGTGCCTGACACAGGCCATCTATACTTTTCCTCTAACTCTTTGGTATACTCTACCCATAAATCTAGATACAATATGGCGCTTATGCCATGCTTCTGATACATAAAATGACCTGGACTGTCCCTAGGCGGGACAGGAACTGCTGCTTCTAGCAGACCTTTTCTAGTTCTCAACTGACGCAGTTTTGAAAAGAGCGGCATGACTGAACTATAATCTGGACACAATACGATACACAATAAACACGATAACTACTTCACACTCATTCCACGACATCAAGATACATGAAGAACATTCAGAATAACAGTTCGAACAGAATACTACCTGGAATACGGAAAACAGAATACATGAATTTTCTCGAGAACAGAACTGACTAGAACAGAAACTAGATGCACTGCTGAAACAGTACGAAACTTACCGGTCTCATACAGAGACACGTCAGGACCCGCATCCACCGAAGTGGACACTTCGTTTGTGGGACTGTGTACCACCAACCCACGGACCAGAGTCAATTAGATTGACCCTGTCTAGATACTACCCCAGTAATGGTACTCACCGGGCAGTAAGAACGGAAGGCCTCAGACTGGACGGGACTGCTTGGACGCCGGACGGACGAACTTCGGACTTCTGTTACGGGTGGGCCTCCGGATACCTCGGACCTTGGACTCTCGGCTTGGGCTCTGGTCGGGACTCGCCGCGTTCCTCCACCGTCTCGTCTGGATGCTGGACCGCCTCCTCCGTCTCCTCCGTGGGCCTGAGGGATACTTGAAGCAGAAATATCTGCCGGTGCGCAGAAGAGTTCCGTCACGACTGCAGAGGGTCAGGGGGTCGGCGTGGCTTCACCGACGCGTGGGGAAAGGGCAAGTACCTGTTCGGGCGCCATTATGTGGTAAATAAATAAATAATACCTCTATTTTTGGATGAATAAATGAATAACAGATAGCTCAATAAATAAGAGTCAAGATTCGAGGTAGTAGGAGTTTTGCAGGTTTAATACAGCATAAGGACAGGAACAGGACAACCTGCATAGGAATAGGATGGCAGGGCCCAGCAGCTGCTGGGGCTGGATCTGGGATGAGCGCGCTAACATTTAATAACAATACACGATCATATATACTAAAACAGTTGCATTACAATACATACGATAGGCGGAGCAGTGGGTGTGATCAATAGCAGTCGCGAAAGATAAGGGTGAAAGTAGGTGTAACAGAGGCGTATACATAGACATGTGATGCAAACGTAACAGAATATGTCATGAATGGGGTGGAAACATGGAGGGGGCTACCTAAGGAGCCGGGACCTCTGACCTAATGGTGCGCGCAAGCTGGCAATGACGTGTTACTAGGAGAAGCTGGGGGCTACGAACTCTGTGCTAGGAACAGAGACTGAAGTCTGGAGAGTCAGGGCGACATGTACCTAAGCAGTATCTAGTATCTGATGTTTAGAGAACATGTTGATAGAATCCAAAAGTTATCGGGGTAAAGGCGAACAGACTCTAAGACTGGAGCATGCATTATTCTACATGTAGTGCGTGATGAAGAATATTAAATGACCACTAAATGCAGTATTTCTCTAACGTGGAGACGTAAAGGCTAGACAATGACGGAAACTATTGATGCAGTTCAGTAGCTTAGGAATGCAGAGAAGGAGGACTAACTGATAACTGGAATCATAACATACTCTTGGCAGACTCAGAGGCAGAGCCAGGGTGAGCCGGGCACTGCGAGGCAGGAAGTAAGTGAAGGGTCGAGGATACAGGTGGGGGCTGTATCGCTCCTCAGCGAGGCTTCAGGAGACAGGAGACAGGAGCTGAATCTGGTGTCCAGGCCCTTCTGAGGCCTAGAAACGGGGACTTTACAATGGAATAACGTGCACACTGAGAAACGTGGCAACGTAACTTCACATGGGCCTGATATTCGTAGTATTCACGAGAACTGGAAACTGGCATACTAGAGGTGGACACAACTGTAATTGCGTCTTTAATCGAACATAAGGAATACATATGCATATTAATCATGCACAGATAACATATGATGGATGACGCGTAGGGACACAGAACATGACAAAATTTACTTTTCCACACTGCCTCAATTTTTAGCTAACCAGAACGGAATGTGTTCCCTTTTTACTGGTAATTTATCAATGACTGATTGTATAGTCTGTGGTGTGATTTTGTTTGTGTTCCCCTGGTGAGGGGTGTGCTGTGGAATCCTCACAGTAGGTTGGACTGTTAAGGTCCGCATGACATATTGAACCAATTGTCTATGTATTTAAATTAATTGTTTTAGCTGTACTAACCGTTCTGGGCCTGTCATGTTTTCAATGTCAAGATGTGGTGTATAGCTGGTTAGTACCGGCCATGTTGCTCCTGGTCTACCTAGTGGACCAAGCCTGGTTATGTGATTTTCATGTTGTAAGGCGCCTTTAAACCAGAGCTGATGCTCTTGGTAAGTTAATGGAATTTCAACTTCCTCGTAAGGAACGTATTCCGTTGGAGGTTCCTCTACTTTGTAGTAGTGAAACTTGTGTGTTCCTGCATCTGCTGGAGGAAACTGAATCCATGAATAGAATTCTTCTGTCTGCCAATATTCATGTGCCTCTATAACAAAGATTACTTTACCACCTCTTGATGATACTCCATTGTTTATGAGTTTGTAAGTTATAGTTTTTCTTACATTTTCCGGGATGATTATAACATCCGGGTCATTCTGTAGTAAATTTCTGTCATCTAAAACTGCTTGAGCTGCAGCTAATTCTTCGTCACTATTCATTATTTTGTTGACTGAAGAGTTTGCAGAACAAGTTTCAAGGAAACAAAGATTAGGTGCACAATATTTTGGAACACTGTATCCTTCAACGTTGAACAAACCAAAAACCAATGCATAGGATTTTTCCTCCTACTCAGTTTTGGCGAATATTATCCTTTAACCCACTCCAGACGTCTTTTGTAGTTTTTACGGGAAAAAGGGGTCGGTGTGAAAAGCACGACTGAGTTACTCTAGTATCTAGCGTTAAATTATCGCCTTACCAAACGGGCGCTATGTAGTGTAGTTCCTATATTCCCAATAGGCTCTGCGCATTGGAATAATATATCCTTTAGTTTAGACGAAGGACTCAGGTCGACTAGGTCTCTACCGAATATATCAAACTTAATTGAGAGTGCCAGCTAGCTCAGAGGTCACTAGAAACTTTCTCAAATTCACAAGAAGGGATTAGCTTCTGACAACCGCATAAACTTGACAACTTTGTTTCCCAAGAATAAGAAATCAATCTCTAGAGTCGCGGAATCAATAGATAGATATTTCACTCAGTCAATCGTGCATGCTTCGTTTCACCAGAGGTGCTGAGAAATAGAGAGACGGGCATTTTCAATAAAAAGTATTTCTTTCTCAAGCATAAGAAAGGTACTGCTACAATCGTAATACTGGTCATAAAGTACAAGGCATATAATACAATAAGTATTATAAAGTAGTACTGTAAAAGCATGGTATGGTTTCTAAGCCATATAAAATAACATGTAATACCTACAATACATATAGTGATAAATAATGACTAAAAGTACTCAACTGGTGCTTCTAAAATACGCCTACCCCGGTGTACCTACCCTAAGTCTAGTACAAGGGAAGAAGTAAGGGAGGTGTAGCTTAAGTTCAGTATTCTTTACCAAGAATCTATTCCAAGAATTCTCTAAGGGTCTAATCAGCTCCGTACCTTGGTTTTAGAATGAAGGAGGTCTTGTATCTCTCTCTCAGGACTCGATTTCCCAGCAACCCCGCAAGGGTAGCCTGGAAACACTGGAGCTGGATTTCTCGGCTGAGAAAAGACAGCGTCTCTCAGTGCGTCAGCTGGAGGGTCGGCTTCCGTCGACACTTGCTGCAGCAGGGCGCGTCGGGCAAGTAGATAGTCGAACTGCTCCAAACCACTGTGTGTATGTCTGGGCAAATGTAGGCATATTTATACCTTGAAGGTGCCGAGTTTGACGTATGATTGGACATAATAACGTCATCAAAGACTCAGTTCTTTGAAAACTCCATGATTTCCCAGATAAAATTAGTATTCAGGCAAGGGGAAGTCCCTAGCTGCTGAAGGCGGGTTTTCCTAAGAAATCATTGTTGATTCTCGGAACTAGTGGAAGTAGCCATGCCGTATTTGGACTGCATAGGCTAAGTCTAAATATGGTTATGATTTCTATGCCTATATAAGGACAGGGTGATTTATACCTATATATGGGCATGAATCGGGAAAATTACACTAGGGTCCTAGATTCCTACACAACACTGTCGTCCTCCTTCCAGCTATTCTTTCTGAGGCCTTTGCATTTTAGGGCCCTGCAGTTGTTGAAGATCGAGGAAGGGCCTCATGTTTTCAGAGTTTGTTATTCTTGTGCAAGAGGCCAGGATGCAGATCAAGTGGTGGTTGAAGCACATGGACACCTAGACCAGCAGGGCCATCTTTTGGTCAGTTCTGGACATGCTAATAGAATTGAAAACCAGCCAGAGGAACTGGGATCCAAGGTGTGGGGATTTATCCATAGGAGGAAAATTGCAGGAGGACAAGTTAAATGTCCACATCAACTGTCTGAATGTATTGATGGGATAATTTGCAATCAGATCGATGCCCAAGGATAAGGTGTGCTGCTGCATCCTATTAAATATGGACAATGTTTCGTCTGGGAAGCACTCTTTCCAGGATGATACTGTAACTGGCAAAGGACTTCTTGCAATTTTGTATGGAGCGTCAGATCTCAGTGGCAGCTGAGTACCTTCTGGGATGCCAAATTGTGACAGCTGACTAAAACTCCAGGTTGCCCCAGGGCTCAAAGGGTTGGATGATGGACAACACGTTTTTGAGCCTTTGAGGAAGAGGTGGAGACCTTGTGAGATGGATCTCTTAACTTCCAGGCTGAACTGTCAACTGCTGGAGTATTCCAGCTGGCTCAGAGGCTAGGGAAATTGATGCATTCATGCAAGACTGTCAGGGGGTGAAAAATATGCCTTCCCATCCTTTGCCATGATCGTCAGATTCTCTGCTCAAGTGAAACATGAGGTGGCCAACCTAGTTCTGATGGCCCTGGTTTCAAAGTCACAAGCATGGCTTTTGGTGCTTCTGGAGTTATCAAAGGATTTCTCGATTGCGTTTCCCCAGTTCCACTCAATTCTGACTGATTGTCGGGGTGCCCTCATGCCCTAGTGTAAGAAGGCATGGTGAACGTGATGGCATGGAAGATTACAGGGGATGCTGGATGATCCTGGGACTTTTTGTTTTTGAATTCCTCCGTTGTCCAATGTGCATGAGCAGAGGGGGTAATATTAAAAACTATCAATCGGCTTGGGGATGTCAGGCTCGTTGATGTGTGGCTAATTAACTGGATCCCATAGGGACAGACATTGTACATATCTTTAACTTTTTTTCCCCCCTCATCCCCTCAGATGGAGGTACTTTTGGCCTAGAGGGCAGTAAATACCTTTTCCTTGACTATTTTGGCATGGCATTTTCTTTCTAACAAGGTCCCAGAGGTGGTCCATCTTTGGGTGTTCGAGCTCACAAAGAGAGTGAGATTGTCAAGCCCTATAGAACTCTGCTATGAATGCCTCTAGGACCTCGATTTAGTATTTTAACTCTCTTTATCTGTCAGGACAATGCATTTCTATCTGGGAACGAGCTGTCAGTAAAAATGGCCTTGCTCCTTTGCTTTATTTCTTGCTGAGACGTTTGTGATGTGCAGACGCTGGATGTATCCAACAGAATGTGTATTCCATGAGTGATTAACGTTGATTGTTGCCAGGAGAAAGAAAACTAACACTGTTTGATCACATACCCAGATATTCCAGATCACCTAATTTGAGGGTGGTGAGATGCGTCAGGTCATACAAGGACATCACGGTGGGTTAAAACCGATGGGAGTGTGGCAGCTCTTGATGCCACTCCAATACTCTTCAAGGGAGTCTAATCCCGTGATTACTAGGTGGGTCTGGCGGGTCAAGCAGGGAGCTAGCATCGAGATCTCTAACTTTGGTACTCATTTGGCCAAAGAGGTAATGGCTTCTTGGAGGGTCGAGTGAAGCATAGTGAATGCAGTGGACCGCAGACAGTATTACCCGCCTCCAAAGTTAGTAGACCATCACATAGGTGCTTGGATACACACGCCAACAGGACACTGGCATAACCTGAGCTCAGCATGGGACACTAGTGAAGAGCGAGAGTGTTATGCAGAGTCCTCAGGAGCTATTGGTAAACGCGACAAGCAGGGCAGTTGTTAGCCAAGAGCAGGTATTATATGATCATGTGAACTGTATCGTATGTCCAAACAGAGGAGATGTAATGCTTCGAATGACAAATGTCAATGTCTATTTTGTTTATGAAACCTTGAAAAAAACAGATTCAAACACAAAAAAAGAATGCAGTGGATTGGTCATCAGAGTTCAGTTTCAAAAAGTTTTACTTTAAGCTGGTAGTGGGAGCTGCTTCTCTGGTTGTGTGTAAACGTTGAACATTCGTAATCTTCACCTCCAGTCCTGTCATAATGTGCAATTTCATAGTTTACAAGAATAAAATGTTTTAATTCTGTTAAGGATAAGGAGGGGAGGATTATCCTTCCTTCGCCTATTATATTGCTTTTGCCCTGCCATGATAATCAACATGGTACAAGTAAGAAATGCATTTACTTAGTTGAAGTGTTGATTTTTTTTCCTGGGGGCCATGGGAAGTGTAGTTTGATTACATTATAATTTTGATATTGAAAGGCTGCTGAGCAAATAAAAGAAGATATGCATAATCCTAGCCTCCTTGTCATTCTTAACAGAATTTAAACTTGCCTTCAAGTAAACGTGAAATGTTACTATTTATGGTATATGGAATGACAGGGTAGACATACACAGTTACAAACTACATATAGTCACTCTTAGGCTGCCAAGTACTTTTTATTATGCATGATTAATTAAAACCTTTGCATACACATAACAGCATAATATTTCTTTATCAGCAAATCATTAGATAAAACAGTATTAAAAAAGTGTTTAAAAAAAGCCGGTTAGCATTGTTTGTAATTTACGCAATTGACCATTATGCTCATAAGTAAGTCTAAAGATCTTGTGCATCAGAAAAACTGGGCTGACAATAGTAATCCTGAATTGACCAGCCAGCTTTGTACAGCGTGGTAAGGTGCATTGTTTTGCGCATATAGTCATTGTGTGTTAAAAACACTGGCGTGGCTTAAAGTACATATTGTTAGCTAATTGGATCTTGCTTCAAGGCGTGCCTGATTCAGTTACATTTTATGCCCAATGACCACACTCAATCTGTTTTTGAGTCTCCTGGCTACCATCTCAAAATAATTTGTGAGCCGGCAGTTTAACTGTGCCTCAGCAAGATTGAAGCACAGTTTTACTGCCTGTCTGCAGGTCCGAGTGCCATGCCGCTTGAAAGATGGTCGTAGTAAGGTGCTTCTTATGTCCTTTAGATTGGGACAAATGCAGATAACATGGAGGATGTCCTCCTTCCCACTTCCGCATAAGCGACATGTCTGTGGACCTCCTCCACTTTCCCATGGTGGCAGATGTGGGATGATTGGAATGACCCCTAGTCGTAGCTTTAAAGACTTTCCTTCGTTCTTATTTTGACTCCTATTTTCAAATAGGATTGCGGTTTCAGTGCTTCATATTCAGTAAGTACTATCCAGCCATGGGCCCTTTTAGCAAGCATTTCCTTGTCTTCTAGGATTAATACCATTTGTGTTTCTTTTTTCGTGATCTGTTGGGGTTCCCCAAAGGTCAGACAAACCCACTAACTTAATGGAGTTGAACAAGTATTCCCTAGCTGGGGATTTTCCAAGGCGAAGCGACTCAACCTAGAGGTGGAAGCTGAGAGAGCCGGCTTCGGAGCTGCGGATCTTGTGCCAACTTTTTACGTATACGCCCCTTCTTTCCACCGATTGTTTTTGGAGCCCAAATTCCAGCCATATTTGGGCCGGTGAAACATATTTTGGTAGGTGGAATATTGCTCTGTAAGAATTAGCTATTACTTTAAGAGATCTGCTCCCGTAAGTTAGTGTCTGCTGCAATTTTGCACGCAGCACCTGCAGTAAGGGGTCGGGAGTTAGGTCGGGCAGCTTTTTCTTCAGTGGTTTCATAACTAAGTAGGTCATAATTCCCTTTCTCCGCAGGGACTCCAGCTGGGGTTTAAATGAACTTTTGTGATCCAGAAGTATTCCAAGATATTTGTAGCTGGTTACCTGGTCCAGACATTGCCTGCCTAAGGTCCAGTTGATTTTTCTCTTTTTATAAAAATTTACTAAATTTACTACTGTGACCTTAGTTTTCTTAAGAATTATTTGTAGGGCATTTCGTTGTGAGAAGCTGTTTGTTGAATCCAAGAGATTTTGGAGACCAATGGGGGGTTCGACTTATCAGCACTAAGTCTTCCGCATATAGTAGATTTGTCAATAACATATTTCCCAATTTTGGAGCGTGTGATACGCAACTGTCCAGTTCTCCTGGGAGATCCGCTAGGAAGAGAGTGAAAAGTAAGGGTGCTAGGACGCACCCTTGCTTTAGCCCTTTAGAGGTGATGATTCGTTTGGAGAGGTGTGTCTCTGCGCCCAGTTTTATTCCTGATCCAGGTGTCAGGCTGTAGCAGTTTGAGCCGATTCAAAAGTGGTATTGATATCCCCCAGCTTTTCAATTTTTGACAAATTTTGGCGCGGTCGGCATGGTCAAAGGCTGCAGTATAGTCAATAAAACAGAGAAATAGTGGAGTTTTAGCCTCTTTAGCTGCTTCTATTAGCAGGGCTAATGCCATAATGTTGGTTGTAGTTCCTTGGCCCTGGCAGAACCCGGTTTGATTTATAGGGATAATGGAACATTCTGATGCCCAAGATGTTAGTTTGTCCAAGATTGTGCCCACGTAGTACTTTGCCTCTACGTCGATGAGACAATTAGTCAATAGTGGTTTGGGACTTTCCTGTCGCCCTGTTTAAAAATTGGACTGATGATGGATCCTTTCCAGGAGTCCAGGATTGTGATTGCACAGTTTATGTCCTTAAAAACTGGTAATAGCACTTTGTTCCAGTATTCAGCGTCGTGTTTGTACAGCATTGGGGTAATGTTGTTGGGGCCTGGATCACCCCCAGGTCTGCCTCTGGCTATTTGTTTCTTTATCTGAGATGCTGTTGGACCATAGCATTCCTCTTTGACGGAGGGCGGGAGGTCTGTGCCTTCTGCCTGCACATTCACTTGGTGAATTTGTGTTTTTCTATGGGGGCCATCTTGCTCCTCGAGACTGAGGTTTTCCGTTGTTACTCCCCTGAAATAGTCACCTCTGTCCTTTCTTAGGTTTCCTATTTCCTTGTCCACTTCTTCATCCTTTTGCGTTTTGTTGTTAAAGTGGTTGTAGAGGCAATCTACTCAGACATCCTCTGTTATATTAGAGCTTATTCCAGGATGGTTAGGACGCTGGATCATATTGATTGTTTGGCAAAACTTGGCACTGTTTTTTTGTTTGGCATTGTGAAGTAACTTTGCCCACAGTTTGTTAATCTTTAGTCTTTTTTTCCCATTTCTTTCTTTTCAATAGAGCCTTTCCTTCCCAAAGGACACACTGCAGATCCAGGTTTTGCGTAGTTTTACGAAGCTGCCGTAGTGTTTTGTTTATGGATTGAGTTTTTTTGATTCCGGGCTAGTTGTCAGCCTTGTTGAGGTGATCGCAATTGTCTTGATTTTGTCCCTATCCAGGAGGAGTTAACACCTCTCATGGACACTGGAAGCTAGCACCACTCATGCGCACTCATGGCTAACGCCACTCCTTCACACTGTAAGCTAGCACCACTCCTGTACACTGGAAGCTAACACTGGGAGTCAACGCCGCTCCTGCACTGGAAACAAACAATGCTTCAGCACACTGGAAGATAGCACCACTACTGCTTACTGGTAGCTAATAAAACTCCTCAACACTGGGAGAAAACTCCACTCCTGCACGTGCAGAAGGTAGCCCACAACTGCACACTGACAGCAGGAGTTAACACCACTCATGTACACTGGAAGCTAGCACCACTCATGCGCACTGAGATCTAATGCACACCTTCACACTGTAAGCTAGCACCACTCCTGCACACTGGAAACTAACACTGGTAGCCAACGTCGCTCCAGCACTGGAAACAAACAATGCTTCAGCGCACTGGAAGCAAGCACCACTACTGCTTACTAGGAGCTAACACCACTCCTTTACACTGGGAGCTATCACCACTCCTCCACACTAGGAGATACCTCCACTCCTGCACACTGACAGCAGGAGTTAACACCACTCATGTACACTGGAAGTTAGCACCACTCATGCGCACCGAGAGCTAACGCCACTCCTTCACACTGTAAGCTAGCACCACTCCTACACACTGGACGCTAACACTGTGAGTAAACGCCGCTCCTGCACTGGAAACAAACAATGCTTCAGCACACTGGAAGCAAGCACCACTACTGCTTACTGGGAGCTAACACCACTCCTTCACACTGGGAGCTAACACCACTCCTCCATAGTGGGAGCTAACTCCACTCCTGCACACTGGAAGCTAGCCCACTTCTGCATACTGAAAGCAGGAGTTAACACCACTCGTACACTGGAAGCTAGCACCACTCATGCGCACCGAGAGCTAACGCCACTCTTTCACAATGTAAGCTAACACCACCCCTGCAAACTGGAAGCTAACACTGGGAGTCAACATCGCTACTGCACTAGAAACAAACAATGCTTCATCACACTGGAATCTAGCACCACTCCTGCTCACTGGAAGCAGACACAATTCCTGCACACTGAGAGCTAACAATGCACACTGGGATTTAACATCACTCCTTCACACTGGAAGCTAACACCACTCCTTCACACTGGGAGCTAACACCACTCCTCCATAGTGGGAGCTAACTCCACTCCTGCACACTGGAAGCTAGCCCACTTCTGCATACTGAAAGCAGGAGTTAACACCACTCGTACACTGGAATCTAGCACCACTCATGCGCACCGAGAGCTAACGCCACTCCTTCACAATGTAAGCTAACACCACCCCTGCAAACTGGAAGCTAACACTGGGAGTCAACATCGCTACTGCACTAGAAACAAACAATGCTTCATCACACTGGAATCTAGC
The DNA here is from genome assembly GCF_964261635.1 of Lissotriton helveticus. Taxonomy (NCBI): domain Eukaryota; kingdom Metazoa; phylum Chordata; class Amphibia; order Caudata; family Salamandridae; genus Lissotriton; species Lissotriton helveticus. The sequence continues at coordinate 1,395,065,138 of NC_136057.1, forward strand.
ACCACTCCTGCTCACTGGAAGCAGACACAATTCCTGCACACTGAGAGCTAACAATGCACACTGGGATTTAACATCACTCCTTCACACTGGAAGCTAACACCACTCCTTCACATTGGACGCTAGCACAACTCCTTCACACTGGAAGCGAACACCACTCCTTCACACTGAAAGCTAGCACCACTCCTGCACACTGGAAGCTAGCACCACTCCTGCACACTGGAAGCCAGCCCACTTTTGCACACTGGGAGCATGAGTTAACACCACTCCTGTACATTGGTAGCTAGCATCACTCCCGCATGCTGGAAGCTAGCACCCCTCCAGCACAAGCACTGCTCTAGCACAATGGATGCTTACATCGTTCTAGCACACTGGAGGCTAAGTCCAAAGTAGAACACTGGAAGCAAAGAATGCTTCATAACACCAGAATCTAACACTGCCTTAACACACTGAAAGCTAACACCACTTCAGGTCTGTGGGGAACTAAGACCGGTTCAGCACTCTGGATTCTAGAATTGCTCCTCAAAGGAAGATAAGAACATTCCACCAAACTGGGAGCCAGCATTGCTCCAGCACACTGGAAGGTTACACTGCTCCAAAACACCAACCATTGGAAATAGTTCCCAAACAAAACATGTGAAAATCAGAAAATGTTTCGAGAAGTATGACTCGCCTCTTTCATCACATTAACCGTGGTCAACTCATCACAGTGCCAGTGTGTACAGTTGCCAGTGTGTGTACAGTGCCAGTGTGTGTACATGTCTCAGTGCGATATGAAATTTCTCAACACAGGTGACTCCAGTAACTCGTAATGAGTTGAAAATCTGTATTATGATTCTGCCTCCTGGAGTGCGCATGCCTTCGCTATCCTTGATTTCTTCTGGTGTGTATGTGCGTAGAGTCACATATGTTTATTTACTATTATAACGGGGGGTGTTGTCTTTTTTTTTTTGCTTCTCTACACAGGATGAATTCCAGCACAAGTTCCAGAGGGCAGACAAGGCATGTAAAACCCCCTCGCCTTCCCTGGGGACGAAGAACCGGACGAGCTCCACCCAGGTAAAACGTAAGCCTCACACTGGCCAAAGTAGTGTGCTGCCCCGAAACCCTGTTACAACAAGTCACCAACAAGAAAAAACATTATTTAAATGAGTCTTTTTTAATGATGGCCTGGACCTCCATTCTCAGTAGCCGAAAAATAAAGCCCATGTGATTCTCGTATTCTGACCAATCAGAATGTGCAGTTCACTTTGCTGCTTGCCCTTTACGGCTATGGTGTTTGTGTGTCCTTCTGTCCTTTGTTATTTAACTTCTTTAGGAAAGCACACCATAAAATGTGAAGCCTTGAAAGTGTTGTCAATTTGATTGAAAGAAAGAACATACCTTAAGAGGAGTTTTGTTAAACCCTCAGTCCTCAAGTGTTGGAAAAAGATGTCGCAGTGCATTCTACAATGCTGCACTGTCAGCAAAAATATGCTGCTTACCATAACCATTAATCGAAGTGGGGGGATAAAAGTAGGGGAACTGTGAGTGGAGAATCAGAGGGCAGGACTATCCAGAGGATTGGATCAGTGGGAGGAGCCAGAGGTGTGGCCAGAATCCGCAAACATCCCAATTTTTAGTATTTGTTTGGCATTTCACTGCCCAGTTTAATTAACCAATGGATACACACGATTAGTTAAGGTTATAATGAGTTATTGACATTAAAATACATTCACAAAGTGGAATATGCTTCTAATCACGGAATGTCCCAAATACGATAAAATGTGAAAGCACAAGCCATTTGTCTCCGAGCCATAGAGTTTCTGTCATCAGCACTTCTCAATTTTTCCACAACAGCAGTTCAAACATGAATGGCAAAATATCCTAGTTTGCAAATGTTTTCTATATAATTATGGCTCTGCCATATTTGCCTCATAATCCATATCTGCTGCATGATCTGACCATTTAAACGAATAAATTGTTTGTAGCTCAAACGTATCAAAAGTTAATAAAAATTGTGACTTGTGTTGCTGCGGAGTGGATGGTTTATTGCAAAGGTTAACTGATCACCTTTCTCGCTGCTGCTTTTGTACGTTACACTGGTACTAATAAGGCAAAATATTTAAAGAGACTGTTAGCATGTGTACACATGTCAAAATAATAAAATATCAGAAAATATACTTCATTATGCGGCACCCTTTTTTTTAATGCATATTTTAGTCAACACTGTGGCATGATTTTGTCCTCATTTGCTGCATAATTAATTCCAGTGGCCCCCACAGCAAGCAGCAGATGTTAAAATTGCTTGTGAATGAAGCAGAGACTGAGAAGTTTGCAAACTTACTTTGGTGTGCGTGCAAATTCTGCATTGCCAATCCCTGTTGAGTTGCAGCTACTACTGCTGAAAAAAGGCAATGGAGGTACCTATGGATGAGGCAGACTAGCCTCAAGGGCATGGCCGGCATTAGCACTGGTGGTGCCCTGTGCATTGATGTTTGTTAGTGCCCCCCAATGACCACCTCTGCCATGGATTCCCTCTCTACCACCCTTTAACAGTGCCCCTCAAGTCTCCATAACCACACTCTCTCTCAGATGCATTTAATTTGATTTACAGCACCACTCATACCATTGTAGGGTATCTGAGCACATTACATCACACAAATTACACAGAGACAATCAATATGTGTGTAAATCACTGTATACAAAATGTTACATAAGACTTAGGACTACAAGGTGTAGGAGCCACATGACAACCATACTAGTAGGCCGTATAGTTTAATAGTGATTGGTCTAGAGAAACAGAAACTCAGAATTTAAAACGTAATACCATGTTTGTTCTCTCTCTCTCTTTAATAATCAGAATTAATTTCTGTCCAAAAGAACACTTTTCGCAACATTAGGATAAGCAAACACTAGGGGGGACAACATAACAATCTAATTTATACCTTACAGTTTGTATGCAGCTCTTAGACGACAGTTAATAGCTCACTGTTCTATGTTAGGATTTTAACTTATAAACTGCAAGTAACAAAAGGATCTCTCTGACAAAAGCAGTAGCCCACTGACCTATTTACATTATGTGCACTTTGTGATCTGCATGGTACATGTTCTTTACAGCAGGCACAATTACCATCGGAGCTACCTTTCCATGACCCAAAACTTCCACTAGACAAAATTCCGATCTCTCTCTAGGAAGAAAATTAATCACCAGAGTCATCATGACATTTTTATTGTTGCTGAAAATTGCTGGAGGCCAGGAAGAATTTTTTTAAATAAACAAGGGAGCCCGATGGATACCTTTGGACCATGGGTGATCAGTTATTATAATGAACAAGGGTCCTAAGGATAGATCAGCAGAATACACAATAAAATTAAAGACCAGAATCAGTACTATAATCAATATTCTCCACCCAGCCGGGTGAGAAAGTTTTAATTTATGATCAATAAGATATCAATTGACCTCAGAGAGGTCACACATACAAATTTAGATAGGGCACAATCCTGTACCTAACCCAAAATGAAAAAACAAACAGTGAGAGAAATAGACAAGTAAGGAGAAAGTTTTAAACAGGCAAAGAACGTTGGAGCCAATTGTCGCTTGCAAACTATTACATATTCTCAGCAAGTTTCGACCTACAGTATCTACAGAACAATATACAAGTAAATTAGCTGTAGAACTGTTTAATCATTGACGTTTCGATCCCCTGGCCCCTAATAAACCGGGATCCTCATCAGGACTGTACTAATCATAGCCTGTTTGTATTGCAGACGCCTGTTGAGGTAAGGAGGAAGAAAGATAAAAAGAACAACATAAGGCATCCGCCTAGCAATTTTTTGACACAATTACATTAGCAAGGTCTATTACCACATCCACCTAGCAACTAATCACAAAACCAAGTGACCAAAGTCAGTCACCATGTGACAAGTTCAAGGCCGAACCATGCAGGTGAAGGGCGCCCTGTGATGCCAAAATTGGTGCGGTGGAGAGCATACCGTGGCTTGTGATATCAAGTTTTAACGTCGGTGCGGGTGTATAGGTGCCCAGTCGCAGTGTTCTTCTTTAACCGGTCTTGTGCCGTGATGGACCTGGCCAACCAAGGCCGGTGTGAAAACCCATAGGGAGAAAATGGATTTCAATTTACAACCGACCCGTTGCCAATTTACATAAGGCAAAATGGCGCAATGAAGGGCTATTGCCGATTTGCTGATGAGGGCAGGCTGGATTACCCGATGTGGGCACCAAAAAGTCCTGTGATCCGAAGTCCATTAGGACCGGTCATTGTGGTGGGATCTGTGCACACTGTGGCCAAGGCCACTTGATGGTTTCCCAGAAACGGTATGAGGCCGCGATGCAGCCAAGGGTGGTGCAGGCTCAGTTTGTGGGGGGAGCCGTGATGTCGCCCGGGGTGTGCAGGCACAGTCTAAAAGAGGTAATTCGGTGAATAGAAAAACGGCGCAGTGAATAATTCAATAACAAAAATAAAATAAATAAATAAATAAATAAATTAACTGAACGTGATGCAGGTTTTGCGAGTGCAGTGTCATGCAGTTTTAAAAGGTCATGCAGTTTTAAAACCAGCCGATAGCCAAAAACAGGGATGCCACTGACCGATCGGATCCTTTTGGACATAGGTCAGGCGCTGTGGAGGGTGGGGTGGGTTGAAAACCCCGCGTATTTCAAGTGCCTGAAATGAATGCATTATATCAATTACAGGCGAACAGATTAACACGTGTTGGTGTAAATGACAAGGGCCCAAATCATGAACTGAATACCTTAATTATAACGTGTCTGAGCAAGTCTGGGGCCCACAGTGGAGTCCTCCTTGCTGGACGAATTACAGTACAATGTCCGGAGTCCAATGCTCCTTAGTAACTCCAACCGCGTGTTTGCGGCGATATTATTGCTATGGAAAGGAACAAGAACACGATGGCTGTTAGCCCCATGAATGGTAGTCGGGGTCTCCTTAGAAACAATGCGGTAGCGAACTGCAGACGAACGCTTACCTTACGTAGGAATCTACGAAGCAAGAGGCGTTGGGGGGGGGGACTCAATGGTCTCACTCCTCCGTGCTTGCGGCAAGGTCCCGAGGGTGTTATAGTGAGAGTGGGTTTCCGGGTTGCTGGGGCTGGTGCTAATCGAAAGCGATGAGGGACTAACCCCTTTACAGTTACGGCGGACATCTTAGAGTGGGGTGATAGTGCTCATGGTTCTCTATAGTGAGCCAGTGATTATGTACCGGTGAGAAACGGCCTTAGTGCATTACCCTTGAGAGCAACCACCTAACAGGCTCTGCCAACCATTTTTACGCATAACGGCTATCCATACAGACTTCCACATTGATTGGTTATAGTGGTAATACAGATATATGAAACATTTAAACTCGTATATGCCATGTGCACAAGATTACACTGTCGATAATATACAATTTTATACAATTTTTCAAGAATATATTCCATGGCCTTACTCTTTATACACAGATGAAATTAAACTAAATTAATTAAATTGAGCCTAGGATAATGTGCCCCTTCGGAAATGTTCATTTTGAGGCCACCTTGCCAGGCCAGATGGTGTGAAAAACCAAAAAACCAACAGGGAAATTTCAAGGATAATTATAAGTTCATAGAAGGGAAGTCCAATCCTCCGTCCGGTTTAGTCCATTCCGGATCGAGTCCAACATTATTATGCATTTAAGTTCCTCTTTGTTTGGGAGGCCAGGAAGAAGGCAGCAAGCGCTTTTAACACCATAAGATACTTGCAAACATAATGCCTCCACCCAAAGTCAGCACCCGGTGCGGTCACACCGTTGCACCGCCCTAGAGCTGGCCCTTCTCAAGGGTCCTGTGACCTCAGTGACAGAGTCACTGTTGTTCTAGGGTGTGCTGCTTCATAGGCCTGCCCGCAAGACTGGAGGTGAACTTCAGAATGGATTGTGGTGGACATGCCTTGAAGGTTAACCTACATTTGTCATGCTAGGGTCCACCTGCTGTTGCTAAGACACCAGGGCTTCTAAGGTCCTGCGTAGCCTTCTAAGGTCTAGTGTGGGATTGTGCTCTCTCCGGGGAGTGGTCTGGTGGACTGGCTATTAACGCTGAACCTGGTTCCCCAGTTCCAAATCCAGCAGCTCTGGCCATAGTGCCACATCATCCTCTCCCCCACTGAACACCATACTGCCCCACTGAGAAAAACTCACACTGCCTTCAACTACAACCCAATTGTTGCCGGCTATAAACACCTGGATGCGTCTCAATTTAAATTGCGCACTAGACAAGAGCAATATGCGGCCTACAAAAAAAGTAACAAAATCCTGGAAAAAGCAAACACTCATAGGAAATGCAAAATTTAGCAAATCATGTGAAATGTAAGCAGGAACAACATGGTTACCTTAACGCTTTTACACTCACTATTCAGAAATCAGTGAGTGCTTTTGACTGAAAAGTTAAGGACATGACTACAGGGCCCTGAATGGACCCAATTCACTGTCCATTGCTTGTATCCTTACAAAAAGTAAGCAGTATGGTAAAAAGACCACATCCCTGGACGCAGATTCGCAGTACACATTTTGTTTTCCAATCCACATATTGCAGTGCCTCCAGGATTGGTGCACTTGTTGCAAGCCCAAGGAAAACAAAGACAAGAAATCAAAAATAGCGCTTCACTAGCAAACTCGGTAAAAGTGGCGCTAATGTCTTTGCGTGTGAATAAGATCAATCTGGCCAGTTTACTACCAGTCTGTCTTACATTATTTAGTTATTTTTCATATTTTAACCTTTTATTCCCGATGCTGCTCTTTGGAATTAAAATGTCAGAAAAATAAGACATTTCAACCTAAAGTGTTTTTCTTTTTGGGATACATTTCACCGGGGAGCAAATAAACGCAAGGAGAGGAAAACGAGTGAGAGCCGCTTCTTGAAGTCCCGGTTTTCAGTAAGAGGAGAACTGCTAGACAGAAAGAGAGGGAAGAAGGGAAGAGTGGGGGGGCGCTGAAGTGGCGGATCAGAAGTGGACACTGTCTTTTTCTTCTCTGGACAAGAAGGAAAAGACAGAGTCCTATTACTTCTATGCCGCCCCGCCCCTCAGGAACGCCAAGATTTATTTATAGATGATGGCGATTTTCTTGCGTCCTGGGACGCATTTTCAAAATGAAAATGTAGGGGAACGGAATCCTTGAAATAAAAGAAGTAGGAGCACTTCTTGCCCTGCCGATCCTGCCCACTTTGACCACTGACCATAGCTCAAAGTGAAGGGAGCGCGTGAAAACAGAGACTTCCATAGGAGACTTTGTAAAAACGTAGCCTTCTAATTTACATAAATATATTACTGCAAAAAAATGTTGATTTGAACATAATCCCACTATCATGCACTTGTAACGAAAATTTGCAAAGTCTGTGGTTTGGAATAATAAAGGAACACAGTGGCAAATTTACAAGAAACTGACGCATCTCAGCGTTATAGCAGAGATGCATCAGTTTCCTTGCGCTGAGCCAAAAAACCAGCCACCATGGAGGCAGCTCATTTACAATTGACAGATACGTCACGCATCTGTTGGCACAAAGGTCACGCATTTCTGGAATTGTGTCGCAAGCATGATGCAACTCCAGCAATGCTCTGAGAGGCCTTTACTTACTGTGCTGGTTCACTCCTTACGCCTGCTCCAAGCATGCATAAGGGTTTGGCGCAGTGGCATCCTAGAAGTGGCGCAGTGAAATCTTGTAGATTTCACTTTGTCACTTCTATGAGGCTTTTTTTGCATGGGAACGCAAGGTATAATGTGGTGCAGGGCTATACAACGTGACGCATCTCCCTAGATGCGTCACGTTGTAAATGGGCCGCAACGTGGCGCATTGTTTACGCCACCGCTGCATCACAAAAGTGACACAAAGGCATGTAAAATTGCCACAAGGAGCTTGTAAATCTGCCCCACAGTTCTAATACATGTTGGGACTTATTTACAAGCCCCTTGCGCTGCCAATGCGTCACTTTTACCCATGTTAAAAGTGACTCACCAGTGGCGCAAGGGACTTGTAAATAACCCCAGTTGGGTTTAAGCTTGGCTGGATGTGGAAATTAGATAGAAGTCTACATTGTGTAGCAAGATATTTATGTAAGCTTGAGATTTTGTAGTCCATGCTTTGTATAATAATTGGTATATGTACAACGGACTGGCAGAGCATGGCGGTAAGCACAAAAAGCTAACGCAATGCTTGGCCATCTCGAAAATACAGGGAAGAGCCATATTTACAAAGAAATGGCACGTCCCTGCATTTTCCCTAGTGCTGGCACTAAATTAAACTGTCTAGCAGCTACGCAGGCACCCGTGCACCAATTGAGGAAATGATTGAGGAAATTATTGTTTATGTGCAGGACGGTGTCCCTTCCTGCACATAAGCAATCACAACAACGATTTGAATCTTCTATGTCAGCTCCATTGTGCAGCACACTTAGAGGTTGCTAATCATAATTTTTTTTTAATGATCGTTTATGTGCAGGAAGGAACACCTTCCTGCACATAAACAACCGTTCATTGCTTTTTGCTGTTTCTATGTGTGCTGCACAATGCATACATAGATTTGTATGTGTGTTGTAACTTCTTTCAGACTATTGGATGCTTAAAAGAATTACCTTTTACTACATGGTATTTATGGTGAATAGGTGAGTTTTGAATTTGTTCACAGTTTGTTAACTTTAATATGGGCTAATTGCACTCTTAATATGTGGGATTCTACTCTTGATAAACGTATCCATGGCCTATGAGACGGCTTTATATTTTTTTAAGGACTTTCTTTCTGCTTTATTTTGTACTCTTTCTCGTATATTTACAACTTTTAATTTTCTCTTGTTTATTGGTGGTGTGTCTTCTCACATTACTTTGATTTGGGTGTGGTGGTTGGTTCTTTCTTTGATGTAACTTTAGGTGTCTCTAATATGAGAAACACCCTAATAGGAAATGAGATCTTTCTTTGGTATTTAGTTGAGCTTGTGAGCACTTTGCCTAACGCTTTGTCTTATTCTCTTTATATTGTTATGTAACATTGTTTTTGGTGTATAAGATACTGTCTCAAAAATCAGCTCCCTGTGTTGTTTGGAGTAGTAATTAGACTTCTATTCATTATAATATCTAGCCCTGAGGAAGTCCGTAGTTTATTCCACACAGGACGAAGTAGGCGGCTAGACCTTGTGTTCTGAAGAAATAATTTGAAATAAAGAAGAAGTTGGGGAAGATCATCTTGTCTTTAAGAACCTTTTACTGGAATTTGGAGCTCAGGATATGTTCCATGAAAAGTCATGCAGGGTGACTTTACGTGGCCTGCATTGTGCAGCCCATTGTGCTTCCGGTGCGTCAGAAAAAAGTGACGCACTGGCGGTGCAATAGGCTCGGAAATAAGCCCCTTGGGTTACAGTCTGTCTCTGTTTTTTGACCGTCTTCGTCTGTATTTTTTAATCCAGGTCGGTACATCTATTAGGAAAAGCAGTGAAACACTATTTTTCCCTTCTGAAACATAAACCTAAAACACAAAAAACACAGATAGAAATCAATTTAAAAAGTATTTGAGAACTATCTAAATGGTTTCGGAATGATTATTAGAGGGAACAGAAGGATAATTACAACTTTACAAAAGAACTCTGTCAATTCTACCCAATTTATTTTCCTCTATCAGCTATTGGCTGTTGGAGAATAGCAAAACATAAACAAATGGTGCTTTTTCTGAGAAAGGTGGCAACCATAGTAAACACATCAGACTGGATAGTCCCCATGTTGTTTATGTAGGAGCTGTATCATTTCAGTACTATCATTCCTTAAGTCCTGGACCATGGAACTGCTTCAGAGAGTGTACAACACTTTAGTCGATTGCCTGTATCTATCACAGGAGGGGTCTGTAGAGGCTGCTGTCAACTGACGGCGGGTACAACTTGGTGCAAAGCCCTGGTAGATTGACCTTTCTCTGCTAAGTTCCCAGGCTTCCTCTATCATCCTTGTGGCTGGCCGAGTGCGAGTGAAAGGTATTTTGATGCGGTGTTGCCACTGAGTTGACTGCGTGCTCACCCTCTTAACTTAGATACCAGATGAGATATGTGTGGGACTCTTGCCTGCAGAAGTGAATCCGCATTTACCCTTCTCGAGTTAGTTTGTTCAGTCCCTCTTCCCCCATTAATGGCCCGGTGCAAATCTTACTATGGGTTTACATTCCAATCCCTGATGGATCTTTACAATTTGTTCCCCATTCCTACTATTGCTTGTCACAATGATCCTGGGTGTCTGCATTACCCGCCTCATTGGTTCCTAGCTTCTAGTCATAGGTACCCCTTCTCTTCTGAGGAGCCTGGATTTTGGAATTTTTAGAACCCTACATTTTGTTCATCATCAAAGGCCTCTCTTTGAGGAACCTGGATTGAAGAATTATGAGCTCCTCACCTCTGGGCCTGGCACCTCAAGGCAACCCTGTAGTTTGGTTAGGAAAGGGGGAGGAGAAATGGAGAGAGGGGGTGCTTCCCCTGTCCGACCTGCCCTTACCCTAATTCTTATCAGTCCTAGCTGCTGCAACTCCTCCTGTCGACCTGCTTACAAGACACCCCCCAACCCAACCACATCCCCCTTTACCATCATCCGGCCGCTCAATTCTGTTTTGCCCCACTCCACCTTTATGACAGAAATACTCCTAATAATGCACCTCTAAGCAAAGGAAACCCTTCACCCCGACCTGTATCAGCTGTACGTGTTCTTCCTTTATATTGACCACAAAATCCTATTACATATTATTTGATCAGCGCCCTCCTGCTGCCTGCCCATTCAAAGGTCCGCTGCCTGCCAGTGACGATGAACCAAGTCGATCCCACAGGGCTCCACTCACTGCTCCCCACTGCTACCTGGCACAGTAACACAGCAGCAGTACCCTACTTCTCTTGAATTCCGGAACAAGGAGGATCCTTGGGCAGGCTCTTCCGGGATAAAGATCCCCCTGCCCAAGCCCACCATTGTGGGTATGATTGAATGGCATTCAGCCAGGGAATAAAGGTGCATACCTGACATTCATCCCTAAATCACCCCTGACCTGTCCATGATCTTACATCCTGACTCCATCACTTGAAGTAGATCAAGATCAAGATCAAGATAACCTTTATTCGGATATTGCATTATCCATAAAAGTATACACATAATTACATACATGGTCAAATTTAAAATAACTGTACTACATTTTCCTAGATAACAACAATAACAATAAAAAAGTACAGGGCATCTATTGATCAATTCTGATCTATTTCTAAAAACTCAATCTAATAAATATACATGTGCAAAAATCAATGTTAAGCTAGCAGCAGAATGTACATAAAGCAAGCGATTAGCAGCATTGTTTTAATCATAAATTTCTAAAGTGCATAAGGCATATGTCCAAGTTATTAGACTATCTGAATAAAGTGCATTGTGTAGTAGCAGCCATAAATCAAAGAATGAATTAATATCTATATCTCTGTATTTACCAAATTACAGACAAAGAGAAGATAATTCACACATTTACAGATAGCAGCATAAAGTTAAAGTGCAAATGTGCAAAATACAAAAAGGTCTTCTTCCAATCAATGTAGGTGACATAGTGCATTAGAATAGATATTAGTTCATAGAAGTACGAGAACGGTTGGCCATTTTTAAAAAAGTACACACACGATACATTAATTCATCATCATTAAGCAGTAAAATGGATTTAAATGCAACATTAAAATCTTTTATGCCTTTGGCTCTAAAAAATGGTATCAAAAGGGACTTGCTATATTTATGATAGTAAGTGCAAAAGAATAAAAAGTGCATTGTGGTTTGGTCCCAGAATTCTGACATGGGCAAACCAGATTCTCGATATTACAGTGGTAGCCTAGGGGAAAACACAGTAAATACTTTATGGATCCTGCTCGTAGGCGAAACAGAAGACTGCGCTCCCAACAAGTAATTTCTTTGAGGAGGTAGCTAGCCGGTTTGGGCGTAGTAGATACAGCTTCGCCTTCTATTTGAATGTACCCTTTCACAGAGGATTTTGCTGTCTCAACATTGTATCTAGACTCCCCATAATGCCTATAGAGGGTATTGCGTATTGACTTCTCATTAATCCCCTCTAGTCTATTTGGATTCTCAAATATGTATTCGAGATTGATTGCTGCCAGGCTTTCACGAACTTGGGCTAACCATGGGATTTTAAGACCCTGATCACATTTTAGGCAGTCATATAAAATTTCCCTTGTTAATGATGCTTCTGGGTTTTTCCAAACTTTAATCCAAAATAAAATGGGGCGTGCCTTGATTTAATCCTCCAGATGAAACAATTTTAATTCATTATGGGTTATAAAAGTGGAGGATGAAATTGGTAGACCCAGAAGCCTTCTGCAAAATCTGTTCTCTTCTGCCTGGGCATTTTTTAAGTTTGAGTATCCCCAGATTTCGGCCCCATAGGTCATAACAGGGACGCATTGTGTCTTATATATTTTTAATAAAGACTGGACCACCATAAATCTCTTAGGCTTCGGAAGGGACAGTACCGAATTTATGGCCTTGATGAACTTAGACCGACCATAAGCCAAATGGGTGGTCCATGAGCCATTGTCGGCAAATTGTAAGCCCAGGTATGGAAAAGTGCGAGTGCATAGCAGCGATCCCTGTTCTAAAACAATCCTATTAATGTGGTGTTTTTTAGGGCCACAGCACATTAAAAAGGATTTTTTTAAATTAGTGCAAAGGTCAAGGCTATACATAAAATCTACAAATCCCCTCACTAAAATCCTCAGAGCATTCGGTGTGCGACCCATTAAAACTGCATTGTCTGCATAGAGTAAGGAGGGGAGTTTAGTGTCATTTATTATGGGGACATCTGGAGTTAAATTAGACAGGGCGTTATGAAGTTCATTGATATATAAAATAAATAAAAGAGGGGCAAGGACGCACCCTTGTCTTACGCCCCTGCCAACCGTTATGTCACCTGACACTGCTCCATCCATGCTTAACCTCACTCTCACTTTTAGATCTCTATGTAGATATGCCAGGAAGTATACCAGATTATTATTCAGACCGTAGTCCAAAAGACGTTGCCAGAGCTTCGACCTGTTGACAAAATCGAAAGCGGACGAGAGGTCCATGAAGGCCAGGTACAGTGGACTGTGTCGAGCGATGGTATATTTGCCTATAATTAGGTTCAGATTCAGGCACTGTTCCACTGTACCCAAATGGCTCCGGAAACCCAACTGGCATTTATTTAAAATATTTTCTTCCTCCGCCCATGCCCTGATTTTGTTGAATAAAACTCGTCCTAAAATTTTGAGGGTATTGTCGATTAATGAGATCGGCCTATAACAACTAGGATCCGATCTCGATCCCTTTTAAAAATCGGTACAATTATAGAGGTTGACCATGTACTGGGAATGTCGGTAGTAATTAAATTGTTAAAAACATTTAATAATATGGGGGCCCAAAATTCATGTTCCACTTTTATAAGGTCTATCGGTAGACCATCAGGTCCAGGTGCTTTATTGCTCAAACTCTGCGATATTGCCTCTTCGACCTCACCTATAGTTATTGTGATTTTAGTTGGGCGCATATTAGACACAGAATTATCACAGTGTAATGGGGGGCGTATATTTTTGAAAAATGAGCAGCCCATGCTTCACTGGAGATATTGCAATCAAGGGGTGTAGAGGGATTCCTGAAAGTTCTTAAAGATTTGGTTGCAGACCAAAAAGCAGTTGTGCTTTTAGTGTTAACTGCACAATCCAAATTATCCCAGTGTTCTTTCAGAACGGTGTCACACCTGGTTCTCAAGACCCTCTTATAATCAGACCTTAGTGTGCGGATAAGCATGCGGTCTCTGATATTTGCAGATAAAGCCGCTCTCAGCTCCATCACTTCAGGAAGGGGGTTTGGATCACTGGGCAAAGTGTCTCATGCTCTGTGGACAGGACGCAATGCAGCAGGGGTAAGGTATGTCTTGCTGTGTGGTGCAGGGCATGTGAGAGCTGCTGGACCTATGAGTATGCATAGCAGCCGTGCGGCATGACATGGATCTGTCTTCAGAGAATTCAAGCATTATTGGTAACTTTTGTTCTGAGACACCAAATTCTCTTTGGGGGAGTTTGGAGTTAGGTATTATTAATATAAAACATTGCTTTTAGAAAGGGACCTCTCTCTTTGGAAGAGCTTGGATTTAGGAAATGCTAGTGTCAACTTCCTTTCATAGGTAGGGTCCTCTCTTTGGAGGACGCTTTCACTCCAGTTCACATGCAATACATCTTTCTAAAAACAGTTGTTCAGCACCTTCTTTCCCAGCCAAGGTTAAGGGAATTGATCAGAGTTTTTCTTTAAATATCTTTATTCAAAATGTTTCCATTTCTTAACACAGACCCCCCCACCCCACCCCGGTGGCGGACAGGAATACCATAGCTTCCATAATAGACATTAACTCATGAACATTACAGTTTAGCTTTGCAAAGGAATCTACTTCATCATACATTTTGATTACATTTCCAAGAGCAAGTATCTCCCTTGAGAAAAGGGAAAAAGGAAAGCATCCAAAGAAACAGCAGACACTCCCATTAGTTTTGTGCGGTGCACCATTGTGTGAGAGGAGTCCAAATCCTAAGCCCCCTTTTGCACCGCTGTTTCCCCTTCCTTTTGTAGATGGCTACCTTAATGTTGTAGATGGCTAATAGTCTAGCTAGCCACTGTTGGAAAGAGGGTGCTATAGGATCTAGCCATGCCGAATAATGCATAATCTCAAAGCTGCCATTGCAACAAAAAGGAGTTCATGGCCACTGCCAGGGTTATCTGGATCATCAGCCCCTAGTAAGATTACCTCGCTTGATAAAGCGATCTCTCTATGGAGAACAGATGTCAACAATCTCTCTGTCTTGTTTTAGGGTTGTTAGTCCGGTGCAGGTGGCGAAGATATGAATAGAGTCAGCTTTAAACTGCCTACATCTCGGACAACAGGTCCCCTTGCCGCTCCCCCACTTGGCGATTTTATCTGGCGTGTAGTATAAAATGAAGCAGGTTTTGTAAAATTGTGCCTGAAGCTTAGTAGAAATTAGAATAGTTTGAGCTAACTGGTAAGTATACAAAAAGCCCTAAGTTGTTATATCCTATTTACCCTGCCACTTCTGTGAAGTTTTCTCTAAATCATCGGGAAACATTGCGGTCAGGGAGGTGTAGACTCCGCTTATGGTGCGGTTCCTAGTGTGAATGATTTCCTCCACTAACGTTGTTTTTTCGCCTAGTGTCCTCCCCCCTGGCTTGCGTAGCAGGAAATCCCTGATTTGCAGATATTTTAAAAAGTCTCGCCAATCCAATATTAATTTTTCAGGTCTTCGATAGACTTAATCCTGTGTGGGGTGAAGAGGCATCCTAGCTGAGTTATACCTGCCTTGTACCATTTGCTTATGGGGTTATCACTAAAAATGGTTGCCGGGAGAATTGGGTTATCCATTAAGGGGGTATAGTATGAGATTTGCCCTAAGCCTAGCATTTTCTTTATCACCTTCCAAACCTTGAACCCACTATAGAGTGTTTTAAACTTAACTCTTTTATGGTAGCTATCATGTAGATGTCTCCATAGATACTCTCTGATTGTATTGCCCAGAAGAAGTTGGAATATAGATGGTGAGTCGTTATCCCCTCCCGTTTCATCCGTCCCCATATTTTGTAGTAGTTCCCTGCTATATATTAGCACAGATGCCCAGTAATACGCTTTTAGTTTGGGAAGAGCAAGCCCGCCTCTGTCCTTGGGGAGAGTGAGAAGTTTATAAGCCCGTCGGGGTTGTGAGTATGCTCAAATAAATCTAGAAAATGTGCGTTCAATCGTTTTAAACCATTGGTTCGAGAATTCGAGACAGATTGCCCTGAACAAATATAATTTTTTTTGAAAAAAAACACATTTTAACTGCATTTGCTCTTCCGATAATAGACAAATGGAGGTTGTCTAATCGGCGTAGATCCTTCTGTATCGAGGACAGCATTGGCTTTAGGTTAATGTCCACCAAATTCTCGAGATTAGAAGAGATGGTGACTCCCAGGTACGTAGCTTTGTCCACCACTCGACAATCGTCCATCCTGCTTTTTTTGTTCAGAACTATCTGTGTCTTCCCTTGATTAAGCGCGTAACCAGAGACTAATCCAAATTTGCTAGCTTCTCTCTCAATGGCGGGCATTGCTATTGTAGGATCGGTGGAGACGACAGCAATGTCGTTGGCGTATGCAAGTGTTTTTGTGGAGTGTCCCTGTAGCACGATAGGGGTGACCTCTCTATTCCTTTCTAACCGGCGTATAAAAGGGTCGATGTATATTGCGAAGAGCAATGGTGAGCATGGGCAGCCCTGGCGTGTTCCTCAGGATATTGTGATTTCCTTAGTTAAGCTTCCATTGACCAGTACTACTGCCTTGGGGTTAACATACAATTTTTGAACCGCCCGAATGAAGCCTGTTTTAAATCCAACATTTGACATAGCATACCAAAGAAACTGCCAGGAGACCCTATCGAAACCCTTCTCGGCGTCGAGAATGATCAATGCCATAGGGTCTCCCTCAGTCTCCGTACCGCCAAGTAGCGTGATCACTCTCTGGATGTGGTTAATGGTTGATCTCCCAGGCACGAAGCCATGTTGGCTCTTGGCGATCACTTTGTGTATTATGGGGGCGACCCTGCTGGCCAAGATCTTTGAATATATTTTTGAGGCAGCAGTGATAAGAGTTATGGGGTGATATGATCCTAAGTGATCTGGAGGTTTTTTTGGAGGGGGGGGGAATAACAATTTTAGCTCTAGACCAGGAGTTGGGAGGGTGGCCACCTTTAAATATGTGTATAATTAATTCAACTAAAATATTTTTGATTTGCTCCAGAAAAGTTGAGTAAACCTCGGAAGGGAGGCTATCCAATCCGGAGGCCTTCCCTTTCGGAAGATTTTTGATGGTGATTGAGATTTCATCTATGCTAGGGGGTTCCACCAATATGTTCTGATCTTCTTCCTCAAGCCTCGCACCCTCGCCTCCCTCAAAGTAATTTTCTATCTCAACTAAGTCCCCCCTACATTCTTTAGTATACAGATCTCTGTAGAACCGCCAGAATGCATCTCTAATATATCCTTAAGTTGACCCTCAACTGGATCGTTAATTTCCCTGATCAGATTAGAGTTTGTTTGTTGTCGCATTCGCACTGCTAGCTTGGCCCACATATTCATTGACTTCATACACTAATTCTCTTCGAGCAGTTGCTTTCCTAATCCATTTGTCAGTAAAGATGTTAGTAATAGCTGCTTTAGCAATTGCTACCTGGCTTAGGGAACTAGAGATTTATTTGGCTGCATATCCCCCACTTGTGGCTCTGACCAATTTTTCTTCAGCCAGCCTAAGATTGTCCTGTAAGCTCTGCATAGTTTCCCTCTCCAGCTTATTTGCCCTTAAAGAATGCTGCATTGTCTCTCCACGATACCCTGCCTTCAAGGTGTCCCATACTATGTCAATTGAAGCGCTGCCGATATTATCGGCTAGAAATTTGGCGATCCAATCTCTAAAAAGACTAAGGTACTCAGGGTCAAACAGTAGGGCTTTTTCAAAGGTCCAGGGTGTGGGTTCTGATTTGGTGGGTGTAATGGCCAGGGTACAGGTTAGGGGGTTGTGGTCTGATGATATCCGAGGCAATTTCTCAATTCGACAAGGAGGCACAAAGGCATCCAACTGACAGCACCGCTGTCAAGCTCGCCAAGCATCCCAGTGCGAGCAGAAAATACATGGCTATGACATAGCACTAATGCGGCTGTGAAATCGGATTCCTTGCGGAGGATAAGGAATGCTCCAGACGAACCCCCCAGTGCCCAGTACGCCCCTCTTACCAGTATCTGGAGACTCGAACTGCAGTAGTTTCACTGCCACGAGGACACCCGTACATCTCTGGCATCCCGGATCGCTGCTGCCCTGCGTGCACCCTGCCTGACATCGTTGGACTCTTCGACATCGCGGGCCGGGAGAGAATCAGGGAGAAGCAGCAGCCCTTCCCTGCACACAGGAAAAATTGAAGACTCGCACAGGCAGCGCCGGCAAGAGGGAACCTGGATCAAGAGCAACCGGCACCCTCATAGCGCTTCTTCTCTACAATGCTGGACTAGGCAGTATGACCGGTAAGGGGGCGCGCGGGGGCAAAGTGAAAAATGCCCTTACTTCATCGCAGGATAGCACAGCGCTTACAGTGACACAGCAGAAACAGCCAGATGCCCCGGGAGTTAAACCCAAGAGTGGTGGGGGGGGGGGGGAAGGGCGAGTGGATGGAAAGTGTGAATAAAAAGAATACTGAAAGTGAGATGGCAAAACCGGCAGCAATCAAGAAATTCAGCGCACGCCTCGTCAAAGGCAATGGCTGCTCACAACCATTAATCACGTCTAGTTTTGGCTCCACAATTAAAGTAAAGTAAAGTCCACATTTGTAAAGCGCACAATCACCCGTAAGGGTCTCTAGGCGCTGGGGGGCCGTCGGGAAGATTAAGCGAGCTATTGCCCAGAGTCACATGGTGCTGGGCTTACCTGCCGCCGGAGCCGGGGATCGAACCGTGGTCCCCAGATTCCAGCGTCAGTCGCCCTGGCCGCGGCGCCACACCTCTTCCACTTAAGACAGTGAACGCCTCTTCTACAGTGGGAAGCAGTGCTGGCGGGTCTGAGGCGACATTGGCGCAAGGCGAAAAAAAGGGCAGGGTGAAACACAGCAGCCTATGTCACAAATAGGCCATAAATGCACCACAAACCCCTGACAATGTAATTTCTATTGTTGTTATTGCTCTTCTCGACCAGGCAGAAGGGGGTTTGACAGAAAATACAGAAAGCCCCAGTAGAGCTACCAGCAAGGCAACCCATAGCCCAACCTTCGGTACGGCACCCCTGAATCTCTTTAGTGGTGACAAAGCGCTGCCAGGATCCACAACACTTTGCGCTGAAAACGCCCGACAATCAAGATAAATTCTACTCCCTTACCGAGGAGTCTGAACTCTCCGACATTAGCATTTCAATTTCGAGCGGTGAGGAGGGAGCTAAGTGGTACAGTAGCTCAAACACTGACCCTCTGAAACACAGGCAGCTCTCCAAAAAGGCCCCCCAAAAAAAGAGCAGGGACCAACGCAAAAAAACCTATGACTCCTCTGACAAAGAAGACAACACCGAGCTAAAGTGGGACTATGAAGAAACTGCTCTCATGATACTCTCTAACCCCGAATCAACCTTGGGCAGCAATCAGACGATCACGGAAAGCAACAAAAGGAGCAGGAACCAGGATCACGGCAAAGACCGCAAAGACCCAGCTCTAACTGACATCTTACAATCTATCAAGAGCTTCCAAGCTGAAGATAAAGCAGATAGCCGGAGATCTCGCCTAGATGCAAAGAAACTACAGGGGGCAGTCAGGAAAGTAGGCAAGACCTGTGCAGAAATTGCTGACCGAATGGCTTCAGTTGAAGTAAGAACTGAGCAACTCGAAGAGGATGTCGCTAAACTTAAAAAGCAAAACTATGAACACGAGCGAGCTGTTAAGGATCTGATGTGGAAGGTAGAGGAGCAAGAAAACCGCCAGAGACATAATAATCTGAGATTCCTGGGGGTTCCAGAGGGAGTTGAAAAGGATGATCCTAGGAAATGTATGATTTCACTCCTTAAAGGGGCATTTCCAGAGCTGCAGGACTGGGACTGGGACAAAGAAGTTCAAAGAGCTCACCGATTTCCCTTGTACCCTAATAAGCGGGCCCTGGCATCTCAGCAACTTTCCCTGGGCCATGCTGGTATTTCATAGAAATGTTTTGCTCCGGCAAGCACTCTTTGATCTGGCTAGACCCAATAATAAGCGATCATTTGAAGGTATAGCCTTTTTTACCCGAACAGATTTTGCGCACGCCACTGTCGAGGGCAGGTGGAGACTGAGACAACTCTTTGATCCCTTTCAGAAACTGGGGGCTACAGTGTACCTACAGAATCCGGCCAGACTAAAAATTATTTTTCAGGGGGCTACACGTAGCTTCATCTCTGAAATTCAGGCCAAAAATTATTTAGAGGAAATTGCAGGCCATAAACAATGATCGCTCTAGTAACAATGATAGGTGGTCCAACGTAGACGCACCCACTCGGAACTCAGAATACATGTCTGCATTCCTTTTGTATTTTTTTCTGCTCATTTGCCATTGAACTTTCTCTCACCCCAGTATGGGCACTATAAGATGGTTGGTACTATGAAGGTGATTAGATGTGATGTGGGGTGATCTGTTCTTTTTTAAATGTCTTTTAAACACGTTACATATGTTCTGGTTTGCTCATAGCCATCGCTACTACAAACTATTTAAGCGGTTCAACTCACACGGGGGCTTAGCGGGCTCACGGGGGATAGGATGACGGACGTCAAACCCCTGGCCCTGCGGCGGCCAGGTAACCTCCAAGATTGCT
The DNA here is from genome assembly GCF_964261635.1 of Lissotriton helveticus. Classification (NCBI taxonomy): domain Eukaryota; kingdom Metazoa; phylum Chordata; class Amphibia; order Caudata; family Salamandridae; genus Lissotriton; species Lissotriton helveticus. Next base: position 1,395,085,549 of record NC_136057.1, read on the forward strand.
GGTAAGTGGGTAGGGAGGGCGGAATCGGGGAGGGGGGAGGGGGGAGTTGACGGGTAGGACAGGTCACCAATGCAAAATAAGAGCAAGCGCTCAAGGAGTACAGAAGGGCAGAGGGGTCGATATCAGCTCTGTAAACTAGACACTCGGGTTGATATCTCCAGGACGTGCAGTTCAAGAATATGGGGGGGGGGGCTTAAAGTGTTATCCCTAAACATCTGTGGATTGAATGATATTAAAAAGAGGCAAATGGTTGCAATAGGATTATGAGCATGGGGACGAATATTGTATGCCTCCAAGAAACACACATAGAAGGATCTCAAAGCCATATTTTAAATAAACTAGGGTACAGGGTAAGGAGGGTTGCAATTTCGGCTACAGGCTGTGTGTATGTTTTTAACCACTCTAAATCCGATAAGTTTGGCCGATGGGCTATTACGGAATGCCAATACGGAAAGGGCCAAAAGCTAACTATATGCGCTATATATGGGAGCAATACGGATGACCCAGCTGTCTTTGACGAGATCTCCAACCAGCTTGCACATTGGCCTCTTCCGGTTATGGTCTGTGGGGACTTCAACATCAACCTTCCTTCAGATTGGTCTCTGAAAAATGAATGGCTATACAAGGGCCGTAAACCGAAGGTATTTAGGTCTCTGAAAAACATGTACCTCGTACACGGACTGGTGGACGGTTGGCAAACATCGATCGTTAATGACCCAGGGCATACCTTATATTCTAACCCACAGTCTACGCATGTAAGAACTGATTATGTTTTAACGGGAATTGCTCAGTGTTTGATGCAAAAGGAGGGGATTACCCCCAGGTCCCTCCTCTCCTCGTCCCATTCATAAAATAGTGAGATAATACTATCTCATGACAGAAAAAAAAAGAACAAAGGAATGCTGGCCCTAACCCACCTCCTCCCCCTGGGAGTACAAAAGTGTACCCATCTCAATATGGCCAGGCCCTATCATTCTATGGCGCAAGCGCTCCACCTCTTTGAGTTATTTGTAAGCCACTCCGGCTATAGGATTAATTGGACTAAATCCTTGATATACCCTCTCTGGGGGGCCCCCCCGAGGGTCCCGTCGCGATGCCCGGCCCTGGTGGTCACCGAGGGATTTAAATACCTCGGAGTGTATATCACTAGGGACAGGGCAGAGTTCTTTGTCAAAAATCTGGAGCCACACCTGGCTCGGTTGGCGTTGGATGTCACTCATTGGCACTCCTTGCTTCACACACTGATGGGGCGCGCCGCGCTCTTTAAAATGCTGGTGTCGCCGCACCTCCACTATATCCTACAGAACTCACCATACCCAGTGCCAGATGGGGTGTTCAGGCGTATATCCCAGGCCCTGCGGATGCTAGTTTGGGAAGGCGGTAAGCCGAGAATCGCGCTTGGTAAGCTCCTGAGGGGGGTGTACGACAGAGGGCTGGCCCAACCGGACGTGCACTTGTACTATTGGGGGTCCCAGCTCCAGGTCATCAATGACTGGGTCTATGTGGAGGCCTCAGAGCCAGCCCATAGGGTGGGCAGGTATGCCATGCCAGATGGTAACTGCGAATCTCTCCTGTACTCGCGAAAACTTCGGAGTGGCTTACCTTCGCATACAGGGGTGGTACTGCAGTGCTGGAGAGAGGCCAATACATTTCTGAGATGGACAGATACTGGTTCGGGGACCAGTTGAAGGAGGTGAAGAGGCTCACTGGCATCAAGGGCTGGAAGTTGAATGGAATCGAATACCTTTGGGATATTTGGAAGGGGGGCCCTCCGATCCTTCGAGTACCTAAAAAAAGAATACCAAATGCATGACTCACAATACTACTACTACCTGCGTCTTTCCCACGATTTGCGCGCCCGTATCCCTTTAGAGACTTCAATTCCGGAGTACTCGCCGAAGGAGGGCAAGCTCCTGCTAGACACCATCTTGGAGAAGCCCACGGCAACCATTTACCGAAAATTGATTAATAACATGCCCGACCCCCTGCTGTCTCTGCGGGCGAAATGTTTAGCTGATATTAGTACCCTAGAAGACGATGATTGGCAGGACGCCCTGCAGAGCCCACGTGAGATAGAGGTGCGGGTCCGGTTTCGGCTAGTCCAGTTCAAAATCTTGCACCGGGTGTACTACCCGCGCACACGCCAGTTCTCGTGGGGCAGAAGCCTGTCTCCTCTGTGTGCAAGGGGTTATCAGGAAGAGGGGACGTTCTTTCATATCCTCTGGGACTGTCCAAACGTGGTTCCTTTCTGGACCAGGGTGGCTCGCACTATGGAGATAGTTGTGGGTTCGTCAGTCGCGGTGGAATCATGATGGTTTTTATTAATGATCAAAGGCCCGACGGACTGGTCAAGGTATAACGAGATCTGGCTGGCCCTAGCGGCCGTGGTGGCAAAGAGGAACATAGCCAGAAGCTGGGGGACACAGGAGGCACCACAGTGGGACCAGTGGCGATGAGATTTAGACTGGTGTCAGAGGGAGGAGGAAACAGTCTACAAGGCCAGGGAGTGTGTGAAGAAATGGAGGAAGATCCGGGGTACCTGGCCGAAGTATCGGGGAACAGGGGGGAGGTGGGAGAGGGGTGACAGGGGTGATGGCGACTCGAGAATGTATGATTTGCCCTTGATTGTACAATGAATTGCTAAAGATTTCAAGATCATTAAACACTGTGATGTATTTTGCGAGTCTGTGAGCAATGTTTTTTTTTTTTTTTTAAACATTTATTATCACTTCACATCAATACAAGCATGGGCCTACAACCATCCCGGCCGGCCGCTAATCAATTCGTAAGGTAAGCAGAGCAATATTTCATTTCATTTTGGACATTTATAGAGCGCTTGGAAGTACGCCCACCGGCGTGTCCCCGCGCTGTGATAAGTGAGAAACTGAGGTTCCACCCACCCTCCCCGCCGACTACCTGCTGAACAGAATGGTCTTGAGTTTTTTCCTAAAAATCAATTCTGATGGCTCCAAACGCAGGCTTAAAGGGAGAGCATTCCAATGTTTGGCCGCCAGATGCCTAAAAGATCTACCCCCCATGCGGGCTTTCCTTACTCTTGGTATCGTTAAGAGCCCTGTGCAGGAGGATCGAAGGCTACGTGTGGGTTCATACACGGTCACCAAGTTCCTGAGCAACGCAGGAGCCTTGCCATTCACAATACGATGGCATGTGGAGAGAGTTTTAAATTCAACCCGACTGGCAACTGGAAGCCAGTGAAGTGCGTGGAGCGCGGGTTTGGAGGGGGATCTCCTGGGGAGCCTCAACACCAAACGGGCAGCCGCATTTTGCAGCACCTGAAGGCGCCCGATGACCCTGCTGGAGGCACCCAGATATAATAGGTTGCCATAATCGAGGCGGGAAGTCACCAGGGCATGCACCAACGTTCTGCGGGCCGCAAGGGGGAGAAGATCTAACACCTTTTTTAAGGTCCTCAGGACGCCGAAGCATACCCCAGCCACACGGCCCACATGAGTATCAAAGGTCAGGCCAGAGTCCAGCCAGACCCCTAAGTTCCTTGTCTCCTGGCAAGGAGCTGGCGCCTCGCCCAAGCAAGAAGGCCACCATGCCGACGACCAGGCATCCGGAGTCCCACCCACAATCAGTACCTCGGTCTTGCTACCGTTTAGCTTTAAACAGTTGGCGGACATCCAGGCTGCTAGATCTTTCATGCAGTTCCTGAAGTTGTCCGCCGCAAGATCCGGGGTCCGTGAGAGGGAGATGGCCAGCTGCGTGTCGTCGGCATAGGACACAACACGCAGCCCGTATTTCTCCACTATGCCCGCCAAAGGGGCAACATAGAGATTAAACAGGGTGGGGCTCAGGGAGGAGCCCTGAGGCACTCCCTGGCCCAACCCGATCTCTCTAGAGTAGCAATCGCCCAGATGGACCTGAAAGCGTCTGTCAGATAGAAAGGATCCTAGCCAACCCAGCGCTGCACCTGAGATACCCCCTTCCTCCAGACACTGTAGCAGAATGGAGTGTGCTACAGTGTCAAATGCAGCGCTGAGGTCTAGCAGGATTAAAGCCATGGTTTGGCCTTCATCCGCACCCTGACGCAAGGCTTCCACCGCCATTAGAAGAGCTGACTCCGTCGAATGACGGGGGCGGAAACCAAACTGAGAGTCGTGGAGCAGACAGGCATCATCCACGTACTTCATCAGCTGGAGATTGACAATCTTTTCCGCAACTTTAGCCATATAAGGCAGGAGAGAGATGGGACGTAGATTCTCAAATTTATCAAAGCTAATGTTGGCTTTTTTTTGCAGCGGGAGAACAATCGCTTGTTTCCATGCAGCAGGGACAGTCTGCGTCTCATAAGAGGTGTTGAGCAGAAGGCGGATGTGTGGTTCGAGAACATCCAGACTTCCCAACAGCCGTCTGGGAGTAGTGGGGTCCCTAGGTGAGCCAGATCGTATTGATCCGCAAATGCGGATGAGCTCCTCCGTCGGGGGGGTAGTGAAGCTAGACAGCCGTTGTTTCCCCAGTCCCTTGGTAGTTGTCTCAAACCTCGGGATTGGAGCCATCTGGTGTGGGAAGGAGGTGTAGATTGTTGCTACCTTATTGGCAAAATATTCTGCTATTCGGTCGCAACCCTCCACCGTGCAGAGTTCTTCCGGCACTGCTACAGGTTTCCCTACCGATAGTGTTTTATAGATTAGGAACAGTTCTTTAGTGGAATTTTCAGCTTCCAAGATCCTGGTGCCAAAGTATGTCGGCTTGGCCTTCCTAATCAATCTATGGTAGGTTCGCCGAATAGCGTTGTATTCGGTTTTCGCAAGCACCGTAAGGGTCTTTCTCCATAGTCGCTCTGCACGTTTACACACCACTTTGGCTGCCCGTACCTCCTCATCATACCATGGTGCCGTACCCTGCAACCGGCCACCCCTTCTTGATATGCCCAATGGGGCCACTTGATCCAAGGACTCCGTAATGAGCAGGTCCAAGTTGGTGTTTAAGGCTTCCACTCCCACTCCCCCCAAACGACCTTTATCCATAAGGGCCTGATTAAATTTAATTTGGGAGAAGTTAGACCAACGTCGACTATGGTGCCTGGAGGCCGATGGTATCACCGGTCGAGCTCCCTGAATCTGGATCTGAAAGGGAACCAGGTGATGATCTGTCCAGGGAATGGGAATAGGGTCGGAGACAACAACCTGTTCCCAGTTCGCAAAAACCGGATCCAGGGTATGGCCTAGTTGATGGGTGGGCTGAGGAACTTTCTGCACAAAGTGTAGAGCTTCCATGCTTTGTTGGAATTCCCTAGCTGCTCTGTCAGTGGGATCATCAAGATAGAGATTGAGATCCCCCAGTACCAAATAATTCTCCACTCGCAGTGCTGCCTCAGTAATACCCTCGAGAAGGCTCTCACTGAAACGAGCAGCAGTGCCAGGTGGCCTGTAGATCAAAAGGCCCTTCAGAGTGCAACTCCCGTTGACAGAGATAGAAAATTCCCCAACCTCACCATCCACGATCTTCGCCTGTTCTAAGTGGCAATGAAGGCCCTGTCTGACCACAATAGCTATCCCACCGCCTCTCCCAGTTTCCCGATCTAACCTCACCAGGGAGTAGCCCTCTGGGATAGCGTCAATGACCTCGGGCGTGGAGTATTGGTCTAGCCACGTTTCCGTGATAAAAACCAAGTCCCAATGTTTATTAGTAAGGAGATCATGCAAATCCAAACAATGTTTTCGCAATGATCGGACATTTAGCAGACCACACACCAAGGCCTGAGGGCCCCTGGATGTCTTAGTGCCCTGATTGAAGGTAAAATTGCAATGGTCACAGCCTAGAGTGTTTTCCGCCTTCATTTTATGCAGGCATGTCTCGGATTGAAGGCCCCGAAGGGCCAGCAGATCCTCACGGCTCCAGGTTACAAGCCTCGATAAAAGGCCAGGGGGGACGGCCCTAGCCCGCGCCCGGCCGCGGACGGGCGCAGACGGGCTTAACTTAGGCGCAACTTCGGCGCGCCATCGTCGCGCCCGCTGCGCTCGTCCGCTGCGCTGCCTAGGGCACATCCGCCTTTTATCCCCCCCTGCGTCCAACAGCTAGAGCGCTGCAGATGGAAAGCAGGAAGTAGCTGGCTCGGACCCTCCACGCCCTCTGCTCAAACGGCGCTAGCCACCGGCGTCAGAACGAGGCGGGAGGGAGGGACGAGTCCAGCACTCAGTAATTGGTTGAAGTAACAGCCTGCTTGCTTCCCTAATGCCTCAGCAAAACAGAATGCCAAACGCAGCCAGTCCTCCAGTGAACACTGCTAAATGAAATGAGCAGCGCGAGTGCAGCGACCCACTCTCTTTCACACCAGTGCCCAGTGAGTTTAAAAGCTTTTTAAAATTAGCGCTAGAGATGTTGCAGCATAAGCAGCATATAAGTTTTAATCACTCATACGCCGGTAGCGCAGTTAAAAGCGGTGAGGGACACTGCCACTGCCCACTTACCACGCGGAACTGCGAGATCTGGTGCCTTTTATCCCCCCCTGCGTCCAACAGCTAGAGCGCTGCAGATGGAAAGCAGGAAGTAGCTGGCTCGGACCCTCCACGCCCTCTGCTCAAACGGCGCTAGCCACCGGCGTCAGAACGAGGCGGGAGGGAGGGACGAGTCCAGCACTCAGTGATTGGTTGAAGTAACAGCCTGCTTGCTTCCCTAATGCCTCAGCAAAACAGAATGCCAAACGCAGCCAGTCCTCCAGTGAACACTGCTAAATGAAATGAGCAGCGCGAGTGCAGCGACCCACTCTCTTTCACACCAGTGCCCAGTGAGTTTAAAAGCTTTTTAAAATTAGCGCTAGAGATGTTGCAGCATAAGCAGCATATAAGTTTTAATCACTCATACGCCGGTAGCGCAGTTAAAAGCGGTGAGGGACACTGCCACTGCCCACTTACCACGCGGAACTGCGAGATCTGGTGCCTTTTATCCCCCCCTGCGTCCAACAGCTAGAGCGCTGCAGATGGAAAGCAGGAAGTAGCTGGCTCGGACCCTCCACGCCCTCTGCTCAAACGGCGCTAGCCACCGGCGTCAGAACGAGGCGGGAGGGAGGGACGAGTCCAGCACTCAGTGATTGGTTGAAGTAACAGCCTGCTTGCTTCCCTAATGCCTCAGCAAAACAGAATGCCAAACGCAGCCAGTCCTCCAGTGAACACTGCTAAATGAAATGAGCAGCGCGAGTGCAGCGACCCACTCTCTTTCACACCAGTGCCCAGTGAGTTTAAAAGCTTTTTAAAATTAGCGCTAGAGATGTTGCAGCATAAGCAGCATATAAGTTTTAATCACTCATATGCCGGTAGCGCAGTTAAAAGCGGTGAGGGACACTGCCACTGCCCACTTACCACGCGGAACTGCGAGATCTGGTGCCTTTTATCCCCCCCTGCGTCCAACAGCTAGAGCGCTGCAGATGGAAAGCAGGAAGTAGCTGGCTCGGACCCTCCACGCCCTCTGCTCAAACGGCGCTAGCCACCTGCGTCAGAACGAGGCGGGAGGGAGGGACGAGTCCAGCACTCAGTGATTGGTTGAAGTAACAGCCTGCTTGCTTCCCTAATGCCTCAGCAAAACAGAATGCCAAACGCAGCCAGTCCTCCAGTGAACACTGCTAAATGAAATGAGCAGCGCGAGTGCAGCGACCCACTCTCTTTCACACCAGTGCCCAGTGAGTTTAAAAGCTTTTTAAAATTAGCGCTAGAGATGTTGCAGCATAAGCAGCATATAAGTTTTAATCACTCATACGCCGGTAGCGTATAAAAAGAAACGGCGGTCCATAAGCCGGGGTCAGGTAAATATCCAGGATACGACTCGTATTTAAGCGTACAGCGTAATAAGCAGGATTTAAGAAGGTTAATTTTACAATGAAGAAAAATAAAACAGAAAAAATATCAGAAGAAGTGCCAGACGGTCACGCATGATCCTACAATAGCAACATGAAACAGAAATCCGCAATGAGTGCGAATACACTTAAGGACACGGGGGCAAGGCATACGAGTCAGGATAAATGTGAACAACACATACACGTCATGTCGAATCAGCACCCCAGCCCTTAAAAACAAAACAGATTGTAGGAAACTTGAAGACGACGACACCTAGAAAAAGAAAAAGCAAAGGGACATAGAGACAAAGAAAGGACAAATAAACAACCCTCTTCCCCCTACCCCCCACCCTGCACCCCTGCAGAAGGCTACGGCCTACCCCCCCAGCAGCGTGCCTATCGCCCTAAAAAGAGACCCGAAATATAGAAGAAGAGGAAGAAAAGGAAAGGAAAAAACATGAAGAAGGGCCATCGATCAGACCACCCGGCCCCCCCTCACCTATCGCGCACAATATACATCAGAAGCAAAGTCAGAAGAGCCACAGTAAGCAAGAATCATAAAGTCAATCGGTAACATCCCCGTGGAGTGTCCCTCCAAAACACCGTCAGCCAACAATGTGTTCCATCATATCCTAAACAATATCATCCCTGGCCTTCTCTATCAATAGTACCCACATACGGCCATTCATCAATCGGCTTACAGTACAGTGTGGCGGGTCCAACCGAACCGGGCGGTCCGAGAAGCGCCAATACTCCACGGGACCGTAGCCCCCAAGTCCCAGTCAAGTACGCATGGCGGAACTCCGTATGTGGCAGTACCGATGCCGGAAACATCCCCCAGGCAGAACACAGTCTCACCAGCCAGGAGGAAAAAGACACACAATCCGACAATTGTGGAAGCGCCGCGGGGGCAACCCAAACTATGGATCGATGTTGTTTCTTCCGCCGCCGTACAGATAAAGGCCCCGACGAGTCACTCCCAAACACAACAGAGCAATCCAAAGCGATGTCACGGACTGGGTCTATCGGCGTCTCCACAAACGTAGGCGCAGCTGGAACGTTCATCACTGACGCAAAGGCGGGCACATCGGCGCTTCCTTGTGATTCATCCCTACCCATGTGGAGCGGTGGGACAACAATGGCGGCCATCCTCCTTCCCAGATCCCGGGCGTCCCGGATCAGGGTCTTATGCAGAGTTGTTAACGTAGCCAAAACATCTCTGGACGTGGGCTCTCTCTCGTGTCGCCAGACCCCAGGACTCTCTAGCATAGCGGCTTCTCTGCCCGGGTGAGGTGTGCGCACTAGGGTGCTCTCCGCCATCTTAGCAGCTCCGGCCTCGTCCTTCTCCACCTCACCTCGGGACCGGGTCTCACATCAGGGAGGAACAGGATTCACAACGGGAATCTCACAAGCCAAGGCAGGTTTCTCAGCGGAGAGTCACCAAAGGGCTAAAAACTCCGCCGCACCCTGGGGGCAGCACGCTGACTCCGGACAAAGTCGGTAATGGGCCCGGATACAACACCGGAATGGGGGGCCAAGAATCATGCACCTCCCTCGACCCAGCTGCATCACACTCCCCACATGGTTTTCCGCCAGTTGGGCTGGGTCGGCACCGTCGCCATCGGCAATCAGGTCTTCAGTTCCCTCCGGCCGAGTCCTCACCATCACCAGAGGCCGCTGTTTTTGCAGTCGCGGCCGGCCACTCTCCGCACTCGAGACCCCGGTCCCAGCTCCGTGAAGGCCTCAAAACAGTCGGGGACACTCCAACGGGTCTGCAGCAAGCAGAAGCCTCAGGAGCAAGCGGTAAGTGAAAGTGACTCTTCGCATGTAGATGCCGTTGCAGCTCAGGATAAGTGCCAGGATGTATGTGCGGGGTGAGGAGGCTCACAGAGCCGAGCAGTTACGCAGCCATCTCGATCGCCATCTTGGCTCCTCCCCTCTGTGAGCAATGTTAATAAAAAGAATGAGCAATGTTAATAAAAAGATTTGCACAAAAAAAAGTGAACCTATCTCCGCATTTCTCGTGTTCTTTTGACAGAACTGGACAAGGAGCAGGAGCTGGAGAGCTCCTGATATCTTACATGCTCCGGTGCCGGGCTGTGGGGGTATTGCTGCGTTTCCGTCTTCTTCCCTGCTGGGCTTGGGGAAAGTAGGGTGGATTCCCTCCTCTAAGGATTGCTGTATCCACTTTGGGGGATTACGCTCTGTGCCTCTCTTGGGTTGCCAGGAACGCCGGGAGGCGCAGCGTTCCTGACAAGACCCTTCTGCCTTCATGTTTCTTCATTCAAGTCCCGCTGCCTGTCTTCCTGCAGGGAAGCGGGTCTGGAAGTCAGGCATTGGCTGCCGGCTGCATTGAGACCGTCATAAATTGTGAGAACTGCATAGCGTTTTTTTGGGACTGTTTTCGTCCTTCTCATGAGGTTTCTTTCCATTGATGTTTGCTTACCAGTTAGAGACCGGTACTGGTGTGTCTCTGTTGCAGCAGCTTGGGCTATTAGTACTCTTGCCACGAGGGGCGGTCTAGGGACTACCCTTCTCCCTCTGACCCACAGCTGTGTGGTAACTTTGCTGGTTGGTGGTCTTATGGTGGATTCTACTGGTGTTAGATTGGGGAAGCATTCTAGGAAGCGCAAACATGTGGAGCGCTCCTCTTCATCATCTTCTGACTCTTCTTTCTCCCCTTCTCTGGCACAGTCAAAATGCCGCAGGGAGGGGGATGATGATTGGATTAAGAGGTTGATTAAGGAAACCCTGCGGCATGAGATGGGGGGAGGTACTCGTTCCAAGGGTCCCCTTCCTTTGCACTCCTCTCGCTCTTCTGATTCCGAGGAGGAATGGATGGGGGGTGCTGTACACAAAGGAAAATATATTGACAGTTGGGGGTGCTGTACACAAAGGAAAAACTGTTGATAGTTGCTTAGCATGTCAAATCCAACAAGGGATTTCCAGATGATGAAGCACCCAGCACCTCTCGAGGTTCGTTGCAGCTGCAGTTTCAGAGTTCGGCTGCGGTGGATGTCCTTGTCCTTCCCTACATACGTAAGGCTCTGAAAAGAGAGTGGAAGGATCTGGAACGTATTTGCGTCCTAGGTTTATGGCAAACTTTATACTTCAGGATATGTCCAAGGAATTGCCGGATTCAATTCCGATTGATTCCTTTGTGGCTATCCTTGTTGGACCGACTTCCTTGGCTGAGAATACAGTGATCAAAGATCCGTTGGATAAGAAGGTGGGTGTTTCCTCCGGAAGGTATACACTGGGTCACATCTGTCTTTAAGGGCTGGTATTTCTGGCACTTACATAGCTTAGTCCCTGATCTCTGATATTAAGGCATTGTATCAGTCGATAAATGATACTTCGGAATGCTCTGGGCTGTTGGAGCACATCGTGCGGCAGGTGGAGTTCCTGTTGGATGTGTCCTTCGATGTCGTGAGGGCATCGGCCCTTTCCAGAGGTGCAGGTGTGGCCCACCGAATCTGGTGTTGAATGACTGGAAAACTGATTCTGCTCAAAAGGCTTGCGCCTTGTGCTTGCCTTTTCAGGAGACTATGATGTTTGGTGAAGAATCGGAGGGCAAATGGCATAAATTGTATAAAGAGAAAAAACACTCTTCTTCCTTTAAGCACATCTCCCCTGTACCTCCTTCTTCCAAGCCTAAGTCTTTCTTTCACCCTAATTCTCGTCAGCAGTTTTCCAGGGGTCACAGGAGGTTCTCTTCGGGTCGGGGTCAGGATAGAAAAGATAATTCCCCCCTACATCCTCGTTCCTGACTATATGGTAGGAAGGCGGCTGCAGTTCTTTCTCCCAGCATGGATGCAGTCCTGTTCCGATGTGTGGGTTCTGGACATTGTACATCTGAAAGAAACAGGTTAGTATTAGATTCCTTACCTTAGAATATCCCCAGGGGTCAGACTAGATTGGGAAATTTTTGCGTAGCAGTACCCTTGCGCGTCGTATGCGGCTCTGCGTCCGTCGTCGGCGTCATGGGCGCCGGAATGACGACGCCGGAGTACTTAGACACCGCCCTCACGCTCTGACGTCAGTTCTTCTTTTTTCCGCGCCAGCAAGCGCCGATCCGGAAAAAGCGGTACCCTTAGTCAATTTTTGACTAAACTTTTTCGATCATTTTTGATCTACTTCGAAGTCTGTACGACTCCGACGGTGCCGGTAGGGATGCCCAGGTTCAAACCCTGCGCCGACTGCGACCGACTGATGTCGGTCACCGACCCCCATCGCGGGTGTCTTCATTGCCTAGGCCTCGACCACGACGATAAGACCTGTTCCGACTGTCGAGCCCTGACGTCTAAGGCTAGGCGGGAGCGGTCCCGCAAGTGGCTCGAGCTCCGGCAGTCGGCCCCCGCGCCACTCGAGTTCCCGGTCCGCGAGGAGGTCGAGGGACCGGTCGCGGGGTCGGAGCCACCATGGCTCCGGGAGTCGTCCACGGTCTTCAGGCTCCTCAGGTAAGCACAACAAGTCGAAGAGACGTCATCGCTCTTCCGACTCCCCCCGACGCTCACGCAACACGGCGGGGGTTCGGGCGACACCGCTCACGAGGCTCCGCCGGAGCCGCGGGTGTCGCGGCCTGCTCCATATGCGACGCCAGAGGAGATCGAGGCCTTCCTCTCAGCCATGAGGTCGCTCACTCCTCCGTCGGGCTCCGCGGCGCCTTTGGGCTCTGCTGCCCCGATTGAGAGTCCCAGTGGGTCGGGTGCTTCGGCCCCGACGCCGTCGGGTGCTTCGGTCCCGACGCCGCCGGGACTTCGGTCCCGGCGCCGCAGGCTCCTGCAGGATCCGGTTCCGGATCCGGGTTGCCGCCGGACGACGTCACGACCTCGCCGGCGCCGGCCCCTAGGGTGTTGCCCCCGGCGCCGCCTTCGGGCGGCGGCGTCCACGATCCCTCCCTCGATTCGGGTCCGGTGCCGCTCGGCGCCATATCCGACGCCAATGGGAGATTTCTACTTCTATGACCCGGCCCCATCCTTTGGTCCTGAGTATCAGGAGATGGGTGGTGAGGGGGATTGGGAGGGGTCTGAAGACCCTCTGGCACGTGAGTGTCAGTCTTACCAGGACTGGTCAGGAGAGCTAGGGGCTACCTCGCCAGACACTGGTTTTGTCTCCCCTCCTACCGTGGCTACGGAGGAGGGGGCTGCTTATAGTGTGGTGTTGACGCGGGCAGCCAAGGCCTTACACCTTGAGCTCCCCGTCGCGGCCGTGAGAACTAACCTCCTCACTGAGGTCCTTAAACCGCAGGCAAGCTCGGCCAAGCCTCTGCTGCCGTTTAATGAGGCCTTGTCTGACGTTCTTCTGGGCACCTGGTCCAGACCCGCTACAGGTCAGCCAGACGCCCCTGCCCGGCTCCGGGCGACCCTGCTTTCCTGTCCACCCACCCCACCCCCAGAGCCTGGTCATCCAGGCCTCTAACTCCCAGACCGCATTCCCGACGGCTCCCCCCGATCGGGAAACCAAGAGGTATGAGCAGTACGGAAAGAAAGTATTCTCATCCTTGAGTTTGGGATTGCGGTCAGTCAACACCGCATGCCTCTTGGGCCGCTACACCCACTCTCTGTGGTACACGGTTGCGGACGTGCTGCCACAATGTCCAGAGGAGGTCCGGACTAAACTCACCCAAGCCTTGCGGAGGGTCGAGATGCGGCACGGTACTCCATCCGGTGTGGGCTGGATACCACGGACTCACTGGGCAGAGCGATGGCAACGACGGTGGCGATTCGTCGCCACGCCTGGTTGAGGTCCGCCAACTTCTCGGCTGATGTCCAGAACACTCTTATGGACATGCCGTTTGATGGCCGTCGCCTCTCTGGCGACAAGGCAGACCATGCGCTTGAGCGCTTTAAGGACTCCAGGGCTAGGGCCAAGTCCTTGGGCCTCTCGGCCCCGCGCCAGCAAATGGGTGCCTTTCGCTCCTTTCGTGGCCAAGGAAGGGGCGCCCCCACACGTGCTGCCAGCCACGCACTGCAGTCTAATATCCAGCGCGGTGGCGGCCGTGGAAACCGCCATGGCGGCGGTCGGGGGCAACGGCACGGCCTGTCCACACCTGCCCCTGCAGCATCCGCCTTGAAACCTTCCTAGTCCGGCTTTCAGCCCATGTGACGCCAGTGGAGGGCAGGGTTCGCCATCACCACCTCCACTGGCGCACTGTTACATCGGACAGGTGGGTGCTGCAAATCGTCCGAAGGTGCTACTCCCTCCCCCTCCAGCCATGCCACCGCAGTACCACCGCGTGTCGGGGGATCACTTGACACTTCTCAGAGAGGAAGTTACAGTCCTCCTAGCCAAGTGGGCCATCGAGCGCATTCCTGGTCCAGAAGTAGGGTGTGGTTGTTACTCCCACTACTTTCTGGTACCCAAGAAGGGCAAAGGGGGCCTACGCCCTATCTTGGACCTGCGGAACGTCAACGGCTTCCTCCGGCAGGAGAAGTTCAAGATGCTGACACTAGCTCAGGTCCTAGCTGCCCTGGACCCAGGTGTCACGACGTCAATGGCGTACCACTAACCTCTGAAAGATGTCAGCAGGAACGATGGATGGATGACTAGTCCCCCTCTTCTCCGGAACGCACACTACACAGTGTAGGGGTAACACAACTATGTATGAATGCCTCCCAGGGAAAAAGGGGAAGGGGAGAAAACAATAAAGGATGTTCTGAAGGGCTTCTGGGAACTGTATGGAGGCCGTCCACCCACTCTCTCGCCAGCCTCTATGACCCCCCGGTGTTTGCTGCAGGTAAGGAGGGAACAAGAACCAACAATTAGAAACCCAGCACTGCACAGAAGTTACGGTAACATGTATACACAAGATGATAGGTACTAACTGTTGGGGTGGACTGGAGCGCTTGAAAAGCCCACAGGTAAATAATACAGGAAACAGCGCTTTGTCGAATGTATCCAAGTCATTCAAGAGCAGCCAGCCCACTAGCGGCAAAGGCTCCAAGAGTCGACAAAAATCAGCAAGGAATGTGCAAACAAAAGAACAAACAAAATCAGCAAGGGTCTTCCTAGTGTAGCGCGCACCGGTACCGGCACGCCTGGATGCACTAATGAATCTCCACAGGAAAAGTACAGTGACGGAGACGGCAACGCGCTCCTGCGCGGGTCTCACAAACGCCACTAAATATAGCGAGAAGGAATTCCCACTGAAAAAGTACAGTGGCGGAGACGGCAGCGCGCTCCTGCGCGGGTCTCACAAACGCCACTATCTAGAGCGAGACCGCCCGTCTTACTGATGCGGGGACTCGCTGAAAGTAAATAGTACCACAAAAAGGATCAAGATATGCTGAGAAGCAGAATCCGTTCTGCTCAAACTGAAAAAGTACCTGAATCTCCGCTCTGGCTACACAGGCAAGGCTCCGTCCTGAACAAACGAAAGGTCCTGATTGACAAGCCCCGAGCCGTTACCTCGGAAGGCTTTTGTCAACCCGACACTTCCGTTTCCGTGTTGGCTGGGTCTCTGGGGAATGTAGTCCCGCAGTCGCCTGGCTCCCTCCAGTGGCGACATGCGGGATCCACATCTTCTGACCTCCGCTATTCGTCCCTTCCTGATCCTGACACCCTTGGTAAGCGCTACAGAGCCCCCTCTCAAGGACCGACGTCCCGGCGGTCCACCAGGCTTGCCAGGATGAGCTGCGTGAAACCGGTCCACCAACAGAGGGCAATGCAAATTGGCCACAGGTTCCCATGTCCTGTCCTCAACTCCATACCCCTTCCATGACACCAGGTACTGCAACCTCCCACGGGACAAACGGGAATCCAGAATCTCCTCTACCTCGTACTCCTCCTCCCCATCAAGATCAACAGGGCCAGGGCGAGAGGGGAGACGCATACCCACCCGACAGGGACGAAGCAGGGATACGTGGAACACGGGGTGGAGCCGCCAAGAAGGGGGGAGGGACAAACGGACAGCCACAGGGTTAACGATCCCCTCAATCCCATAGGGACCTATGAACTTGGGAGCCAGCTTACCCCTCCCTTTCAGACGCAGGTTCTTGGTGGACAACCAGACCTTATCCCCCACCTTGTACTCGGGTTCAGGGACCCGCTTCCGATCAGCACATCGTTTTTGGGCGGCCTGGGACAGGGCCAACTGGTTCCTAGCGTCTATCAATACAGCCCTGAGGTGAGCATGATGCTCCTGAATGGAAGGGTGCGTGGAGGTGACTGGCCACTCGAAAGGGAGCATATCAGGATGGTACCCATAGGAACAAAAGAAGGGCGAGCACCCTAATGTTGAGTGTTCAGCGTTATTGTAGGCGAATTCCGCCATCCATACCAGAGGAAACCAGTCACCCGCGTTCTGCAGGGTGAAGCACCGTAAGTATTGTTCCAGGGACTGGTTAAGCCGCTCGGTTTTGCCATCTGTCTGGGGATGGAAACTGGTCGATAGCCGAGCTTCCATATGTAATGCTTGACAGAGAGCTTTCCAAAAACGAGAGGTAAACTGAGATCCCCTGTCGGTGATTAGGACTCTAGGTATACCATGAGCTCTCACGACATGCTGGAGAAACACCAAGGCCAACTCAGAAGAGGTAGGCAGTTTTTTCAGGGGAATGAAATGACCCATTTTAGTCAAATGATCTATCAAGACTAGAATCGTGGTATAGGTCTCACAAGGGGGCAGTTCAACAATAAAATCCATTGATACTGTATGCCAAGGTGAAGGAGGAATTGGAATGGGGCGTAGCAATCCCACAGGCTTGGAATGACTGGATTTACTCTGAGCACAAACAGCACATTTCTGTACGTAGTCTTTGGTATCTTTTCGCAGTGAGGGCCACCAAAAGGAACGTTCGATATTAGCGATGGTCTTGTATTCACCCAGATGCCCTCCCAACGTAGAATCATGACACCAAAGCATGATCTGCTCCTGGAGTGTGCTCAAGGGTACGTATAAAGCATGATAATGGTACAGTAGATTGTCCTTGGAGCTTCTATGTTCCGGTTCTTCCTGTATCCATGCAGCGCCATCCATTCCTGACACAGCTACTTTGACATCTTCCATGAAATCCTGTGATATCACAAAGGCCAGCGTTGATTCCAGAAAAGAAGAGGGAGAAAGGATGGTAGGTGGCTCTGTATCGTTCTTCTGAAGGGGTCCTGTGAGGTCCACCCTACGGGATAGAGCGTCGGCCTTGCCGTTTTGGGGTCCAGGTCTATACTTTATGATAAAATCATAGTCCGAGAAAAAGAGTGACCACCGTAACTGCCTGGGAGTCAGCGCTCTTGCCGTTTTCAGAAACAGCAGATTCCTGTGATCTGTATACATTTCGACTGTATGAAGAGCCCCTAACAGATAATGCCTCCATTCTTCGCATGCCCGTTTGATGGCCAGCAGTTCTTTGTCTGTGATAGAATAATTCACCTCACAGGGTGTGAGTTTGCTAGAATAAAAGGCCACTGGATGTAGTTGACCCGTATCAGGATGTCGCTGAGACAACACCCCACCCAATGCATACTGTGAGGCGTCCGTCTCAACCACAAACGGCAGATTGGGATCCGGATGCCGCAGAATAGGTGCTTGAGTGAATTGTCTTTTCAATGTTTCAAAGGCTTGATTCGCTTCTGGAGTCCACTCAAAGGGTACGTTCTTTCTCAGTAGTCTGGATATGGGAGTGATAATGCGAGAGAAATCCTTGATAAACCGTCTGTAGTAATTAGCAAACCCAAGGAAACTCTGTACAGCCTTAACATGTGAAGGGGCTGCCCACTGGGTGATCGCTTCTACTTTGCTCATATCCATTTGGAACCCCTGGGCGTTGATGACATACCCCAAAAAGGCCACCTCGCCGACATGAAAAAGGCATTTGTCCAGTTTGGCGAACAGGGAATGGACACGAAGGCGATCAAGTACTGTCTTCACGTGGCCGATGTGTTCTGTGATGTTCCGAGAATAGACCAGTATATCATCGATATACACGATGCAGATGGTTTCCAACAGCCCTCTTAATACCTCATCCATGAAGTACTGAAAGGCGGCAGGGGCGTTGCATAGTCCGAAAGGCATCACTTGATATTCGAATAAACCAAACTTCGTACGGAAGGCGGTTTTCCATTCATCACCGGGCTTCACACGTACCAGGTGATAGGCACCACGTAGATCCAGTTTGGTGAACACCTGGGCCCCTCGAAGCTGGTCCAAAAGGACGGGTATGAGGGGCAACGGGTATCTGTTTTTTATGGTCACTTTGTTGATAGCCCTGTAGTCTATGCACGTTCGGAGTTCATCGCAGTCTTTCTTCGATATAAAAAAGAGAGGAGAGGAAGCAGGGGAGGTTGAATGGCGAATAAACCCCGAAGCAAGGTGTTCCTCCAAGTATGTCTTCAAGTAACGTGTCTCAGGCTCGGTGAGGGCATAGACTCGACTGCAGGGAATATCCGCTCCAGGAACGAGGTCGATACGACAATCGTAAGGTCTGTGTGGTGATAGTCTTGTTGCTTTCCTTTTGTCGAAGACGTCCAGGTAAGACGAATATTCGCTGGGAAGCAAGGTAGCACAGCAGTACTTTCCGTCCACGCATCCCTGGGCTAGAAGAGTAGCCTGTGTTTCTTCGGATACCTCTGGAGGGCAACAATGTTCACGACAGTACTGGGAGGTCAGAGACACCGAACGTGCAGCCCATTTCACTACTGGATCATGTAATGTCAACCAGGGCATTCCGAGGATGAGACGGAACTGGGGAGCGTCTATGATGTCGAAATGAATGATCTCCTGGTGGTTCTCTCCTATGTACATTTTAAGGGGTACTGTGTGATAACGAACAGGGCCAGAGGTCAGGGCCTTTCCATCCACGGCTTTCACCATCTCAGGGATCCTTTTCTTCTCATAGGGAATGCCCATTCTCCGGGCATACTGTTGATCGATAAAATTCCCTGTGGCCCCCGAATCCAAGAGGGCAGACACTGTAAGCGAAATGTCCTCAGCAAGCATCAAAGAAACTGTAATATTCATATGAGCCACTGAAGGCTGCATGGTATTTGCAAGGTATAACGGGATCCTTTCTTCTTCTTCCAAACCCAAGACGGAGACCCCGTCCGTACTTGGGCTCTTTAGTTTTCCGACTCCTGGGTTACTGCTACTTGTTTCCGGGGACCCGGACTAGGATTGGACGTTTTTCCTCTCGCTCGGCATTCTCTGATGAAATGGCCACTTTTCCCACAATAGTGACACAGCTTTTGCAGGCGTCTTTTCTCTCTTTCCTCAGGAGTTAAAGGACCCCTCACCCCTCCAATTTGCATGGGCTCTACTCCCGTCCCGGGTTTGCTGTAATCCTCTGGGGGAGGGCGAGGCTTCGGAAAATACGAACGTACTTCTCCTCTGTTCTTGTCCCCTTTTCTATCTTGCACTCTGTGATCAAGCTGAACCGCAAGGTCGATCATTTCGTCACATGTCTTGGGTAGGTGTACAACTTGGGAGAGCACGTCTTTCAACTCCCCCCGTAATCCTTGGTAAAACAAAGAGGTGCGTTTCTCAGGGGGCCATTCTGTTTCCACAATTAGCCGATTAAAGGTGGTGATGTAGGTCAACAGATCTTGTGATCCTTGACGGAGGGTCATCAGTTCGCGATCTAGAGACAGCATGTGTGTTTTCCGATCGAACAGCTTTCTCATTTCACTACAAAAATCCTGGAAGTTGTGTAGCACTGGGTCATTCCTTTCCATCAGTGGAATAGTCCAGCTGGCGGCATTTCCCCCCATGTAGGACATCATGAATGACGTTTTTGATGCATCATCCACGAAAATGGTTGGTTTGCAGAGGAAATGGAGCCTACACTGATTTAAAAATGTCTCAAACTTCTTGGTGTCCCCATAGAATCGCTCAGGAGGTGCTAATGGTATACCTGGATTTTGAATGACATGGACTGTGGGTGCGGGACCTAAAGGAGAGGGAGTAGAGGGTTGTGAAGCAAAGAACCCACCCCCCATAGACGCCCCATCCGGGTTTTGAGTAGGGGGGGGTAGTGTTCCCTCTCTGATATAACTCCTTCCCTTTCGTGATATGCCTGCCACCTCCCGTCTTAGCGAACTCACTTCTGTTCGGAGGTCCACATTCTCCTGTCGCGTGGCATGTACCTCCTGCTGGAGAGAAGTTATACTCTCCAACAAGGAAGCCAACACAGTATTAGTATCCATCGCTCAGGCTGACGGAGTTCGTGGGCTTGTCAATCTGTCACGACGTCAATGGCGTACCACTAACCTCTGAAAGATGTCAGCAGGAACGATGGATGGATGACTAGTCCCCCTCTTCTCCGGAACGCACACTACACAGTGTAGGGGTAACACAACTATGTATGAATGCCTCCCAGGGAAAAAGGGGAAGGGGAGAAAACAATAAAGGATGTTCTGAAGGGCTTCTGGGAACTGTATGGAGGCCGTCCACCCACTCTCTCGCCAGCCTCTATGACCCCCCGGTGTTTGCTGCAGGTAAGGAGGGAACAACCTGACCAACGCAGTGGACCATGTGCTTCCACTCAAGAAGATGCTTATTAGGGATAAGAGAGTGGGGTCTGCCCCATGGTATTCCCCAGAGCTTAGAACCCTGAGAAAGAACTGTAAACGGGCGGAAAGACTATGGAGGAAGAACCCGGAGATAGAGAGCAGGGAAAAATACCGTAGGGAATTAAGGACGTATAAACTTGCTATACGTGCTGCAAAGACCTCCTTTTTTGGGGAGAGAGTGAGCCATGCTGCGTCCTCATCCAGGGAAGCCTTTCTAGTGATGAAGGAGCTTCTTAAACCACCGGATCCCATTCTTGTTCACGACAGACCACAGGAAAAATGTCTGGAATTGGCCACTTACTTTAAAGATAAAATTGATACCATTATTAGTTCTCTCCCACCGGTGATGGGAACCCCGACCCCGTCTGAGGACCTAAGCATGTCGGAAAATCTATTGACGTCTTTTGGCCCCGTAACCTCAGGCGAAGTACTGAAGGTCCTCGGGAGCTTGAAGAGTGGCTCGCCTCGAGACCCAGTCCCAATGCGGTATTTAAAGCAGGCTGCCCCATCGATAGGAGAGCCTTTGACCGATTTGGTCAATCTCTCCTTCGCTCATGGCTCGGTACCGCCGGACTGGAAGAGCGCAGTCGTTAAAGCGCTTCTGAAGAAGCCTGGCTTAGATCCACAGAACCTAGCCAATTTCAGGCCCATCTCCTTGCTACCAGGGATTAGTAAGGTTGCCGAGAAACTTGTTAATCGCCAACTGTCCAACTTTCTCGAGGAGAATGGCCGGTTGAGGGACTCCCAGACGGGATTCCGACCGGGTCATGGAACCGACACGGCTCTGCTAGCAGTTGTAGAGGAGGCCAGAAGCACTTTGGATACAGGGGGGTCAGTGGCAGTGATCCTCCTGGACCTAAGTGCGGCCTTCGATACTGTCAACCATGGAGTGTTGACACAACGCCTAGCAGAGTCAGGTGTCACAGGAGTGGCCCTGGAATGGCTGGCCTCTTTTCTGGAGGGGCGGACCTTCGAGGTTTGGGAAGGCAACGCGAAATCTCCTCCCCTTCCACTTCACTGTGGGGTGCCTCAGGGCTCATCTCTGAGCCCCATGTTATTTAACGTGTATATGGCACCCCTGGAGGGTGTGGTGTCTCCGTTTGGCTTTAAGACCATAAGCTATGCGGATGACACTCAGCTAGTGGTGGGTCTGACACAGCTGGAGAAACAGCCTGAAACGCTCCACTCATGCCTAAGAGAGGTGTTTGACTGGATGACCAGGTCATCGCTCAAATTGAACGGCTCAAAAACTGAGCTGATGATCTTGGGCCACTCAAGTTTTGGCCTCTCGCCGAGCAGCTGGCCCAACTGTATGGGCACTCCGCCTGACCCAAAGAAGGAGATTAAGAGCCTGGGGGTCTGGCTGGAGCCTGATCTGTCCTTTAGGACACACGCCAAGAAGATCGCTGGCGTGTGTTATGGACTGCTCCGATCGGCCCGTAAGGTCCTCCCCCTCTTACCTGAATTGTCCCGGAAGCTGTTAGTCCAAGGTCTGGTCATCTCACGCCTGGACTACAGTAATGCACTCTTTCTTGGAGCACCGGAAGCAACGTTCAAAATCCTGCAACAAGTGCAGAACGCGGCAGCCAGGCTGCTGCGGAACGTTCCGGCCAGGCAATCAGCCAGGCCCGCTCTAAAGGCACTCCATTGGCTCCCGGTCAAAGAGAGAGTGACCTTCAAGGCCCTCTGTATTGCTCACAAGAGCATTCAGGGGAAAGGACCTGCTATTCTGAAGGACATGATTCGGCCCTATAAGCCCACTAGAGCCTTACGCTCCGATAATAAACACCTCCTTCAGATAAAGAGAATTAGGAGAGCCCGTTCAGGTGGCAGGAGCTTTTCTGTTCATACTGCACACGCCTGGAACTCCCTCCCACTCTCACTACGCTCTGAACCAAACCTGCTTAGGTTTCGGAAACATCTTAAAACTTATCTATTTCCAGAATAATTCCAGATCTGTTCTGCTCCACACAGGTAGCTTGTTCTGATTCTCTATAAGCGCTGGGATGCCTCTGGGTAACCGTGCGCGGTACAAAATTCGTTAATAATAATAATAATAATAACAAGAACCAACAATTAGAAACCCAGCACTGCACAGAAGTTACGGTAACATGTATACACAAGATGATAGGTACTAACTGTTGGGGTGGACTGGAGCGCTTGAAAAGCCCACAGGTAAATAATACAGGAAACAGCGCTTTGTCGAATGTATCCAAGTCATTCAAGAGCAGCCAGCCCACTAGCGACAAAGGCTCCAAGAGTCGACAAAAATCAGCAAGGAATGTGCAAACAAAAGAACAAACAAAATCAGCAAGGGTCTTCCTAGTGTAGCGCGCACCGGTACCGGCACGCCTGGATGCACTAATGAATCTCCACAGGAAAAGTACAGTGACGGAGACGGCAACGCGCTCCTGCGCGGGTCTCACAAACGCCACTAAATATAGCGAGAAGGAATTCCCACTGAAAAAGTACAGTGGCGGAGACGGCAGCGCGCTCCTGCGCGGGTCTCACAAACGCCACTATCTAGAGCGAGACCGCCCGTCTTACTGATGCGGGGACTCGCTGAAAGTAAATAGTACCACAAAAAGGATCAAGATATGCTGAGAAGCAGAATCCGTTCTGCTCAAACTGAAAAAGTACCTGAATCTCCGCTCTGGCTACACAGGCAAGGCTCCGTCCTGAACAAACGAAAGGTCCTGATTGACAAGCCCCGAGCCGTTACCTCGGAAGGCTTTTGTCAACCCGACACTTCCGTTTCCGTGTTGGCTGGGTCTCTGGGGAATGTAGTCCCGCAGTCGCCTGGCTCCCTCCAGTGGCGACATGCGGGATCCACATCTTCTGACCTCCGCTATTCGTCCCTTCCTGATCCTGACACACTTGGTAAGCGCTACACCAGGAGACTGGATGGTAGTGTTGGACTTGCAGGACGCTTATTTCATATCCCCGTCCTGCCGGCCCACCGGCGTTACCTGCGGTTCACGGTAGGCCACGAGCACTTTCAGTTTACCGTGCTCCCCTTCGGCCTTACCTGCGCCCCACGGGTGTTCACGAAAGTGATGGCGGTGGTCGCAGCTCATCTGCGCAGGTTAGGGGTTTCAGTCTTCCCCTACCTCGACGACCGGTTGTTGAAGGCGGGCTCGCCCCAGACAGTCGTCAGCCACCTCCAGACTACGGCCGACCTCCTGCACCTGCTGGGGTTCTCCATCAATGTGCCAAAGTCACACCTGTGTCCCTCTCAGAAGCTCCTCTTCATCGGAGCGGTTCTAGACTCAGCGCAGTTTCGGGTTTATCCTCCCGAACAGCGGGTTCGGGATATTCCGATCTTTCAGCCATTATCCCGAGTCTCGGTCAGGTTGACGCTGCGGCTTCTGGGGCTGATGGCCTCCTGCATCCTTCTGATGCATAACGCCAGGTGGCGGATGCGGGCTCTGCAGTGGGACCTGAAGTTTCAGTGGGCCCAGCATCAGGGCAACTTGTCCGACCATGTCTTGATCTCGGAGGGCACTGCAAAACAGTTGCAGTGGTGGCTCACGGACCGCGATTGGGTCAGCGGCAGATCTCTCTCCCTACCCCAACCGGAGCACGTAGTTGTGACGGACGCGTCCTTCCAGGGCTGGGGGGGCTACATGGGAGAGGCGGAGATCAGAGGCCTCTGGTCTCCGGCGGAGTCCCAGCTCCATATCAACCTTCTGGAGCTGCGGGCGATCCGGCTTGCACTGAAAGCATTCCTCCCCTCTGTCCGGGGGAGTGTAGTGCAGGTGTTAACGGACAACACCACCGCCATGTGGTACTGCAACAAACAGGGCGGGGTGGGGTCGTGGACCCTATGCCAGGAGACCCTGCGCCTCTGGCAGTGGCTAGAACATCAGGGCGTGACTCTGGTGGTTCAACACCTGGCAGGTTCTCTGAACGCCAGGGCGGATGAACTCAGCTGTCGGTGCATGATGGATCACGAATGGCGTCTGAACTCAGACGTGGCGCAAGGCCTTTTTCAGCAGTGGGGAGAGCCTTGGTTAGATCTATTCGCCACCGAAGAGAACGCGCAATGTCATGAGTTCTGCGCGTTGGAATTTCCAAGGTGGCACTCGCTCGGCGACGCTTTTGTGGAGTTGCGGTCTGGTGTACGCCTTTCCGCCTAAACCACTTCTACCCAGAGTACTGAAGAAGATCAGGCGCGACCGGGCCCAAGTTATCCTTGTGGCTCCGGATTGGGCACGAAGGTACTGGTATCCCGAGCCACTCAGTATGTCTGTCGATCCCCCGATTCGTCTGCCTCTTCAGGAGGACCCTCTGTCGCAGCAGCAGGGGACGGTCCTCCACCTGAACCTGTCCAGTCTCCACCTCCATGCTTGGAGATTGAGCGGCGACAGTTGAGGCCATTTGACTTGCCTCCTGAAGTTTGTACTGTGATTCTGGCAGCCAGGCGTCCCTCCACAAAGTCGGTATACGCCTGCAGGTGGAACAAATTTGTGGCATGGCGCACAGCAAAGGCTGTGGATCCTCTCTCTGCACCCCTTTCTGAGGTTCTCCTCTTCCTTCTTTCTCTTGCCCAGCAGGGTTCTGCTCTGGGCACTATCAAGGGCTACCTTTCTGCCCTTTCAGCCTTCTTGAGGCTACCTGATCAGCCATCTTTGTTCAAGTCCCCCATTGTAAATAGGTTTTTGAAGGGCATCACACACATGTTTCCTCCTGTTCCATTTGTGATGCCTCAGTGGGACTTGAACCTTGTACTTACTTTTTTGATGTGCGCTCCTTTTGAGCCACTTCATAACTGTCCTCTCCATCTTCTTACTCTGACGACTGCTTTCCTGGTTGCCATCACCTCTGCCAGGAGGGTGAGTGAGCTCCAGGCTCTTTCCTCTAAACCTCCTTTCCTTTCTGTCCATCCGGACAAAGTTGTGTTGTGCCCAAGGTAGTCACAGCCTTCCACATCTGGCAGTCCATCACTTTGCCCACCTTCTTTCCGCCTCCGCATCCCTCGAAAGAGGAAGAGAGGCTCCACCGTCTGGACCCAAAACGTGCGCTCTCCTTCTATCTGGATCGCACTCGCCAGTTCCGGGTGGATGACCAACTCTTTCTTGGTTACGTGGGCGCTAAGAAAGGTCAGGCGGTGCACAAGCAGACCATCTCTCGGTGGGTCGTCTTGTGCATCAAAGTATGCTACTCCTTGGCTAAAAAGGAGCCTCCTGTTGGGCTGAGGGCCCATTCCACTTGGGCCACGGCGGCTACTACTGCCCTGGGCCGGGGAGTCCCCTTGCAGGACATATGTCAGGCAGCAACGTGGGCCTCGCTGCACACGTTTGCAAGACACTACTGCCTAGACAGCCAAGTCCGGAGGGATGGCTTCTTTGGCCGTTCCGTCCTCCAGGACTTTCTGGTGTGATTATTGGTTCGCAGACCCACCACCGGGGTTGGTATTGCTGGGGTGTCTATTCTAAGGTAAGGAATCTAATACTAACCTGTTTCTTTCAGATGCACAAGTTACTTACCTTCGGTAACGATATATCTGTAAGAAACAGTAGTTAGTATTAGATTCCTTACCGACCCACCCATCCTCCCCGTTCTGCGAACCGATATCTAGGGTTAAGGTCATCCCCTTTCAGGGCCCTGGTTTCATGGACCAGTGTTGGTTTTTATCATGGCTCTGCGTTTCTGGCGCGGAAAAGTTGTGTATAAGAACTGACGTCAGCGCGCGAGGGCGGCGTCTAAGTACTCCGGCGACGTCATTCCGGTGCCCATGACGCCGACGACGGACGCGGAGCCACAGACGACGCCTACCGACGCGCTAGGGTACTGCTACGCAAAAATTTCCGAATCCAGTCTGACACCTGGGGATATTCTAAGGTGAGGAATCTAATACTAACTACTGTTTCTTACAGATATATCGTTACCGAAGGTAAGTAACTTGTGCATCAGGGGTACCGAATCGAGTTTTCGGAGCCTCCTCTGGATTCAGGGATTCGTCTGACTCCTTGGCCATCCTGTCAGGTCAAGCGTTCGGAGTTGTCTCTAGGAATCGTGTCTCTCTTGAAGAAGGGGGCAATTCAGGCCATTCCTCCTCTGGAGGTGGGGATCGGGTTTTACTCGCTGATTTATCTGGTTCCCAAGGTGACTGGGGCGTTCCGTTTGTTCCTCGACTTGAAGGCTCTAAACAAGTTTGTTGTCCATCTGCCCTTCCGGATGGAGACTCTTCAGTGGGTGATTCCGTTGGTGCTCCCAGGTCATTTTTTGTGCACCCTCGATCTCCAAGATTCATACTATCATGTCCCGGTTCACCCCAGCTCTTGCCGGTACCTGAGGTTTTGCCTTCAGGGATGTCATTTCCAGTTTCAGGTCCTGCCTTCTGACCTGAAGTCTTCCGCGTGGGTGTTCACCAAGGTGGTGGCACCACTGGTGGCTTATTGAATCTTCAGGGGGTCCTCGTTTACCCATACCTGGAAGATTGGTTGATCCATGCTCCCTCTCGAGATCAGCTGTTGGTGGATCGGGATGTGGTGTGTTCTGCGTTACTAGTTCATGGGTTTCTTCTGAATCTTACCAAATGTCAATTGGAACCCTCGCAGGACTTGACTTTCATCAGACGCGCTTTCGCACCGATCTGAACAGGGTGTTCCTGCCTGTTTCTTGAGCAGTGACTTCATGTTCCCTTGCTCGGAGGTTCTTGGCAGCGGGCTCTTTCCGGTCCATCTGTGGTTATGGCTTCTGAGTCTTATGGCCGCAACAGTGTTTACGGTGCCATGGGCTGGGTTGCATCTCAGGCCTCTGAGGTTGTATCTGTTGGCCCTTTGGAATCCATGGTCACACAATCTGGTTCTTCGGGTTCCGGTGTCGCTGACCCTCTTTCCTGCTCTGCGCTGGTGGATGTTGTTGGAACATCTTTCTCAGGGTCTGCCATTGCAGACCTCTCACCCGGCGGTTCTGACGACAGATGAGCCTTCAGTTGGGGATGACTTTAGAATCCAGGTCTCTTCAAGGTAATTGGTCCCAGCAGGAGGGGTGTGTTAGGATTCGAAAGGGGAGCAAGGGGGGGGGGCTTACTGTTCTTAGGAACCAACTGACACTCAAAATAAGTTGCAGGAATGTATGCCTTTATTGTTAGGGATTCTGTCCAGTATAAGAAGAAAAGTAAGACTGCCTTTTAATAGTCCAGATTTCCGGTTGAAGAGGAGGGTCTCTTATCGTCACCGGTATTACGCCACCTCCTACGAGCTCTTGGCTTCAGGGCTCCCGGTAAGGCTTTGGCTGGTGTCACATACTCCAGGAGTATTCTCAATAGAAAAGAAGGAAACAAACAAAACAAAAAGTCAAGCGACGGGTTTGCCTGCAACGACATGAGGAAGGGAAGACAGGCTGTGAGGGGAGGACTGTTTATCTTTAAGAGTGGAACCCCAAGAGAAGTGCAGCAGTGACCTCCCGTCTGCCTACCCGTTCCCTCCCTGTGGTTTCACAAACCCCAGGATGCATTCCCATACCTGTTCCTGCCACCCTCCTCCTGGGGGATGGCGGGCGATGACGCGGTGTCGGACTCCGCCGGCGCTTTCTTTTGGCAGCTGGGCCACAGCGCTGTTCTCCGGTCCTGCTTCTTCCTGGGCTTCCCTGTTGCCACCGCACACCGAGGATTCTCCAGTCTCGCCTCGGCCGAATACTGTTTCCAGGTCTTCTCTCGCTGTCGGTGCCGATTCTTCTTTTCCCTTCGTCCTGATAGGCTGCAGACGGGTGACGTCAGGGATCCTGACTCCGCCTCCTCCTGGCTTCCGATCGGGTTAAAGGGACAGACCTCGTCCCCCACCTGCATGGTTAGGATATGGACGCCAGAAGTGGATTTCAGGTTCGACATGCCCAGTTCCTCCCGACAGGGGAGTGTCCCTCGAACTGGAGGGAGTTAACTGCTATGCCCCAGGCTGTGATGGGTTTCCGCGTCCAGGTCAGTAGCGGCCTGTGGAGGAAGTTCCGTGGGGCGGTGAGGCAGGGCGGGGGAGGGGCAGGGTGGGGGGTAGTAAACAGCAGAATATGGATGAACTGAGGTAAGTAAACAATTAAATAAATAAAAAAAATGTTGTTCCAAGCGCTGCATCGTATTTTGTGATGCAGCACACGCACTGAAATTAGTTTTATTTATTTAATTGTTTACTTACCTTCGTAAGTGTGTGTGTTACATAAAGCACTCTGACACCCTGCATTGAATTGAATTGCATAGCGCTATAAAAGAAATAAAATAGAGTTCTTTATTTTATTTTATTTTTTTAAATATTTTATTGAACAAAGCAGAGTACCTAAACAGTTGGCAGTGTTGAAGTACAAAAAATAGACATAGAAGGCATACATTACAGCGGTACATTACCAGTGCGAGTCAGGGGAGGACTAATCCTGGTCATCGCCATTTCAGTTGTAGGGGAAGTACAAAGTTCACCTCTATATACATTCCAATGACCCCATTTCTTGTCCCAAGTTCCAGGACATCCTCTGACCTTGTAGACAGTTTTTTCAGACACCATACATGTATCCATTGCAGCAATCCATCTGATCAAGAGTGGTTTATCTGGTGAGCCCCACTGCATTGCTATTTCACTTTTTAATAGGAGAAAGCCCAGGGCCGCCCATTGTCGTTCCAGTGTAGTGAGATCTGTGGGGTCCCATACGTTAAGGAGTCCGCTTTTAGGAGACAGAGGAACAGGTTTTCCTAGTGCATCAGACATCTTACGGGTCATTCGTTCCCACAGGTCTTGAATCACTGGGCAGTCCCAGATAATGTGGTAGAAAGTGCCAATCTGTCCACAGTTACGGAGACAGAGATCGGTTGCGTGTCTACCAATTTTGGCTAGGAGGGGGGCAGACATGTATGTTCTGTGTTGTATCTTTAATTGGATAAGCCTAAATCTGTGGTTGATAGCCGACTCTCGTGGGGACATCAGTGCCGCTTGCCATTCAGTATCCTCCATGGCCCCAACGTCGCCCTGCCATTTGTCTCTCAAAAGTTGGAAGGTGTTAGGCATGTTATTGCATAGCTTGCGATAGGTGAGTTAGATTACCTTGGCCTGAAGGGGTTCCGATAATAGTCTATCCTCTAGAGGCGAGGATTGCGGTAGAGAAGAGAGAACAGGGACATTAGTGAGTATGGCATGTTTGATTTGAATGTAGCGAAAGGCCTCAGTTTGGGCTAAATCATACTTGTTCTGGAGCTCCATGAATGTTAGCAGTTTGCCCTTATGAATCATATCTCCCAGAGTAGATATGCCGATAATGTCCCATTTATCAAAGCCCTGATAGTGGCAGAGGGAGCCTAGCGTATGTGAGGTCCAGAGCGGAGTGGATAATGTGAGAGTGGCAGACCAGCTGAGGCGTTTATTTGCTCGGTGCCAGATTGCTAGCGTTTGGGACATTGGACCTATATAGCAGGTGCGGGAAGGCTTACCATATAAGGCCCCAAGGTAGCCCTCAGGACCCGTCTGATATCGTTCTAGGTGGAAAGCTGGGTTTGTTGGTGGGTCATATAGCCAAGAGTTGATGGCAGTCAATTGGGACGCCCAATAATAGAGTCGAATATTTGGCAGGGCAATACCACCGTCATACCACCCCTGCGTTAGCGAGAGAAGAGCAATGCGGGGAGAGGCGCTGTCCCATAGGAGGTCACCCTCGAGTGCATTAAAATAGGAGTCTGCAATGGGAAACAGGCAGTTCTGTAAAGCATACAAAAAGCGAGGAAGTGCTAGCATCTTAAAAAGGGCTGCTCTGCCCGGGAGAGACAGAGGCAGCGATCTCCAACGTGATATGTCACTATGGAGTCTTTGTAGTGGGCCCTTCAGGTTGCGGTCATAGAAGATTTTGGGGTCAGGGGTGACAAAGATGCCAAGATACTTAAATCCATCCTGAGCCACTGCGATCGAATAACCCCTCGGGGGAGAAGGGAGTGGGCCGCGTAGTCCATATAGCACTGATTTGGACCAATTGATGGAGAAGCCCAAATATTTGCCGAAGTTAGTGATGACGTGCAATAGACTGTTAATGGAGGATTTGGGAGAAGAAATATAAACAAGAATGTCATCTGCATATAGTGAGATTTTGTCAACTGTTTCGTCATTCCACCGGAGGCCTCGGATAGAGTTATCCGTTCTAACCCAATGAGCCAAAGGCTCCAGGGTGAGCGCGAACAATAATGGGGATAGGGGGCAACCCTGCCTAGTTCCTCTATATATAGGAAATCGTCTGGACGTGTGACCATTGACATAAACTTGACCCCAGAGGTCAGTGTAGAGCAGTCTAATCCATTTAATAAATTTGGGACCGAAGCCATAACGGAGTAGGACTTCAAAGAGGTACGACCATTCTATGCAGTCAAAGGCGAGTGTGGCGTCTAGGGAAAGGATAGCTGCATCTTCTTGGAGATGAGGTATTCTACTCAGAACGTTGTGGACTCTACGGAGATTTAGCGCCGTATTGCGGCCTGGAACGAATCCCGACTGGTCCACGTGGATTAAGGAGGGGAGGACTGTCATGAGTCTGGTAGCGAGGAGTTACGCCAGAATTTTCACCTCGGAATTAATGAGCGAAATTGGCCTGTAGGAGCCACAATCAGTAGCTGGCTTATTAGGTTTGGGAACAACAACTATGGACGCCAGTCGTTGGTCTGACGGCAGGCATCCGGCATCGCGGCTCTCTTCGTACATAGCCTTCAGGTGTGGGAGAATCTCACCCGCCATGCCCTTCAGGAATTCGATAGGGACACCGTTGGGGCCCATAGCTTTACCTGAATGTATGGCGAATAATGCATTACTTATCTCCTCTGTCGTGAGGTCTGCCTCCAGGTCCTGTACATCAGTCTCGGAGAGGGTGGGTAAGCACCTTTCATTTAGGAGTAGCCTGGACTCTTTGACACCACAATGTGCCCTAGCTGTGTATACTCCCTCCAGGTGGGCAGCAAAGACCTCTGCTATTTCCCCGGGATCTGTGACAGGGGAGTTGCCAGGGCCGGTCAACTCTGAAATCCATCTGGAGCCTTGCTCGCGTTTTTCGAGCCATGCCAGCATTTTGCCTGCCCTGTCTCCTAGTTCATATACTCGGTGGCGAGTCTTTAAGAGTTTGGCCTGCGCATTCTCCAAGGCTACTGCCTTATATTTAGGCTGTGGGGTTTTATGTTTAAACCTATAATAACTGATAAAACCCCACTGAAAGGTAAATAGCCCTCACCGGTGAAAACATATAAACACTGGAAAAACACCTGCACAACCACAAACTAAATGCCTTTCAAAGAAAGGAAAAACAGTGAAAGAGTCATTTTTTTCTTCACGAAGGTGTCAATACAATGTAACTTTGTTATACAAGCTAGCAGTAAGGAAGACTGGCTAACATTATTCTGCTTGAGTTTTGTTCTTTAGGGATGCCACTAAAATATTGTTTCTTCCTTTTACTTTTTTCAGCTTTGTGGCCTTTGTCTAAAGATGCAGGGTTTAGTTTCATGTTTTAGGTCTAGTTTAATTGTTTTATAAACTGAAGAGAATCAGAAAATATCAAACTCGTATTTGATATTTTGGCTGCATTTGGTTCTTTCACGGATAGGTAAAATGGCTGGTTTCATAAAAATCTTTCCTAATATGTGTAATCACATTTACCCACAGAGAATGGGTAAAACCCCTTAATACATCAGACCATAGTTTCTAGTGGGTCAGTATTGATAGCAGGTGATTTGCCAACACCTCAGGCTTTAAACATTAAATGTAAGGTATAGTGGCAAGTATTTATATCACCAAGCATCTGGGATAGTGGTGAAAACATGACACTAGACTTTTGGAAAACATTGAACGCAGTGTCACTTGTTATGCTCTGCAAAAAAAAGATTCTTTCCAAGTTCAACAAAGATTGGAGTGATATTGTTTGTATTTGCAGTTATTCAGCTACGTATATAAAAAAGTTGTGTGATGACCTGTCAAAATTGATACCCGAGCTGAAGTGATTCCCTGTAGGAGATCCTTGCCACTTGTTAGATGGTATGCTGAAAGCATCTTAACCATGTTCAGAGTTAATGAGGGATGCTACTGACTTTTTAGTCCATTCTGGTGCACTGTTTTCTTATGCACAGGAACTAAAATGCAAATATTGATCATTTCGTGCTTTATGTGGCATCAAAGAAAGAGTCATCCCAACTGTGTCCCTTAGCTGATGGTTTTCAGCCCAAGGGGCTATGAATGCTGAGAGGGCCTTTTCACAGAAGATTACATGGGAAGGAAAGAGCGAGCGCACATGACCCAAAGACTCACTGAAGAAGTATTGTATGGTGTACTACAATAAGATTAATTTGAAAAAATCTACTTGGACCTCATTTACACTATAAGTACACTGTCTATATACCATGTTCTTTCAGTGCAGCAAGCAAGCAATAATAAAAAGCAAAACGTTCCATAAACACCAGAAAAAAACCGTTTTCTGTTTTCAGTGGCGCGAAAATGTGTAACCACTGATAAAAACTGTTTTTTAAGATATTGAAAACACTGAAAAACCCCACCAGAATTGACCAAAAATAGAAACTGAAAACAGGAAAGCCTACTTATATTCTAGTTGTTTTGTTCGGAGACGAGTCGCCGTCTCCTCCGAGGGGTGTGCGTTGTGGGTCGATTCCAAGTGGGCTAAGTCAATCTCAGCCTGGATTAGGTGTTCACTTTGTTTGTGTATGTAGCCAGTTTTGAGAGCTAGTGCCTTCCCTTTGAGTACTGCCTTATAGGCCTCCCATATGGTTATAGCGGACTTTACGGATCCGACATTTTCTGTGAAGTAATATTCAGTGTGTTCTAGTAGGCAGTCTTTTATGTCGGGGATTTTTAGAAGCCAAGGGGTTATAATTATGGGGCCGCAAGTCCTCTGATGATGGTACGTGAACTCCTAAAGAAGAGGGGAGTGGTCCGAGATGCCCCTAGGGAGCCCCCGGAGGTGGCGGAAAAACTCTATATCAGCTGTGGGGGAGAAAAAATTATCTATGCGAGAGCTACTATTATGGGCATTAGAATAATGTGTGAAGTACGAGGTGGTCGGGTGAAGCAAACGCCATATATCTTCAAGTCCCATCGCCTGTGCAAATTCTGAGAGATTGGAACCTTGCTTATGTGACGTACGTTGGGGGTGTCGGTCTAGAGCATTGTTCATTGTCATATTGAAGTCACCTCCAATAATCAGGGGTCCGTGTGGGAGGTCTAGTATCAATTTCTGCAGGGTTCGCAATGCGTCTGTTCCTAAGGTTGGGGGAATGTAAACTGAGATAACATTTAACGGCTTAACCTCCCAAATGGCCTCTATCACTGCAAAGCTCCTGCCACACATCAGCAAAATAGCTGAGAAGCAT
The DNA here is from genome assembly GCF_964261635.1 of Lissotriton helveticus. Classification (NCBI taxonomy): domain Eukaryota; kingdom Metazoa; phylum Chordata; class Amphibia; order Caudata; family Salamandridae; genus Lissotriton; species Lissotriton helveticus. Next base: position 1,395,119,175 of record NC_136057.1, read on the forward strand.
GTGAACACCTATCTGTCACAACATCTCGAAGCGACGGAGGGCCTGGACTATTCCCAATCTGGTTTCAGGCCGGACCACAGCACCGAATCAGCCCTCCAAACAGTGACCAATAACATCAGAATGGCACTGGATGGAGGTAGCTCTATGATCCTGGTGCTGTTGGATCTCTCCGCCGCTTTCGATACGGTGTCTCACGAAGTGCTTCTTGAACGACTAAAGGGCGTAGGACTGGAGGGAGTGGCACTGACATGGATGGAGAGCTTCCTGTCAGGCCGTTCTCAAGAGGTCAGGTTGGGCTCCCACAAATCCATCTATAGAGAGCTCAACAAGGGAGTGCCACAGGGATCTTGCTTAAGTCCTACACTCTTCAACGTGTACGTGGCCCCTTTGGCCACCTTAGCAAGATCATTTGGGTTTACACCAGTGTCGTATGCTGACGACACCCAACTCCTCTTTCCCTTTAAAGATCTAACCCCTGCAATACAAAGATCTTTTGCAGAGGGGATGAAAGCAATATCCACATGGATGTCATTAAATTGCCTCCAATGTAATATCGGAAAGACTGAGGTAATGTTGTTTGGGCATGCAGCTACACACTGGACACCGGATTGGTGGCCCCTGGAATTAGGCCCTGTTCCCACCCCTAAAAGCATGGTGAGAAACCTTGGAGTGTTACTAGACCAGACACTCACCTACAAGGACCATGTAAACCAGGTGGCGAGCACCTGCTTTCAAGCTATTGGAATGTTAAGAAGAGTGTTCCCCTATCTGCCAGACTGCCATAGGAAAACACTCGTGCAGGCATTAGTCATCAGCAGAGTAGATTACTGCAACGGCCTCCTTCTAGGAGCGAATGAAGGGCAGCTCAAAAAGTTGCAAGTGATTCAAAATACGGCAGCGAGGGTAGTCCTCAATGCTCCTCCTAGGACTCCCTCCCTCCCTCTGCTGATTAGGCTCCACTGGTTGCCAGTGAGGGCACGAGTACATTTTAAGACCTTATGCACTATCCACAAAAGCATGATAGGCAAAGGCCCAAAATATCTGGCCAACATCTTTCTGCCCTATGCCCCTGGACGCACCCTTCGTTCCGGCAGCCAGCAGCTTCTGCAGGTGCCCAGAATAAAGAGGTCCAGACAAGGAGGGCGAGCTCTGGCCCATCTTGGACCAAAGCTCTGGAACTCCCTACCCTCTGAGATGAGAATACTCACTAACCATCTGACCTTTCGTAAGGTCTTAAAAACGTACCTATTCCCCAGCATCTGATCCCTCTCTGTTTATATGCACTACTCACATCTATCTGAGGATATTCTTACTGGCAAAGCGCGGAGATACCCCTTCGGGGGTCTATTCAGGCGCTATAGAAGAATATAAAATAAAATAAATAAAATAAAGCGACCAAGCGGGTCAGCCCATGTCTTTGTACATGTCAATGCAACGTTTTTTCGAACAAGGATACCGGTCCCTCTGGACCTGGAGGTAAATCCTGCGTGTACTAGCAATCTGTAACTCCCTCGGTGCAGCGCATGACATATGTTACCCATCAGGTGTGTCTCCTGAAGGAGAACCAGATCCGGGGCGTGACGTTTGAGATATTGCATGACTAACCCTCTTTTTATTCTACTGCCTAGGCCATTGACATTCCATGACATGAGGGAAAGAGACGTAGTCAGGGAGGGCGTCATGGCGGCTTAAAGAACGGGAGATATTTATGGAGTGTATTCCCTTAAAATGGAGCTTTTGAAATAGTTATTTGTGTAAATTCTTTGACAGGCCAAGCCTTCTGGCATTCTTACAGTGCATGCATCTCTTATATACAAGGACTGAACAAAGGCAAAAGCATGTCTCTCTTAAGTACCTGTAAAGAGATAACATGCTGTGAGCATTTGTTCCCCCTCTGTTGCATTTATATTTAAGTGTGAGGTTCCAGGCCGCCTCCAGTCAGCCTATTCAAACCAAACAAAAAGGAGGCCTGACGGCCCCTTAACTTCGACCCAGTTGGAGGTGAATAAAAAAGCTCCCTAGCTGCTTGCATGTTGCTGCTGGGAATAGAACGCAGACAACGTACGGGCAGTGCTGAACGTGTTCTGGTGTCTGAAAATTACACCGGGATAAGTTCAGCATATTTCTGTGGGGCCCAACGTGTTGGCAGTGGGGACAACGTCCACCCTATGAAAATAGTGGACGCAGTGTACCTCCGTTTACCCCAACTTGTGCCCTGCATTATCGGATCCAGAATCTGCTTGAGGATGATGCTAATTTTCTGACCAAGGGTGGTTTGACAGTAAGTGTACTAAGGCACTTTTAATCCTTAAAAAAGCATTACAAGCTAAACCAAGAAACCCTGGATTAATTAGGCAAGCCAGAAAGTCCTATAAGAATACAACTAAGGAGAGAAAAGTCACTCTGAAGAAAGAGGCATGGGCGGCCTTAAAAGAAACTTCCCAAAAAAGAGACAACGTAGCCTTCTGGAAAGTGATTAATGCGCCTTACTTTCACAACAAAGCGGGTGTTATGATAGACATCGCCATACCCGGGGATACCTGGGTAACTCATTTCTCACAGCTGTATGACAAAGTCATCCCACATGAAGGAGAGCAGTCCGATAACACCCGGACTGCCAGCCCCCCGGCCAGAAACCACCCTTGTCCTTTTCCCTTACCTATAACCTTTAGTTGTCAGGAGGTCACCAAAGCGATAAAGATTAGTTCATCAGGAAAGGCCCCGGGGCCGGATGGGGTCCCGATTGACACCTATAAGGTGGAGCTGGTCCTCTTGGCACCCCTGATAACTAATGTTTTAAATAAAGCCCATCAATGTGGTTTCATACCCTCCTGGACTGACGCGATCGTGGTGCCAATTTTTAAAAAAGGTGATCGGGACGATCCCGCATGCTACCGCCCAATTGCCCTGTTAGACGGCTTGATGAAGGTGGCAGGTCGCATCATCCTGAATAGGATTCAAACATGGGGGGAGGAGAACCATATCATATCAAATGTGCAGTATGGTTTCAGGCCAGGTAAAGGGACTGTTGAGCAATGTCTAAATCTAGCCCTGCTGAACGCAAAATATATTCAGGCAAAGAATGGGAACCTTTTTATTACTTTTATCGATTTAAGTTCGGCTTTTGATTGTGTTGATCATGAGTTTATGTGGAGAACATTGAGCGACATGGGGGTTGATAGCCACCTCATTCTCTTTATAAAGGAACTCTACAGAGAAGCTGGGGCAAGGGTACGGTACGGACGGAGGGGGGAGTGCTCGGATAAATTCCCTATAAAGAGAGGGGTAAGACAGGGGCGCATTTTGGCACCCCTCTTATTCACCCTATATATAAATTCAGTAGGACACCATCTCAGGGATTTGCAACATGACTATCCAACTATTGGTGGGACCCCGACACCGATATTGCTATATGCGGACGACGCGGCACTAATGTCACGTACCAGAATAGGACATCAGAAAACCGTGGAGAAATTCGCTGGCTTCATGAGGGCCAGAGGACTAAAAATTAATATTGCAAAAACTTACACAATGCCCTGTGGGAAGGGGACAAAGAGGGTGTCATCCCCGATTTATCTTGAAGGCAGCTAAATTGAATCCACGGACAGGTTCTCCTATCTAGGTGTGAACTTTGATAGGAGGGGGAATTGGCACACAGCAGTGCACGCCAGACAATCAGCCCTTACCCGTTCTACGGGAGCCTTAAGAAATTGTGCGTCCAAATTAGGGGGGAAACCAGTAAAAGAGCTGATCTACATCTACAAAGCTAAATGTGTGCCGGTAGCATCATACGGAGCGGGCGTTTGGGGGATCGCTAATGCACAGGTCTTACAAACCTGTGAATACCAGTTTATTTGTTATATACTGGGACTCCCGCAAACGTCTTCTACGTATATGACACATATAGATGCAGGTCTTTCCTACCTTTTAGATACCATTAGGATCTCCCCCTTACTACTCTGGCACAAGGTTTGGGTCACCAAAGAGACCGCCCTAAACAGAGACTTAATTAATGACTGCCTATCTCTGGATGGAGCCTCTAACATTACATGATCACCTATGTCAGAGGTATGTTTAATGAGATAGGACATCCAGAATTTTTTGAGAGGCCTGCCAGCTTGGAGATGGTTTCGAGAGGCTCCTTGAAAAAGATGGCCTTGGAAATTGACTACTCTTAGATATCAGCAAATCACTGTCCACGAGGGGCTCCAAAAGTATCTTGTTGTTGTAGCAAGCCCGTATGCCCGCATGCTGCTTACCCGTTTCAGGATAGGTACCTTTTTTCGTTTAATTACTTTTCCTTTAATCAATAACTGGTCAACGGACAATCTCGTTTGCCCCTGCGATGATTGTTCCTATCAGTCAAATTTACATTGTGTTTTGTTTTGTCAATTTTATCATGTACCACGAAGGGCCTTTTTATTACCTATCCTTAAAAAATGGGGGATACGGACCTGTCTTGCAGCTTATACCAAGCTGCAAAAATTAGACGAGGAGCATGTTATCCTTGCAGTAACCAGCTTTTTAAAATTAGTGATCAAATTTCCAAACACAATGTGAGGCTTTTTAACTATTATAAATTGTTTTTATGTAATATTGTCTTTTTAGAATTATCTTCATCTTGAAAAATTTTAACTTAAACTGACCTAAACATCTAATTGTAAATTAACTATCTGTACCTCGATTGTATAGGCTTAAAATAGTTTTTCTATAACATGTGATTTTATGATTTTACATGAAATCGAATAAAGCTGGCTTTGAACTTTGAACTTTGATGCTAATTTTGGTTTGGGGGTTCTGAGGGCTGTGTGCTCCTGAATTTCTCGATCTGCTTCTTTCAGTAAATCACTTGGTTTACAGTATGTTTTGTCCAGGTGGTTTGTTGTTGATGAATGCTGGTGGTTGCTTGGGTATTCTCACCACTGTTTTATAAATGGGACTAGGACAGTAGGGACCTGGGGGTAATGCCCTATTACTTACCGATAATCTTCATTACTCCTGGTCCCGTTGTACTTGTCCCATTCAATATTTTCCTCCCTCCCTCCTTACCAGCCTTCATCTGGGCTTGGTATTTCACGAGGAATGCTGGAATAGGTACACTTTTGTACTCCCAGGGAGAGGGGATGGGGTAGGGCTAGCATTCCGGCGTTCTTTTTTTCTATCATGAGATAGTATTATCTCACTGGTTTATGAATGGGACGAGGACAATGGGACCAGGAGTAATGAAGAATACCAGTAAGTAATAGGGCATTTCTGGGTACTTTGTACAAGTTGGCTGGGACATCCTTAGTGCACCTCACTCTTGTAGCACTGACTCCGATAGAGAAATAACTCACTGGCGACTGCAAAGTCCCTCAGCACTAACTTACGTTGGACTAGTTGAAATACTCATATTTTACAACTATCAGCCTCATTAAAAAACACTTTTGCACTTCCAAGACGAGCAAACACAGGTTTTGTGAAATTGTGCAATGTACAAAGCCACTTCTGCAATTCAGAATAATATTTCTGACACATAAGGGTGTTGCATCTCAAATATTTGGGGCGTGAAAGGGGCATCCTGACTGGAAACAAATTCTTTAAAAGCACCCTGCATAATGAATATGATATATAATATTCATTATGCAGCAGATTTTATAACCTCCTGCGAATCCAAATTGTATGGTGTGACTGATTAGTTCATCAGTTGCATCACAAATTGCTGTGCAGGTCACAAAGGTCATGGCACACTTTGCACCTACTATTTATGCCATCCCCAATCATACATCAGGTCCCTATTTTTCTGTTACTAATAATCTTTTTCCAAAAGCATCTCATTCAAGGCTACAGACTCTCAAGGCCTCTTTAGGCACCCTCACAATGGCAGATGCTCTTCAGTGGAGGCTGCTCTGGGGCAGTATTGGTGGAGCAGGGAAGGGGGAATGGTGAAAAAAAGAAAAGAAAATATTGCCAAACACAACGCTGCTGTCACTAGCATGACAGTGGCTTCATGATTGGTCTAAGCAACCTGGTTCGGTGCTCAGCCAGGGAGAGGGAGCCTGTACATGTTCTCAACCCAAACTGTGCAATACAGCCATGTGGAGAACGCGCTAAGTGCTCATGACTGGTTGCCCCCAAGATGGCTGGCCGAACCGTAATGTACACTTAAGTGCACAAACCACTCTTCCCCCTGCTGGCTGTGATGACAGCCAATCTCCGCCCCAAAACTGGCTTCAGCACGAAGAAATAAAATGATGATAACATTGTGTTATTATCATTTTATTTTTTGCACTTCTAAAAAGCAGTGGGACGACAGTTGCCCGCTTTAGTGGATGAGCCGCCATTGATGTCCTTGAGGATCTTCAGTTAACACCCTCGCTATATGAGAGAGCTCCTGGGAGCTTTGAGAATGCACTCAGCAAACTGCATTGCATGTTCATGCTACTAGCCTTGTTGGACTGGACAAAACAGGTTCAAGGAACATTATAGTTAGGTATGGTAAAAAAAATTATCTTACTTTACATGAAAAACAGAAATTCACTTAAAAACAATTGTTAAAGTGACATTGTAGTTAGGTGAAAATATAAGTTAAAATGTAACATTTAGACAGAAAACACATAAATTCATGTTATTGTTAAAAGAAGTAATTATAACTTACATGGCTTCACATATTACATAAGTTAGGCCATGTTATGTGATATCATTTAGAACCTCACTGATGACATTTGAAATGACATCATTAATGGCTTTACTGTCAGAAAACAACGTCATTTTAGTGTTAAATGAATTATTAGAACTTGCACATTCACCATGCATTGCTTATGGCCTCACCTGACTTCACATATTACATCAGTCATTGCATGTTTTGTGTTATAATTTATAACATCCCTAATGACATCTGAAATGACATCGTTAATGTCCTTACTGTCAAAACACTGCAATTCATAATATTGTTAAATGATGTTCTTAGAACTTGCACATTCACCATGCACTGCTTATGTCCTCTCATATGGCTTCACATATTACATCCGTCATTACATGTTCTGTGATATCTTTGATAAAATCACTGTTGGCATCTGAAATGACATCATTAATGACTCATAACTTGCACATTCTTCATGCATTGCTTATGACCTCATATCACTTCACATATTACATCAGTCATGACATGTTCTGTGATATCATTGATAACATCACTGATGCCATCTGATGTTTTTACCCCAATATGTACCCCAAAATAGGGCTATGTAGCTGCACAACCTTTTACCTACTTTTGTCCTACCTTGCCGTACATAACGGTTCTGGCGCTGACCTTTTACCTAGTTATGTGCTGAATAAATGTTGTGTGGTTTTCTTGGAAAACTAGCCTCATTTATTATGCATGAAGATTCTTAGTATCATATCTTAATCCCCTGTCTAGGACATGCACAGCAGGATGACCATCTTCTGTATAATAACTGTACAAAAGTCACCTCTAGCAACTTTCTTGGACAACAGGCCCATAGCACCATTACACATCTTGGTAGAACCCCTGAGGGTACCCTTCGGGTAGAAAAGAACCACATCTTCACTGGTCAATCAGAGGAGAAAGCTTCCTCGCTGACACAAGATGTTGAGGTCCTGCACGCAGCTTCAGCATACAGTGGTTTGACATCCCTTGCAGGGTTTCCAACTCAAGACCAGGACAGAGTCCTTCATTGTCTCCCATCAGGTAATGGGGTTGGCTCTTTCCTAGTGGATTCTAGGCTTTTACACCCACATCCACTTAGGTACACTTAGGTAGGGTTAGCATCTTAGGAGCACGCCTTATTACTATCACGTTCATATGCCTGCATATATTCACTGTTTTAGCACCATGGTAGAACTCTACCTTTTTTTTTGTCAAACTTGTTTTTATTAAGTTTTACAGAACATCAATGAACAAGCATGGCAGTGCATCTTATCTTTGCATTCGGATATCGCTATCAGCAGTCTATTACCATATACAGATTCTGTTCGGTTCTCATCTCATGTAGTTATTTCTTCAGGTATTACCTAGGAACCTTCATTACTAGTTGATACAACAAATGGAAAGAATAACAAATACAAATCATCTGTAGCGTCAGTCATTTCCTCCTCTCATATCCCTCCCCTTTCCCAGATCCTCTCCTTGTGAAGTGTAGATGTATTATTTCTCTCTTTTTTGAGGTACAGGGACAGGGGGGTGTAAAGAAGAGCTATAACCAGGACGGAGGGAGAAAATAATTCCTGGCGGGGCAAAATTAGCAACCTCGAATAGACAGAGTCTTCGGGATCCGGTGCAACTAATCTGATCCTGGAGTGGGTTCATACGTTCATTGTGGCTCTGATTAAAACTGGAACAGGTGCAGTGCTGATAAATAGTTGTCCCGCAGGCCTAGCAACATTAACTCTGGGGAGTCTGGTATGGGATAGCCTAATTTCTCTTTAATTTGAGCCAGGATTTCTGACCCAAAGGCTCGAATTGACGAGCAGTCCCACCGTATATGGTGGAAGTCGTCCAAGAGGCCACAACCCCTCCAGCAAAGGTCTGATGTGTTGGGGAATATTTTTTTCAGTTTCTCAGGATACAGCTACCAGTCATACATAATCTTGTAGTGGGCTTTGCGTTGACTGAGGGAGTGACAGTGGCGTTTTGTATCTTTCCAGAGGACTTTCTACTGAGTGTCTATGATATCCTGGCTTAATGTGCGTTACCAGAATTCCAGATATCGTGGGTTTCTAGATGGTAGTGTGTGCAGCAGCAGGCAGTAAAAGAAGGAGATGGCCCCTTTCATTGAGCTGGCACCTTTCACGTAGCGCTCTAAGGTCGTGAGCTCTCTAGTCCCCCCTTATCTCAACTCAGGTTGTAGGACCCAGTGACATAATTGAAGATCGCGAAAGTGTTCTGTGTTGGGTAGGCTGAAGTCCCTTTGGCAATGTGCGAATGCTAGAATGTCCCAGCTGTTAAATATGTCACTCGTCAAAGGAGCCTGGCTGTAGTGCTGGTGGGAAAGCAGGGTTGTAGTGAATGGGAGATAAATGAGAGGGGAACATGGTCCATTCTGTCTGCCTCAATATGTCATCCCATACTTTAAGCGTTGTTTTAGTGAGCGTACTAATGTATGCATTTGCTGGTCGGTCCACCTTTGGTTCCCATAGTAAATCCCATATTACTCTACCCGCAATCGCTCGGTCCATATGTAGCCAGTGTTTATCTGACTCACATTGGGACTAGTCAACCAGGACCCGAAGTTGGGCTGCTTTGTATTAGAAGTTCAGGTTGGGCATCGTCAAGCCACCCTCATCTGTAGGTTTTCTAAGAAGACTAAAGGGAAGCCTTGGTCTTTTATTCTGCCCTATGAATTTCTTAAGAGTATCTGGACCCCACACAAGAAGTCTCTTTCGAGTTCTATGGGCAGTCTCTGAAACAGATGAAGTAATTTTGGTAGGAGTACCATCTTGATGGCATGTATTCTGCCCAATCAGGAAAGGTAAAGGGGTGCCCATCTCCTTAGGTCAGGCCTTAGCTGGCGTAGGAGTGGAGGGTAGTTAGCTGCAAATAACCCTGAGATTTTAGGGGTCCATTTTATTCCCAGATATGTTAAGTCTTTCTTGGCCCCTGGAAGGAGGCTGAAGCCACCAGGTCTCCAATCTCCACCTCCAGTAGTGTTAGGTTAAGGAGAAAGGATTTATCTAGATTGATGTAGAATCCCGCTACCTCCTCGAAGCTTCCCAATTCTTCCCGGAGTGTTGTTATAGATTGTTGTGGGTCCGATATTGTTAATAAGATATCGTTGGCGAACAGTGAGATTTTATGTTCGTTGGCACAAAATTGAATTCCCTTAAGTCCTCAATTTTCTCTGAATCGTGCGGCTAACGGTTCAATGCTAAGCGCAAAAAGGAGTGGGGATAGGGGCAGCCCTGCCTCGTTCCCCGTTCCAGAAGGAAGGGGTCAGAGTCTACTCTGTTTACTAAAACTCTTGTGCTGGGGGCTGCAAAATTGGCCTTCATCAAATTAATAAACGTCTCACAGAAGCTGAATCTTTGGAGGGTCTGAAAGAGAAAGCGCCAGTCTACTCGGTCAAACGCCTTCTAGGCATCCAAGCTGAGAAGAACTGCGGGAATCTATTGCTTGTTTGTTTTTTCTATTAGGTGAATCACTCTGCGCACATTATCATGAGTCTGTCTACCCTTGATACATCCTGATTGGTCCGGGTGTTTCAGCCCTGACATAACATTTTCCAGGCGGGTACCTAAATATTTTGAGTATAATTTAGCGTCTCGGTTAAGAAGTGTTATGGGACTGCACGATCCACATTGCCTTGGGTCCTTTCCTTGCTTGGGAATCACAGTAAGAAGAGCTTCACTCATAGTGAGTGTTGTTTGTTTAGTAGTCACTATGTGATTAAAAAAGGCGGCCAGATGGGGAATTAGTTCAGTACTGAAAGTTTTGTAGAATTGTGTTGTCAGGCCATCAGGGCCAGGAGATTTGTGTAGTTTTAGACACCTGATCGCTCTCTGTACTTCTTCCTCTGTGATAGGTTCCCCTAGCTCTTCGTTCTGAATCAGTGTGACCTGAGAACTCTACCTTTTATTCACTCTGTTGGTGCTTGTAACCTTTTACATATGTTTCTGTCTAAAGATTGTTGCAGCAAACATGTTTTACACTAGAATGACGCTGGGTCAATAAATGCCTCTTGAAAACTTTCCCATCGTTTATCGTTATTAAATCTCATAATTAATCCAAGTCCTGCCCCAGTGCTGGTACTTGTGGTTTCTCAGGCATTGTAAGGAGTTACTATTATCAGCGCGGCGGTGATGTTCAGAACCTCCCTGAGCCACTTGGGGAAGAACTTTTCAATACTTCAAAGGGGCATTACAGCACCCACTGGGGTGTTAATTTGACTGAGGAACCACAAGTACCAGCATGCCTTCGGGCATCCCCCCACTGGGGCGGGACTTGGATTAATTATCAGGTGTCCCTCAGCACGGCCGCTTTGCTCATCTTTTAGTTGCCCGTGAACAAGGACACAAGCTGTTTGAAATGTGTTGGGCGGATGTACAAATAAGGGAGGAATCGTTGTTTTGCCGCTCAGACACCCTTCAATAAATGGTGTTTCAACTCCCTGGCAGTGGCGCCTCCTCATTGGGCGATTTTGTTGTTGGATATATATATATAAATACACACACACAGGCTCACACACTTACACACACAAAGGGCAGTTGTGCAGCTCAGTAAACTGCTCTGTTGCTGACATTATCTAAAGGCACTGTCATGCTTAATGACTAATTCGCTGGAGGAAAGAAAATCACCCTGAGACTTTTAATGCAAATTTCTCAACCCCACCCCAATCAGTATGTTTGAGTTTCAGAAGATGGATAAGAGTGCAAGGTGTCTGAGTTATTGAAGATGGCCAATTCGGGATGAGTGTTTTTAGGCAGGGATCATAAAATCTGTTTTCTTTGGAATTGGTAGTTTTTTGCCTTATCCCTAAGGTGCCAAGCTTCATCTATGAAGCAGCCTAAGTGTATGGTAGTTTCTCTTATACTCTCCAACAAGAGAAAAATCGTTGCTGATTTACTGTTACAAATGTTCTTTGGCTGTGGCCAATTGGTCCTGTCCCTCTCCTCTCCTTCCCTTTCATCCTCTGCATGAATCCTCTCTCTGAGCACAATCTACTCTGCCACGTGCACGTTTGACTATTTGCTATGTCAGTACATTTCCCACCACTCATTTACCAGATCACTCTCTCTTCTCCGTCTGCTGATAGTCATACCTATGCAACCTAACAATCCCTAATCTCCTCTAACTCATGTATAAATCCCACCAACCATGTGCTTGAGCTCACCTCCCCCAATGATTGCAACCAACCTCTATTACTTTAGTCCACCATAGCAAAACTGAAATGACTGCAAGGAATGGTTTGCTTCGAGTACACAAGATTAATCCCAATAACTAACAGTAACCAATAGCACTGAACTAACCATTAACCTTGGGTTCCGGAGCAGCATGCTGTCCATCGTAAAGCGTATATCAATGTCTCGTCAGGGGTAGTAAGAGCTATATAAATGCAATTACATTTACAATGTGTTCTAGTCAACAATACTAAGTGAATTAAGGATTCTGATCAGTAGCCACAGGATATGTAGGTAGCTATAGAAGTTTGGAGTCTTCAAGCCTGAAGTTAGTTTAGTAAAAAGAGTTTTGCCTTGTGCTATGCGAAGAAGCCTTTTCTCTAGTAGCTTGTTAGTTATAGACACGTCTCTGGCACTATTTGATTCAAAGCCTCAAAGTTTGGGCCAGATTATGCTCTTCCAAGATTCTAAGCTTATGTTGGGTAAAAGCACTCTCTGCTCTTGACAGCCCTGCTCAGCAGGTACCTATTTCGCTTTTTACTGATATTGGTTGTAGATGTTCGATCCAGTAAGTGCTTCATTTTAATTTTAGGAGGACCTAAGATGTTCCGACCAGAAAATATTTTTTAGAATGAATTGCTTCCTTCCATGCATGGTCTACCAAATGGCTTTGAACACTAAATTGGGTAGAAGAGGGGGATGTGTGCATCTAATTATTTAATCATGGCATATCCTAGATCTTTTTAAACCCCAAGCAGTGTTAAAGATTGTGAGATTCCAAATGTTTTTTCCAAGTTCTCCTTTCAAGATAGCCAGTCACTGATAGTTTGACTGCGGCACCCCAGATTTCAGCACCATAGCTTCCGATTTTGGCGTGCACCACCATGTGCAAGGTTTTTGGATTCACTTTGTCATGACTTCTGGAAAATGTATTGTACCTTTGGACATTCCTCATTCCTTAGTTAGGCTGCTCTCCAGATGAGATTACCAATATATATTGGTCTGTGTCACTCCAGGATATTCGAATACATTTGTGTTCAGTTGTTTGATTATATATGGTCACTGGTCTTCTCTGAGCCCTCTTCGATTTAGGACCCCAGGCAACAACCATAGATTTTTAGGGCTTTCTCATAGAAAGTTATAATAACAGTTCTTTCCCATGGTGATCTTTATATTATGCTTACAAGAATAGCCTTTGAAAGCTTCCAAAACTTCTGAGTATATGTAGTTTATGTACAGGTTGAACAGAAATGGGAGAATAGACCCCTGCTTCACCCCTCTATATCTAGTGAACTTTTTTGTCCTTGAGCAATTTAGACCTATCCTGACTTGGGCATTGGAATCCTTGTCGGGGCAGTTTAGGCCTATCCTGACTTGGGCATCGGAGTCCTTGTAAGAGCAGTTTCGGCCTATCCTGACTTGGGCATTGGAGTACTTGTAAGAGCAGTTTAGGCCTATCCTGACTTGAGCATCGGAGTCCTTGTAAGGGCAGATCAGGCCTATCCTGACTTGGGCATCGGAGTCCTTGTAAGAGCAGGTTAGGCCTATCCTGACTTTGGCATCGGAGTCCTTGTAAGGGTAGAACAGGCCTATCCTCACTTGGGCATCGGAGTCCTTGTAAGAGCAGGTCAGGCCTATCCTGACTTGGGCATCGGAGTCCTTGTAAGAGAAGTTCAGGCCCATCCTGACTTGGGCATCGGAGTCCTTGTAAGAGAAGTTCAGGCCCATCCTGACTTGGGCATCGGAGTCCTTGTAAGAGAAGTTCAGGCCCATCCTGACTTGGGCATCGGAGTCCTTGTAAGAGAAGTTCAGGCCCATCCTGACTTGGGCATCGGAGTCCTTGTAAGAGAAGTTCAGGCCTATCCTGACTTGAGCATTTGAGTCCTTGTAAGAGAAGTTCAGGCCCATCCTGACTTGGGCATCGGAGTCCTTGTAAGGGTAGAACAGGCCTATCCTCACTTGGGCATCGGAGTCCTTGTAAGAGCAGGTCAGGCCTATCCTGACTTGGGCATCGGAGTCCTTGTAAGAGAAGTTCAGGCCTATCTTGACTTGGGCATCGGAGTCCTTGTAAGAGCAGTTCAGGCCTTTCCTGACTTGGGCATCGGAGTCCTTGTAAGAGAAGTTCAGGCCTATCCTGACTTGGGCATCAGAGTCCTTGTAAGAGAAGTTCAGGCCCATCCTGACTTGGGCATCGGAGTCCTTGTAAGAGAAGTTCAGGCCTATCCTGACTTGGGCATTTGAGTCCTTGTAAGGGCCATCACAAATTCTCAGTGGATGCGAGGTGAAACTCATGCTTTTCACTAATTCTCAGTGAATGCGAGGTGATACTCATGCTTTTCAGTCTGTTCGGAAGTAGCTGGCAATTGACCATGTTTAAGGCTTGAGAGAAATCTATGAATGCAGATGACCCTAATTCACAAACATTATGTCATGCCCAAAGACAATGGAAAATAATCCAGGGGTAAGACATCATCCCGGGGAATATGAGTGTTGAACCTTCTGACTTATGCAATGAAAGAAGGCAAACACAAGTCATATCATGCTCCTTGCCCGCATGCATTTTACAAGTGAGGCACTTTACAGGTAAGCACTTTTCTAAATGTTCAAATCATTTTATTACGTTGAGCTTGATGTAGGGAGGAAACTCCATTCAACAGCTCCCAGTTGAGAATGAATAAGGGAACTGAGGTCCAGGAAACTGAAATGATTTGTTTTGGATCAAACAACTAGTCCTTACATGACCAAGAGTTTTTCTGTTTCTGTGGCAGATGTGCAAGGAGTCGCCATCATCCATAGACAAGCATCAAACCTCCTCCAGTTCACCCCAGGTAACACAAGATTACTCACAGCAGAGTTTGTAACTTCTGCCTTTGTAGGCCTGGGAGAGCTGTGCAACCTACCTTAGCTAGGAGGAATTCAAGTACATTTGTCTGAACCTCAAATACTGTGTGTTGTGGTCATGAAAGGAGGCTCAAGGACCACTTTGCCAAGCATTTGTGATTGGTGATTCAAGTCAATCCAACTTTCTTTTTGGTACAGATAGGGGTGGCGGAGTTGGAGCTAGGGTGCTGGGGGTATATGGGAGTAACTTTAGTACTCCGTGCACATTGTACCAATGGGCCTCCAACATTCCATTTGAGTGAAACACTCAACTTGTTTTAGGGACTGTGATGGATGAGAGGGGTGTTGCGGAAGTTTGCACCATTTATAAGGTACTAAGAAGAGATATGCTAAATCCCATGAAATGTATGTTTAAAGTTAGGGCCCTAGCGGAGCAAAAATGGCGTTTGTGACTTTAATGTATGGATTCAGTGCACAAGGACAACGCTTGCAGCTTTTGTCCGTAGATTCAGTGCAGTAGGAGAGTGAATGTGACTTCAATGTGTAGATTCATTACTGTAAGAGTGACTGATCCTTCGACCTAGGATTTAGTACACCAGAGCAATGAATGGAACTTCTTTGTATTGATTCAATGCAATGCAACAGTGCTTGTGACAACAATGTACAGATTTTAGAGCAGTAGCCAGGACTTAAAAGCCTAGGATCAGTGGATCTCTCAGGTCAGAATCTCTCAGGTCAGAAGTTCCCCTTACAGTAACAGTGCAGTAAAGCGAAGCCGAACACTACATAGATGTAAAGCAGTGTGACAGTGTCTGGGATTCCTGTATGGAATCTGTACAGTGTGGCTGCAGCTGACTCTCACGCCCATAAAGAGTGCTTCAAGGAAGGGCATGAAGTGTATGGAATCAGAGCACCAGGACAGTATCCGAGACTGCACCGTAGAGAGTCAATGCTGCAAGGCAGTGACAGAGACATCCCTGTAAATAATCAGTGAAGCAGGAGGGTGTCTGAGACTGCACAATCGGTGCAGTAGGGCAGTGACAGAGTATGTATGCCCCTGCACAGCAGACTGTATGAATCAGAGCATCAGGGCAGTTCCTGATCTTCCGCTGTGTATAATTACCAAAGCAGGGCAGTAACCGAGACTGCATGCATAAGTGTAGGAGGTCAGTCCCCCATACTCCACTGTAAAGCATTAGCACAGCAGTAACTGAGATTACATGCATCAGCGCAGCAGGGCACTCGCTGAGACTACATGCATCAAGCCCGGCAGGGCACTCGCTGAGACTACATGCATCAGCACAACAGGGCACTCGCTGAGACTATGCATCAGTGCAGCAAGGCACTCGCTGAGACTACATGCATCAAGCCCGGCAGGGCACTCGCTGAGACTACATGCATCAGCACAACAGGGCACTCGCTGAGACTATGCATCAGTGCAGCAAGGCACTCGCTGAGACTACATGCATCAAGCCCGGCAGGGCACTCGCTGAGACTACATGCATCAGCGCAGCAGGGCAACGGCAGAGACTGAATGTGTCATTGCAATAGGGCAGTGACTGAGACTTCATGCATCAGTGCAGTAGGGTAGAGACTGATACTGTATGCAGCAAGGCAGTGGCTGAGACTGTATGTATCAGTGCATTAGATTTTGGCTGCATGCATATGCACAGAAGGGTATTTATTGGCTGAGACAGCAGGCATCATCACAGCAGGGAAATAACTGAGACTGCATGCATCTGCACACCAGGGCAGTATCAGAGACTGAATGCATTAGCATAGCAGGGCAGTATCTGAAACAGCATGCACAGTGACTAAGACTGCATGCATCATCACAACAGGACAGTAACAGGGCTTGCATGCATCAGCAGGGCAATGACTGATTCTGCATGCATCAACGCAGCAGAGTAGTAGCTAAGACTGTATGAAGCAGGGTAGTTAGTGAGGCTGCATGAATCAGCACACCAGGGCAGTGACTGAGACTGTAACCATCGGCTGTGGTTGAAACTGCATGCAGCAGCAGCTCAGCAGGGCAGTAAAAGACTGCATGCATCAGCACAGCAGGGAAGTGACTATGACTATATGCAGCAAGGCAGTAACTGAAACTGCATGCATCAGTGCAGCAGGGTAGTGACTGTGATTGTATGCAGCTGCAGTGACTGAGGCTATATGCAGCAAGGCAGTAACTAAGACTGCATGCATCAGCTTAGCAGAGACGTGACTAACACTGTATATGCAGCAAGGCAGTAACTGAAACTTCATGCATTAGCACCCCAGGGCAGTAACTGAAACTTCATGCATTAGCACCACATGGCAGTAACTGAGACTGAATGCATTGGCACCACATGGCAGTAACTGAGACTGAATGCATTGGCACCACATGGCAGTAACTGAGACTGAATGCATTGGCACCACAGGGCAGTAACTGAGACTGAATGCATTGGCACCTCAGGGCAGTAACTGAGACTGCATGCATTAGCACCACAGGGCAGTAACTGAGACTTCATGCATTAGCACCCCAGGGCAGTAACTGAGATTGCATGCATCAGTGCAGCAGGGCAGTGACTGTGATTATATGCAGCTGCAGTGACGGAGGCTATATGCATATATAAGCACAGAAGGGCAACCACTGAGACTGCATACATCAGCACAGGAGGACAGTGTTTGAGTCTGCATGCATCTATTTAGCAGGGCAATGACTGATACTGTATGCAGCAGTGCAGAGACTGAGGTTGAATGCATCAGCATACCAGGACAGTATCTGAGACTGTAAGCATCGGCGCAGCATGGCACCAATTGAATCAGCACAGCAGGCAAGGGAGAGAGACTGTATATTTAAGGAGGCAGTGACTTAGACTATATTCATCACTCAGCATGGCATCACTAAAGCTGCATTCATTAATAGCAGGGCAGTATCTGAGTCTGTATGTATCAGTGCAGTAGGACAGTGATTGAGACTGTTTTCAATGCAGCATGGCAATGAATGAAACTGCATTCATCAGTGCAGCAGGGCAGTGACTAAGGCTGCTTACATTAAGGCATAGGACAGTGACTATATGCAGCAGGGTAATTAATTAGAGATTGCAATCATTAAGGCAGTAGGACAGTGACTGTATGCAGCAGGGTTGTGACTCAGACTGTATGTAGCAACGCAACAGGGCATTCACCGATACTGTTAGTACCAGGCAGTGATGGAGGCTGAGTGCAGCAGGGCAGTAACTGAGACTGTATTCACTGATGTAGCATGGCAATAAATGAAACTGTATTCATCAGTGCAGCAGGGCAGTAACTAAGACTGCATGCATTAAGGCAGTAGGACAGTGACTGTGACTGTATGCACCAGAGCAGTGACTGAGACTGCATGTATCGGGAAACAACCTTTACAACGCAAATATTACGACGAAGTACCATTACAACGCAACTTTTACCCTGCAGGTGCCATTACAACGCATTCCATAACAACGCATGGCATTACAACGTAGGTGCTATTACAACGCATGCCATTACAACGTAAGTATAGGTAAGGTAAGTATTTAGTTTTAGTATGGTTTTTTTTGTTTTAGTAATTAATTTATTTAAAATAATTATAACATTTTAAATACATTTATTATTTTTTTAAATTATTATTTTATTTTTCTAATGTATTTTTTATTTTTTATTTTTTACCCCTACACTATCCAGCACTTACCCTACTATTACACCCCCCTGGAGTTAGAATAGTAATTTTTACCCCTACACTTTCCAGCACTTACCCTACTATTACACCCCCCTGGAGTTAGGATAGTAATTTTTACCCCTACACTTTCCAGCACTTACCCTACTATTACACGCCCCTGGAGTTAGGATAGTAATTTTTACCCCTACACTATCCAGCACTTACCCTACTATTACACCCCCCCCTGGAGTTAGAATAGTAATTTTTACCCCTACACTATCAAGCACTTACCCTACTATTACGCACAAAAGGAGTTAAAATTATACATTTAAATATATTTTAAAAAATTGAACATTAATTACATTTATTTATTAAACAATTTTTTAATATAATTAATTTTAAATTAATATTATAAAAATTAAATACTTACCTATACTTACGTTGTAATGGCATGCGTTGTAATAGCACCTACGTTGTAATGCCATGCGTTGTTATGGAATGCGTTGTAATGGCACCTGCGGGGTAAAAGTTGTGTTGTGATGGCATGCGTTGTTAATGCATGCATTGTAACATCATACATCCCATGTATCAGTGCAGCAGGGCATTGACTGAGACTGTGTAAACCAGGGCAGTGACTGAGGCTGAGTGCAGCACAGAAGTGACTGAGACTGTGTACCAGGGCAGTGACTGAGGCTGAGTGCAGCACAGAAGTGACTGTGACTGAGACTGTGTACCAGGGCAGTGACTAAGGCTGAGTGCAGCACAGAAGTGACTGAGACTGTGTACCAGGGCAGTGACTAAGGCTGAGTGCAGCACAGCAGTGACTGAGACTGCATTCATCAGTGCAGCAGTGCAGTAACTGAGTCTGTATGCATCAGTGCAGCAGGGCAGTGACTAAGACTGCATGCATTAAGGCAGTAGGACATTACTATGATTATATGCAGCAGGTCAATGACTGAGACTATGCATCAGTGCAGCGGGGCATTCAATGGGACTGTGTGCACCAGGGCGGTGACTGAGACTGTATGCAGGGCAGCACGGCAGTGACTGAAACTGCATACATTAAGGCATAAGGACAGTTACTGTATGCAGTGGGGTAGTGACTCAGACTATAGGCAGCAAGGCAGTGACTAAGACTGCATACATCAACGCTGCAGGGCATTCACTGATACTGTGTGTACCAGGCAGGGACCGAGGGTGAGTGCAGCAGGGCAGTGAGTGAGACTGTGTGTACCAGGGCAGTGAATTAGACTACATGCATCAGAGCAGCAGGACATTCACTGATACTGTGTGTGCCAGGGCAGTGATCGAGGCTGAGTGCAGCAGGGCAGGGACTGAGTCTATATGCAGCAGCGCAGTGGCTGAGACTGTGTGTACCAGGGCAGTGACCGGGACTGAGTGCAGCAGGGCAGTGACTGACACTGCATGAATCCGTACAAGAGGTAAGTGGACTTCAGGTCCTGGCGTGGATGCTGCTGCAGTGCTGGAGATGAGAGCTGTCCCTTGAGTCATGACATTGTTAACAGTGTTACTGAAGACACGGGGAGGCACGCAGTGGGGAGGTGGTGGCATGAAGAGATCTCCAGAAAAAGAAGGTTTTAGATGGCACCGGGTCCATATGTACAACCCATTAAAAAGGGTGGTGGTATGTACAAACCCTATTTTGTGAGTCGTAATCAATTACTGCCTCGCAAATAGGGTTTCTGAGTCGCTATTAGGAGGGACAGTGCCAAGGGCATCCCTTTCTAATAGCGAGTTGCATTGTTTTGCGACCTAAACACTCGCAGTTTACCATCTACATCAAGTAAGTGGTAAGCAATCGAGAAGGGGTCCTTTGTTAATGGATGCAAAACTATTTTTTAAGAGCAGGCAGTGGTCCCAAGGACCACTGCCTACTCTTGAAAAATGAAACAGACAAGTTTCATTTTTCTTTTATAAATACATTCCTTTAAGTAAAACAGGCTGCATTAAAAAAAAAAAACTTTTTTATTTAAAAAGCAGTCGCAGAAATGGTGGTCTGCTGACCCCATCAGGCCACCATCCCTGTGAGTGCTGGCCATTCCCAATGGGTCGCAAATTGCACCTGACTCATCAACATTAATGAGGCAGGGCATTTGCAACCCTATAAGGAATCGCAAACAGTGTCTGAGACACTGTTGTACATTCCATTTTGCGTGTCGCAACACATCGCTTTTTGCGACTCACAAAATGGAATGGTCGTACTTCGGGCCCTAGGTCGCTGGGCAGAGGCGGGAGGAGGACGCTGGATCGGTTTTGGTTCACCTCTGGTTCTGGGATGGGGGGCAGTCATTAATAAAGGTGAACTTCACATATTGACCCCTGACCTACTTCTCCTCATTACGCAGGACGATTCCTTCCCGAACCAGACCTCGGAGGAGAGCGAGAACTGCGACAACAACACTGAAAAATTTGGTCTGAAAGGAGGGAGCTGCCACATGAAGTGTGATGTCCTGGTAAGTGTTTACAGGCTGCTTCTGTGTTAAAATGCAATACTCAGTGTCATGATAGTGACTGACTGAACGACTCTGCCTGAGGCAGACTGTGGGAGCGAGCAGCACCACTCTGTAGACTAAGGGACTTAAGTGAAAATAAGGTATCGCTCCAACCACACCACTTCCAGATAGTAAGTAAAATCTTTATTGTATGATTACCTAAAATCATTTACAAACTTCCAGATCTGACTCACAAACGTTTCGACAGTAAGTAAGAAATGTACTCAGATAGACTTACATCCACTTTTTGAGTGCATTGTTTGGGGTTCATGATTTTTTTTCCATTTCCATATGCTGAAATACACACGTGTTAATTTCCCCAGGCAGAGTGTCAATCTAAAATGCACTTGTCCATTTTCCCTTCCGGGGAAACCCTTTCTTCTACTCTCCTCCCAACTTGTGAGGGTGCAATCTCCCCACTTCAAGACCTGAAGACATATGTACGGTCTGGTGTTGACCTTGGCGAGAGGCCTTCTGTCTGTCATGGTGGCGAAGGACATTACATCTGCCGCCCTGGCCAGACTTTGCTTGCCATGTGTAGAGATCTCCAAGTCTCTGTGCCTTCAGAGAAACCACCACAGTGATTCTTCACCGCAAGTTTGGGACATGGGTGCTGCCTTCCAGGTGGCTGCGCACCATATTTTTTTGTTTTTCAAAAGCAAATTCCCACATCGGGAGTTTATTATTGAAAAATATAATGTAATGACCCCCACAATCTGAACATTTACTTAGGGTGTGGGTCTTTTTTTCTCAGCTCAGGGTTTTCCTGGCAGTGGCGGGCAGAAACAAAATGCATCTGTTTATCTGCTTCAAATAGGGCGACCAGTCTAATGACCTATGAACTGGTGTGTGTGTGAGTGTGTGTGTGTGTGTGTGTATATATATATCCACCAACGAATCTCTAAACCCACCTCCAGCTCAAAGGAACCAGCGAACGAAGGAGAACAGACCACGTAGGTACGGCAAGATGTTTCTTTTTATTGCCAAGTCTCACAAATGACGCGTTTCGGGCGCGAAAGCCCTTGATCACACAACAGTCACAGCAAACTTTTTCATTTTTAAATGCTTACAAGTGCACGCCCACCAACTTAGTCATGTGACCATGGAAAGTGAGGAAATACTTTGTGAACTCCATACATACAAATATATCTCTATGTGTATTTCTCGAATTGCTGAATACATCCATAAAAAATAGATATAAATATAGCAGCACTATTGGAAATATATACAATCACTGTTTAAATACAGATAAAACATGATCAGATGGATATAACTGTTTAAATACATATTGTTTTCTATTACCAATCATATTCTATTTTATATTTAAAACCAAACATATGGTTTTTATTCCTGTATAAATACAGACCATTTCTTCGTGCATATATATCCTTTGATGATCACTATTATTGAAAAATGTATTTGATATCTCTGGAGTTTATGTGCAAAATTTAGCAAAAACGTTTTGTAAAGTTGCTGTGCAAAAAACTGTGCAGAAAGCTGTGCAAATAGCTCATAGAATGTGCAAACCGCATGGTAAATAATATCCATCAATATCATGAACAACATTGAACCCAAATTTTTTGATAAAAATTGTAAAAAAATATAAATAACATTTTTAAACATTATCATAGCGGGAAAATATAGTAAAACATAAAAAAGGAGGAAAAAATACATATATACAAATTTACAACCTATCTGCTGTCCAACCTGTATGAAAAATAGTAGGCAATAAAACTCATCATAATAATTCATATCCTTTCTCAATAAACTCAATCCCCATGGCTAGCAAAAAAGATTTCTCCAAAAAAGGGGGGGAGAGAGAGAGAAAGAGGGAGAGAGACTTTTCATAAGACATCCAATAGACATCAGGGAACCTCAATGTCTATAGGAAATGATGCAACTCCTCAGTATTATTAAACTCATTAGGCCACTTGCTGTAAAATTCCAATCTCATCTTAGTTTCTAATTGATGCACCTGGCACTCACGATTACGACCCCTTCGTGGTTTGGGAATGGCTCCCACCACAAAATATGTTAGGCACGCCACATCGTTATTATGACATCTCTTAAAATGGCGTGCCACTGGGTAAGCCGAGTCCGAATACAGAATCGTTCGAAGATGCTGCAAAATCCTGACGTGCCCCTGTAGCTTGGTACTACCGACGTATCTCAATCCACAGGTGCACGTCAGGACATACACAGCATACTCCGTTCTGCAGTCATAACTGCCAGAAATTGCCACATCTTGAGTACTGAACGGGGTCCGAAAATGAGTAGTATTAATCCCAAACTTGCATGCTCTGCAGCTGGAACATTTTCGGAATCCTTGTGCCGGTTTAAGCCACATACTGCTGGAGATTGTTTCAGGACCATTTTTATCTAAAACTGTCCCCATATTTTTCGCTCTTCTGAAAGTTATGGTAGGGCCATCAGGCAGTCTAGAGCCAAGTATATTGTCAGTTAGAAGAATCGGCCAATTTTTCTTCACAATGGCACGGATCTTTTTCTCTTCATCACTGAAAGATTTTATTAATCTAGGGCCACTAATTTTAACAATCTCTCTCTCAGTGGCGTCTTCGGATTCTGACATTTCAACCCCAGACTCTCTATTGTTCAAAAGGCTTTCTCTAGATCTTGTTTCTGCTTTTTTGATTGCCTTTTGTAATAGCACCTCAGAATAACCACGTGCTCTTAATCTACCAATCATCTCACTGAGGCAACAGTTAAAATCCGACTCGGTACTACATATTCGTTTTAATCTTAAAACCTCTCCAAAAGGGATACTGGCAATTAGATGTTTGGGATGCAGGCTCGTGGCATGGAGAGTGGCGTTTCCAGCCACGGATTTCCTCAATAAAGTTGTCTCTATTCTTTCATTATGGATGTAAACTCTCACATCCAAAAATTCCACAGAAGTCTTTCCTATATGGGAAGTGAATTTTAGTTTGAGAGAATTCTGATTGATTTCATTCACAAAAGCATGGGCTTCTATTTCTTCTCCTTGCCATAAGATGAAAATGTCATCAATGTATCGGAGATGGCATATTATTTTTTCTCGACACCAAGTCTTGTGCTGTATTTTTAGGACCTGTTCCTCCCACCAGCCAACGTGTAAACACGCTTAGCTGGGGGAGAAACAGGAACCCATTGCTACTCCTCTCAATTGTTTATATAATTCTTTCCCAAACAGAAAAAAAATATTGTACAAACACCACTCAATAAGTTTGATGAGTTCATAAAATTCACATGGTCTGCTAGACAAAAAATATTCCACAGCTGCCATTCTTGTACATGATTAATACTAGTATAAAGCGACTCAACATCTAACGTTATCAACAACATGTCATCACTCCAATGTAAGTCTTTGATTTTGGCCAAGAAATCACTTGTGTTCTTTACATAACTCGGTAATTCCTTAACCAAATCTTGAAGAAAACAGTCAATATACCGACTCACTTGTTCCCCGGCACTTTTAATTCCAGAAACAATCAGCCTGCCGGGTACTGGCATAGTTTTCTTGTGAATTTTTGGTATTAAATATAACACCGGGAGGACTGGGAATTCGTTGTTCATAAATTTGAACTCCTCGTTGGAAATCAGTCCCTTTCTGCGCCATGATGATAATTGTTTAAGTAGAGCCTCTTTAGCTTTGGAATATTCTTTGTGAGTTGTTTTCTCATAGCAGTCTTTATCACACAATTGTCTATTGGCCTCTTTGATATAGTCCTTCTTAGGCCAGATCACCAAATTTCCTCCTTTGTCAGAATTTTTTATTCCGATTTCAATATTGTTGCTGAGTTTCTTGATTAGGCTTGCATATTACATCTTTTTGTAGTGAATTTTCTTAAATTTTTTACCTTTCGTGTGTTGATATAATTGTTTAATGCCGTTAATAACACAATCATGAAAGGTATCCACCATGTCTTTTGGCATTAAGGCATAAAACTTGATTTCTCTTTGTATGGGCTCAAACCCGCTCCCTTTTGTGTGTCACATTCTGTTCTCTCGGTCGATCCTCTACCCATCCCATCTCTCCAAACATGGTAAAAAATCCCTCAAGCACAAACTTCTCTGTCTTCACCCTGAAACCCTATTTGCAGACCATCATAATACCCTAAACTCCTCCATCATCACCAACTACATCTTCTACACTAAACGCACTTCTAAATGGAAAAGCCTTTTTCTCCGCCACCTCCATATCACTAATTCCCGCAATATCCCATATGGTTTAATACTCTCCACGTCTCCCTCTCCCTCCTTTCCGGGTGATATCGATATCTCTATCTTTAATTCACTTGTTGCTTTTAAAAACTCACCACGCGATAGCAAAGCACCAGGGCACCCACCTCTACCAACAGCACAGCGAGGAGCGGATCTAGCGCTCACTCGTGGACCAACAATTTCCTGCAAAAACGCCAACTCGGCGAGGACTGAGGCCACGCCCCCTGTAGGCCACGCCCCCCTACCCCCCACATCATGTGCTGCCACCGGAGGCGCAGCGGACGAGCGCAGCGGGAGCGCCGTTTGCGCGCCGAAGGCGCGCCTAAGGCAAGCCCGCCTGCGCTCGTCCGCGTTCGGACGGGCTCAGGGCCAGAATCCCTGCCGGACCCAGCTCCCACTAGGGTAATATACTCGCGTCGAGACCTTCTTAGTCTCAGACCCACCATTGACAGCACCTGCAACTATGCTCACGACTTAGACGGTCAATTTACTGGCTGCACAATCTGCCACCCAGCCCAGCTACAACTACCCATTCCACGCGTCTTTCACCCGAGTCTTAAACTTGCCTCACTGAACTGCAGGTCACTCCCCATGCACGCTCTGCTCATTAATCACCTTATAGAAGACCACGAACCAGACATTCTATTCCTTACGGAAACGTGGATCACCGACCACTCGGATTCGGATGTAGTCTTAGCCCTTCCCCCGGACTTTAATATCCAGTCCCAACCACGTCCATCTGGCAGAGGAGGTGGACTGGCCATCCTCTACCGGAATCATTTTTCCTGTAGAACTCTCGATGCACACATCTTGGACTCGGAAAGCCTCCATTTCACCATCCAGCTAGCACCGACTAGCACACTGTCAGGCCTCCTAGTATACCGCTCCCCTGGCCATTATGGCCCGTTTTCTAGCGCCCTCCTAGAATCAATAGCATCTCTGGCCCATTCCACCTCCAATTTCACTATACTAGGAGACCTTAACATCCATTTCGATGACCCCCTTGACACTGGGGCAACAGATTTGATCGCCGACCTGGCGGCCTATGGCCTTTTACTTACCAACTCCGGAGCCACACACATTAAGGGCCATTTATTAGACCCTGTGTTCACCAACCTCCATACCCTACAAACCAAAGAGTCCCTCCCCCTCCCATGGACGGACCACTTTCTGGTCCCCTTCCGTCTACCAGGGGATTTCAGGAAACCTCATAAACCTGCCACCTATACTACGGACAGAGCATGGTCCAGACTCTCGGCTGAGGATTGGGCCAAAGCCCTGGACCATACAACCCCTAGCCCCTCGGATGACCCAGACACCGCGGACAGAAAGTTCAGGGAGTGGATCTCCACCTCCCTCGACTCCATCCTCCCCATAAAAACCCGTGAGGACAAAAACAGGAAAACCAGATCAGCCCCATGGTACAGTCCGGAACTAAGAACTCTCCGCAAAGAGTGTAAAAAAGCGGAGCGACTATGGAGAAAGGACTGGCTCCATACTAGCAAGGACGCATACCGTAGCTCGGTGAGATCTTATAAAGCCACCTTGAAGCTCACTAAAGCCGCATACTACGACACCAGAATAAGTAATTCCACCAACTCGGCGAGAGAATCCTACCTCATCGCTAAAGAACTTCTGAAAATACCTGCGCCTCCTTCTTCCAACCCATCTTCGCCAGATAGAAGCGATGAACTGGCAACCTACTTTGACTCCAAAATCGCCCGTATCCTAGTCTCCCTCCCGCCTCCCAGTCTGCCTAACCCTAAGGACTTTGAGGCACTTACCAACCAGACAGGAAACATTTTGCACCCACAATTGACCACCTTTAGGGCAGTCTCACTGGACGAAGTAGGATCAGCCCTGGCCAAACTGAAAAGCGGCTCTCCTCTTGACCCCGCACCTATCAGATTCCTGAAAGCAGTTGTCCCCACCATCCTGCCCACCATCACGGAACTGATTAACATCTCGCTATCCCAGGGCTCTGTCCCACCGAGCTGGAAGAGCGCTGTAGTTAAGGCTCTTCTCAAAAAGCCCCAACTGGACTCTTCCGACCTGTCCAACTAACGGCCAATTTCGCTCCTTCCTAGTATCAGCAAAGTAGCCGAGAAACTGGTAAACGCTCAACTGTCCCAGTTCTTTGAGTCAAATCATCTTCTACGTCGGTCCCAAACTGGGTTCCGCCCGGGCCACGGCACAGACACCGCCCTCCTCGCTGTCATCGAGGAGGCTAGGTGCATTTTGGATTCAGGAGGATCAGTGGCAGTGATCCTCCTGGACCTCAGTGCAGCCTTTGACACGGTGAATCACCGTGTCCTACTCCACCAGCTGGCCGTGGCGGGACTCGCGGACACGGCACTTGCGTGGATAGAATCTTTTCTATCAGGTCGCTCCTTCCAGGTTTGGGACGGTAATTCCCGATCAGCCCCTCTCCCCCTCACTAGTGGAGTCCCCCAGGGGTCGTCATTAAGCCCTACCTTGTTTAACGCCTACATGGCCCCCCTCGAGGATGTCGTCTCCCCCTTCGGAATCAAGATAGTGAGCTATGCGGACGACACGCAACTGGTCGTCTCACTTTCTCATCTTGACAATCACCCGGACAATCTGTTGAACTGCCTCCAGGAAATCCACCACTGGATGTGCGAGTCATCTCTGAAGCTCAACGGATCGAAAACCGAAGTTATGCTCATGGGCAAGAAATGGACCACCATCCCCCCATCGGTCTGGCCAGACGTTTTTGCTGAGGTGCCCACCCCGAAACCAGAAATCAAGACCTTGGGAATCTGGCTTGAGCCAGAGCTGTCCATGAAGACCCAGGCAGCCAAAACAGCAGGCACCTGCTTCGGACTCATGCGTTCCATCCGCAAAATCCTCCCAATACTTCCGCCCCTATCTAGGAAACTCTTGATTCAAGGTTTGATCCTCGCTCGGCTAGACTATAGCAACGCTGTCTACCTGGGAGCCCCTGAATCCACCCTGGCCAAACTCCAGCGAACTCAAAACGCAGCAGCCCGGCTCCTTATGGGCCTTCCTTCAAGAACCTCGGCCAGACCAGCGCTCAAGGCCCTACACTGGCTTCCAGTGCGTCAGAGGGTAGAATTCAAAGCGATGTGTACTGCCCACAAACTCCTCAATGGGCTCGGCCCCTCTATCCTGAGAGACATGGTCACCCCTCACAAGGCCCCTAGACTTCTACGCTTGGACAACGAACGTTTGGCCATCGTTCCGAGATTTAGGAAGGCGCGCACCGGCGGTAGACGGTTCGCAGTAAAAGCTTCCGCAGGATGGAACTCACTCCCCCGCTGCCTGCGACTGGAACCCTGCCACCTCCTCTTCCGTAAAAAATTTAAAACTTTGCTTTTCCCCAAATAAGCTCCCTTTTCCCCTCTGGCCTTCACATGTATCATTAGCGCGGGGATGCCTCCGGGTCACCAGGCGCTTTATAAATCGCTAAATAAATAATAAAATAAAACATTGAATTTGCTCAAACGTACTTGCGTGGCTAAATCCGAATCTGGTCCAGATGGTTGGGACAAAGTCGCTGCATTGGGATCATGCAGAGTTAAGAGGTTTGATATGTCAGAGGATAACAATTTCTCATTGCTGTCAGGCGCTGTGCCCTTCACGCCATCTATATTGTCTTTTGCTGTCTTTAAAGCAAAGAATTTCTGTAGTTTTAACTTTCTAATGAAACAAAATACGTCAATACGGGTATTCGCATAGTTGAAGCTTTGGCCAGGACAAAAATATAAACCTAAAGACAACAACTGTTCCTCAGCTCTAGTTAAAACAACTGAAGACAAATTGATGATACTATTGTTCATTACTTCTGTTTCCCCTTCCAAGTGCTTTTTTTCTTTTTCTTTTGTTGATTTTTGTCTGCATTTGCGTTTCCTCTCTCGTCTCCGCTTGTTTTTTCTTTTTCTCCTTGCTTCTTTTGTTGCCTCGGTCTCAAGGTCTGCAGCCTCTCTTCCACCTAAAAATCAATTTCTTGTTCGAGATTTAGTTTGGCTGGGGCTGGCTGCCGTAAAAAATCAGAGTCACAGCTTGAATCGCTAGTTAAAGAAACAGTATCTGAGGTAGTGTCAGCACTCTCCAATTTTTCAATTACACTTGATCTTAAATTGGAAATCAATATTTTGTGCGGCAGAGTTGTCGCCACTTTTTTGCTGAATTCCTGTCTCTTAACAGCACTGTATTTGCGGGTAAAAGTAAATATTTGACCGTTATTGTAATCTGCCTGATCTCTTTGCGAATTTGTGTGCCTTCCTGATTTTTATTTTCTCTTCATG
Organism: Lissotriton helveticus; assembly: GCF_964261635.1. Taxonomy (NCBI): domain Eukaryota; kingdom Metazoa; phylum Chordata; class Amphibia; order Caudata; family Salamandridae; genus Lissotriton; species Lissotriton helveticus. The sequence continues at coordinate 1,395,148,529 of NC_136057.1, forward strand.
CTTGTTTAAACGTTCATTCATGGCATCAAGTGACTTTTTAGTTCCAGCAGAACCAGCATCTTCTTTGCTCTCTATTTCAGCATTGATCCTTTTAATTTCTTCCAAGATCGCCGTTCGATCCACTGAAGCATATTTTATCAAAATGTGCACAAGATTCATCGAGGCCGTTAAGTTACTCTCGCCCCACTCCTTTAACATTGCCGGATTCGATTTATCAAAACTTGGAGCCAGAAGAATACGCAAACCGCGTTGGACCCTGTCCACCTCCGCATATTTGCTTAGGGAGCGGTGCTCCCACCACTTGGTAATTTAGAGTTTTTTATTTCTCTCCAAATCTCTGATTAGAGTCTTTCAACTGGGATTACTTTCATTAAGATTTTCTTGTGCATTATTAATAACGTTCGTATTCACTGGCAGGTTCCCAAACAACTCGTCAGCTGCCTCCTCACGCTTGCGAACAGTTTCCGCTGACATAGTGACAATTGGTCTTATTTCCTTGTGTAGCCAAGAACACTCGCTGCTACAGTTTCTAAATGCCGTCCAAGACATTTTCACCTAAAACCACGCCTCTTTACACTCACCGCGTCCGCGGGCTGGCGTTCCCCGGCAGTCCTCAGACTTTCTCGGAAACCAGTGCTTCGGTGCTTCAGCTTGTCTCGGCATGTATAGGGGGCAGCCACCGCAAATTCCACCACGGTGTCCCAAGTAAACAGTTTGAAGGCGGCTGCCGCTTGCGAAAAGGGAGTCTGTTAACGGAAGCAAACCGACTTCCGCGATTGAAATCAACCAACGAATCTCCAAACCCACCTCCAGCTCAAAGGAACCAGGGAACGAAAGAGAACAGACCACTTAGGTACGGCAAGATGTTTCTTTTTATTGACAAGTCTCACAAATGACGCGTTTCGGGCGCGAAAGCCCTTAATCACACAACGGTCACAGCAAACTTTTTCATTTTTAAATGCTTACAAGTGCACGCCACCAACTTAGTCATGTGACCATGGAAAGTGAGGAAATACTGTGTGAACTCCATACATACAAATATATCTCTATGTGTATTTCTCGAATTGCTAAATACATCCATAAAAAATAGATATAAATATAGCAGCACTATTGGAAATATATACAATCACTGTTTAAATACAGATAAAATATGATCAAATAGATATAACCGTTTAAATACATATGGTTTTCTATTACTAATCATATTCTATTTCATATTTAAAACCAAACATATGGTTTTTATTCCTGTATATACAGACCATCTCTTCATGCATATATATCCTTTGATGATCACTATTATTGAAAAATGTATTTGATACCTCTGGAGTTTATGTGAAAAATGTAGCAAAAAAGTTTTGTAAAGTTACTGTGCAAAAAACTGTGCAAAAAGCTGTGCAAATAGCTCATAGAATGTGCAAACCGCATGATAAATAATATCCTTCAATATCATCAACAACATTAAACCCACATTTTTGGATAAAAATTGTTAAAAATATAAATAATATTTTTAAACGTTATCATAGCGGTAAAATATAGTAAAACATAAAAAAGGAGGAAAAAATACATATATACATATTTACAACCTATCTGCCGTCCAACCTGTATGAAAAATAGTAGCCAATAAAACTCATCATAATAATTCATATCCTTTCTAACTATCCTGATCGCTATGATATTAGGGAACCTATATATCATGTATATCACCAAAGAATGAAGAAGCCACAACTCAATGACATGCTAGCATTTATTCCAAATGGATTGGCAGCATTTTAATCCTTATGCATTTCCGCCAGAGATAGCCTTGTTCACAGGTGAGTAATGTTGTAGTGCGAATTACTTTGTGCATTATCCCAGTGATCATGTGACTCAGGCAAGATACTACTACACCCAGCATGCACTAAAAATGTAAAAGTAAAATCCGAGCACCCCTCTAGCCCCAGTTTTTCTGGATCTGGCCCATAGTAAGATATTACATAAAATAGAGTGCAGGCTTTTAATGTTCTGGCATCAGGTGTGGTCTACAGAAGAGCTTGCCTCCTACCATGTGGGTCTTATCACTTCCCCAAAATTCCTTCACTGCGTTCCCTAAGGGCACTTTTGATGAAACTTGGGATAGAACTGTACTGGACCACTCAGGAGAAGCTGTGTTTGATATCCAGAGGTAGAGTTAAAGAAATTTACTGGGAACATATCCTTGTGGAGAGTGTGACCAACCCTAGGCATTTCGCTCACCCTAGCGTTCATAGACTTTAAACCCTGTTCATAGACTTTAAACCCAAATATACCATTGACAAAATTGTTCCAGTCTTGGTGCTCAAACTGTATCTTCAATTTAGATATAGGACACTTCCTACTAAAACGTTCTTCAGTAAATGGCTATCTCAAGTCCCACTTGATGATCAGTGTCCAGCATGTGGGGGAGGAACCGAATCCTTGGTACATTTACTATTGTGTTGCTCATGCTCCGTAGATAACCCCTGACGAAGGGCCAAAAAAGGTCCAAAATGCATTGGGTGACAAAGATTATCTACGGAGGAATACTTATGTGACATTCCATGCTTTAAGATAAGGCCAGGAGGCATGTCTATAGCATTAAGGACATTATGTAACCATAAGTGTCTATCATGTGACCGGATGAACAATGATGAACTGATGAAAAGTTGTGGATAAAAATTAAATAAAACTTTCAACTAAGTGGATCAATTGTAGCATTAATGTTATGCATCAAGCAACACTGTGAGGCCGGATTGTGGCGCAACAACGCCACATTATCTTAAGTACATCCTCTAGGGTCCCCCAACACCCCCAACGCTGTTGTCAACCGTTTATGTTTTTACATAGTGTATGGATTGGGCATCTTCCTCTGGTTATGCCCAGTGACTCGTAACTCCATCAACTGGTGTGGCCGATCCCATCCCAGTAACCATTCAAGAACTCGCATAGAACACAAAGTGAATTATAGATTTGTAGCTTGCTCTTCAGGGAATATTTAATGACATGCACTTTACCTATTTCTTTCAGGAAGAAGGGAACATTGAGAGTAAAAAGTTGTACGGTAAGGGGACTTTAAACTACCCACAATCAGCCTTCTCCCAGCAAGCAGTCAAACAAAATCGCAAATATAAGTGACACCTTCCATGCACCCATGGATGCCAAAGGTTCATTGGCACTGCTAGTGGCAGGCCCATGTTTAGGTCATGGCTAAAGACCCATTTAGCTGCCTGCTGGCAAGACCTATTGCTTCTGTCATATATTACATTTACTTAGAGTGGGCTTTGGGTCAGCCCCTAACTTATGATTGGATATTTTGTTATCTATTTAAGTGTCTGATTTTGATTTGAAGACTTCCCTCCTTATTATGCAGAAGCATTGTGGTCTCTCAGTATTGTTGTTGGATGAGTTGTAGTCTTCCACTGCTTTTTTTTAAATGTATATATATATATATATATATATGTGTGTGTGTGTGTGTGTGTGTGTATATGTGTTTATATTTGTGTATATATATTTATTTTATACATATATATATATATATATATATATTATATATATATATTATATATATATATATATATATATATATATATATATATTACCTACTGGCGGTCGCCAGTAGGTAATTATAGTTAGGATCGATTTCCATAGGGAAATCGCAACATTCTATTTGGAATAACTTTGGCGCTGGTTGAGGAATCAGCCTGAATTTTACAGCAACTTTGCCTCGCGGCGCTCCGCTCCTTCCCTGAAAGTTTGGGGGGGATTCGTCAAGCGGGGGCCGAGATAAAAGGGGGGTCCCAAAACGTGTTTTCCCCATGTTAATTTCCATAGGGCGGTCTGTCGCACTTTTAGCTCGAACGGCTGAATGGATTTTCACCAAACTTGGCAAAATTGTAGGGACTGGTAGCCCGATGTGCCTTTGCTATGTCTCAAGATATGTGGTCCAGAGGATTTTGAGTAATTTAGGTTAAAAAAAATTATATATCTGTAAGCGCGCCCCGGTGCGCGTACCGGGGAGCGCTCCGGGCGCGCCACGCGACCTGCGCACGGGAAGCTGATTGGCTCTCGGGTGTCTGTAAACATTCGAAACAGTTCGCAGCGGCCGCCATCTTGTGTCTCGGTAGGATCGAGACACAAGAGGTGGTAAAAACAAAAGGGAAAATAATGAAAAGGGGGCAGGGTACACCCCCCTGACCCTCTAGGTTTGATGTGGGGGCCATAAAAGGGTCCCTCGGGTAAAAAAAAAAATTTTGTTTTTTTTCGATTTTCGCTGGGGGAGCGCCCGGTACGCGCACCGGGGAGCGTACCGGGGAGCGAATCAAAAAAAAAAGAGATTGCCAGAGTGCTAAACATTTTAGCAATTTTTTATAAATGGGAGGTAGTTCTGAAAAGAACTTTTTTTTTATTGTTTTTGTTGTTTTATATTTTTTTTATTTTTCTGAACATTTTCTTTTTTTTTGTATTTTTTGAACAATTTTATATATTTTTTCTTTTTTTTGGGCGGAACAACGAAAAACAGGCATTAGAAAGGGCTCAACAGGAGCAAAAAAAAAAAATATTTCTTGGGGTGTTTTGAGCACTTGTGGTTTTCAAATGCTCTATTAATTACAACGATACTCCTCTCCCCATAAGAAATTAGTGCACCACAATAAATGCACACTAGCTTCAGGTGCACAAAATTCTTTTGAATACTTGGGACCGTCTCCCTCGCCTCTGGTCCTGATAGAGTTTCCTGTGACGATATACTGGCCACAGGAGTTGGTGGGTTATCCTGGAGGTGACGCACCTCAGCAACGCTATAATTGATTGGATGCCACCTCTGCATGTGGCGGTGCATAGTATAGTTTCCAAAACTATACTTTTTGTCTGTGCCTCGGGACAGAACTGCATTGCAAATGAGGCATGTCACGTACCGGGTATTGACCTTTTTTTGCTCTCGAGGGTAAGAAAAAAATTGCCATATAAAATTGTCTATGTGGTGGGATTGCCGGGGCTCTTCACGCAAGAACTGCCTCGGCTCTACCTCCTCTTCCTCTTCCTCTTCCTCTGGGTTTGGAAGGAACTGTGCAGGTGGTCCTTCCTTCCTAGGTGGTTGTGGTGGTGGTGGGGGTCCACTAGCTGCAGCTACTACAGATGCCATGACTGAACAAGTAGAAACAGGTCTTCCTCTCACAAAGATGAAAGTCAGAGTGAGGAAAAAAGGTGGGGTTTTCATCATTTGGGAAAAAAAAGTGTTCTGGACCAATGAAAAGTGTTATTTTCAAGTCACATGATCCAAGCTTTCATCATTTGGAAACCAAAACTGATCTGCACCAATGAAAAGTGTTATTTTCAGATCACATGACCCGATGCGCTTACGCTACGCGCCCCGGGGCGCGCCCCAGGCGCGTCGCGTAAGCGCGTCATGACGTTGCGCGATCGTATGCGATCGCGTGATTCCGGGTGCGCTTACGCAGTGCGTCATATGACGCATCACGCGACTACGCGAAATGTCATGATGTTGTTTTCGTTCGCGGGAATAGCGCTCTCGGGACGCTCCCCGGTACGCGCCCCGGGAGCGCTCCGGGGCGCGTACCAGGGCAAACAATAAAAAAAAAATATTTACACAATTTAAAATTCGTTATAAAAATTATTACTTTTCATACCTATAGAGATTTGCTATTAAAAAACCTATGAAATTCACTGAAAAAACCATAGGTTTCACCCCAGTTATAGTTAGGAATTAGCATTTAAAAACCTATTAAATTCACTGAAAAAACCATAGGTTTTACACCAGTTATAGTTAGCTGGAAATGCCATGAGTGATGTAATATGTGACGTCATCAGCAGTGCATTGCACGCGCAAGTTATAGTGAGTCCAACTAACTATAACGTGGGAATTTCAATGGTTTTATGCGAGTAAAATTTCCAGCTAACTATAACTGGTGTAAAACCTATGTTTTTTTCAGTGAATATATATATATATATATATATATATATATATATATATATATATATATATATATATATATATATATATATATCCATATCCATATCCATACTAATATTATAAAGAGAGAGCCCAAACCTTTGAGGCGGGTAATCTCAGTAACCAAAGCACCAATCACAACACCCAATACAGCGTTGGAAAGGGCAGTTGCAGCAGAAGGACATAGGCTATGCAGACGGCCACCATATCTTTTTTTTTTCCTGAGATTTATATAGCGCGAACTTGACCCAAACTGAATCAGGTATCAGAGCGCTTTACATAGCACCAGTTACGTTACATGAGGACACACATTCATTTTTGTTAGGCACGGGGAGATTAAGTGATTTGCCCAGAATCACAGGATGTTTGGCGTCGTTACCAAGACTCGAACCCAGATCCCCAGGTCCGAGGTCGAGTGCCTTAGCTGTTAGGCCAACTCCTCTATACATTTAAAAGGTAAAAGAACCGTGCCAGCAAAGTAGTCCCTTGTGGGCGTGTCTGCGTTGTGCTGGGGGCGTGACTAACGCTGGGGGCTTGTGGTACGGCCATCACATCGCGGGCTGTGGGCGTGTGTTGGGGGCGTGACAAAAAGTGGGGGGCATGGCAAACGCTGGGGGCGTGTGTCCGCCCTTCATGCCATGTGAGTCGTACATACAAGCGCCAATTACATTGCTGCGCAGCATCAAGGGGCACGCTGGGGGCGTGTCCGGCCTTCATGCCATGTGAATGCAATTGCGCCGCATCAAGGGGCACGCTGGGGGCGTGAGAAACGCTGGGGGCGTGTTCTATGTTCCGCTCTTCATGCCATGTGGGTCGTACATTAATCAGAAGATCGTCTGCTGGGGGCGGGACAAACGCGTTCACCTGGAGGCCTGGTAAGTAACGTTCTCTTCCAGGGGATCCTCATCAATAGTCATAAGCATTAGAATATTCCCGCCCATGCGCGGGACCCCGGAAACACTATATTATATGTGCCCCACATATATATACTCATATATATATAAATACATATATATATATATATAAAAAACATGCAATAGCAGCCAAATAAAATCAGAGCTGAAATATGCTGTGTAGAATTTCCACCATACATGAATAATAAGCATTAGAAACATGAAAAACAACAACAACGTTTGTTTAGAAACTGTTTTAATGCTCAGAAAGCAGTAGAAATTCTCATAACTCACTGGAAGCATAGAAAGCTCCCAGGCTGCATTGCAAACACACAGTCTAAAAAGACTGAAAAGCTAACCTGTAGCTGCATAGCAATAAACTGACACCGTGCCTTTAAGGCACCCATGACCCCCAGTATCCCATCATGCCTCAGGGGTGACAGCTAGGTCAGTTGTTCTTTCCGGCTCCTTCAGGAAGGATCCTGGTTACACAGCTCCACTAATTTTCTGTTTTCTGACAGAAAAATACTTCACTTTTGTCTATTTTTTACACTTACTTTGACATTTAACAACTAGTCAAGTAAGATACTGTCTTTTTTAGTCAGTTTAGTGAACATTTTATTCTGAGAATGCCTTCACTCTTTGACAAATGCCCATCTTGTGGCAACAAGAAGGCAAAATCAGACAATCACGACGTCTGTATCTTGTGTCTGCCTGAAGATCATGATCCAGACACCTGTCCTCACTGTGAACACCTGTCAGGAAGAACTCTTAAAGACAGGGAGAGGATTTGCATTTATGGCCTGGCTCACAGGTCATCCAGAGGATGATCTCCGGTGAAGAAGGGCTCCAAGAAGGCTCAAACATCTTCAAAAAAGAAGTCTTCACACCCTTCAACATCAGCGTCGGGCTCGGCGCTGAGAAAAGAACCACCGGTGGATCAGCTCTCGTCTAAACTACCGTCGATGGCGGGCTCGCCGTCGAAGAGAAGACCAGGTACGTCGACGACGTCGAAGGATCCAGTCCCGTCGTCATAATCCCCTCCGCCGTCGTCAACCGGGCGACGATCGGCGTAGAGGAATGTGACTCCGCCGCCGTCAACCGGGCGACGGTCGGTGTCGAGATCAAAGGGCCCTCCGCCGTCGTCAACCTGGCGACGATCGGCGTCGAGGGAGGTCACTTCTCCGCCATCGTCATCCAAGCGACGTCCGGCGTCGAGAAGCGTGATCCCTCCGCCGTCGTCTAAGAAACGACGTTCGGCGTCGAGGACCAAGACCCCTCCGCCATCGACAGGGAAACGTCGATCGGCGTCGAGGACGCAGTCTCCGTCGGCGTCGAGGGTGTCCAATACCCCTCCGCCGTCGTCGCATGGACATTCGACGTCGAGACAAAGGACTCCGTCGACGGCTGTTCATCACCGGTCGACGTCGAGACAGAGGACTCCGTCGACGGCTGGTCATCACCGTTCGACGTCGAGGCAGAGGGCTCCGTCGACTGCTGGTCATCACCGGTCGACGTCGAGAGACCATAGATCCTCGCATCGGTCGCCGTCGAGGCATTCGAAGTCGAGATTGTTCGACCCGCCGACCCCCCAAAGGCGTTCGGCGTCGAGAAAAGAACGCTCGACGTCGAGACATTCAGAAAGAAACTCTGTTGTCATGGTTACGGAGTCAGCTTCTTGTCATTCCACTTCACAGTCTTCTGGCTCCTCAACAGGATCCTCGAGGTCCAGAAGCCCTGTCCGTAAGTCTCCTGTGCGTCAGCCAGATCCTTCGGCTGCGGAGATCAGACTGTCACCTAGATGGTACAGATCATTGGACCATTGGCGAAATTCAGGGGCTGCCAAACGTATGTATGATTAAGCCAGCTCTCAGCACGGGTCTCCTCTTCAGAATCTGGTGGAAGAGATGGACAAGCGTAGTCCTCCCAGGCGCAAATCACCTGTGAGAACACCAAACAGATCTCCCAGAAGGGAACTTCCGGTTAGACCCCGATCTCCCAGAAAAGACAGTCCGGTCATGCCTCGCTCGCCCAGAGGGGAAGATCGGGTCAGATCTCGCTCTCCTAGAAGGGAAGAGCATTCAAGAAGATCGCGGGAGAGGAGGCACAGAGCTCACCGTAAACGTCGAAGGACTCTGTCTACTTCATCTACCTCTTTGACCAGGTCTTCCAAAAGAGATTACTCTCCTACGCTGACGGATAGTCCTACCTCTAGATCCTCTCCAGGGGATGACATCGGCACTTATCTGGATGTCCTTCAAAGAGGAGCTCAGAAGCTGAGCATTGAAATGTCTGTCCCTCAAGTTACTACGACAGTCATTTTTGAGACTCTGCACAAAAAATCTATCTCTCGTCCACTGCTGCCTTTAGTCCCGGCTATCAGAGCGGTTCCAGCCCGCATACAGAAAAAATACAAACCGGCTTCTTCTGACCCAGTTTTTGTAAAATCTGACCCTCCAGCAGACTCTGTGATAGTGGCAGCGGCGAGAAAGACTCATGCAGTGGCCGCTACCTCTTCAGTTCCACCAGACAAAGACAGCAAATCTCAAGACTCCTGGGGTCGCAAGGTTTGCAATTCAGCTGCCTCCACGCTGAAGGTCTCCAGTGCGGCTGCGCTGCTGGGTAGATACGACAGAGCCTTATGGGACTCCATGGAAAGGTTCAAGTCCAAACTGCCAAAGGAAGATCAGAAGGACTATGAAGAGACTATGACAGAAGGATGTCTGGTGGCGAACCAGTTAATAAGCACAGCTGCGGATGGTGCAGTGCTAGCGGCGCATTCCTACTCACATGGGGTTTGTACCAGGAGGTCGGCTTGGTTGCGCCTTACAGGGCTGAAGCCGGATGCGCAGCATCGCATCCTCAATCTTCCCTTTTCGGGTTCCTCTCTCTTCGGGGAGCATGCTGACGAAGAGATGACCCCTATGAAGACAGAACTGGACACTGTAAAAGCGGTGGGTTTGGAAAAGAAAAAATAATTCAAGCACCGCTTTAAGACCAGCAGGGGGAGAGGGGCTCAACAGAGGGTTCAAACCCCTCAGTGGTCCCAAAGTAAGAACCAGGGGAAAACCCAGTTTCGAGGCAAAGCCAACAGAGGTAGAGGAGGTCACCAACAATCCTCTAACACCACGAGAGGAGGAAAGGCCTGAGCAGTGGCTTCCTCTGGCGCCGTTGCCCACTCCAGTGGGAGGAAGTGCTTCACAACACCTGGCAGAGTGGGTCAGCATCACAAAGGATCAGTGGGTGCTGAATATACTGCACAATGGATACAAACTTCTTTCCGTGCGCTTCCAAAGAGCATTCCTCCAAAGAACTCTTGCCCTCACCAGCTAAGCTCGCTCCGAAGAGAGGTGAAAGTTCTACTACAAAAAAGAGCTATAGAGGAGGCTCCCCCCTCCCACAAAGGAAAGGGAGTCTACTCCAGGTACTTTCTTGTCCCCAAAAAAGATCAGGAGGACAAGTTCAGACCAATACTCGATCTGCGTCTCTTGAACAAAGTCATCGTCAGAGAAAAGTTCCGCATGTTAGCTCTTCACCAAATATGCCCACATCTTCAAACCGGAGATTGGATGTGTTCGGTGGATCTGCAAGATGCATACTTTCACATTCCGATTGCTCTTCAGCATCGCAAGTACTTGAGGTTTGTAGTGGGAAACAAACACTACCAGTACAAGGTGCTACCCTTCGGTCTCAAGTCCGCACCACGAGTCTTTACCAAATGCATGGCAGTGGTGGCGGCTTTTCTTCACAAAAAGGGTCTCTTCATCTACCCATACCTGGACGACTGGCTCCTAAAGGGCTCGTCTCCGGTTCAGGTAACGCACGATCTGCAACTTTGCCTACACCTGTTGCACAAACTCGGTCTCCATGTAAACCTGGAGAAGTCAGTCCAGCAGCCGACACAGTCCATCCACTACCTAGGCTCAATTCTGGACACAAAATTGGGAAAAGCGTTTCCTTCGGAGGAGAGACTTTTTTCCATGAGTCAGAAATGCGAGATTCTGCTAAAGTCTCGGTTTCCAACAGCCCGACAAGTAGCATCCCTGTTGGGTTCCATGGCGTCCTGCATTTTCCTCATTCCAAACGCCAGGCTGAGAATGCGTCCTCTGCAACAAGCGCTAGAGGACCAGTGGGACCAAGCGACAGGGCATTGGGAAGATCGTATCACTCTTTCCCAAGCGACGAAGGATGCCATCAAATGGTGGACTCGGAGAAAGAATGTGCGGGTGGGAGTACTTTTTCACCAACCTCTTCCATCCCAATCTATAGTGACGGATGCCTCTCTGCAAGGCTGGGGAGCGCACATGGGTCCACTTCAAATACAAGGTCAGTGGTCTGCGCAGAAGCAGACATACCACATCAACATGCTGGAGCTCAGAGCGGTTTTTCTAGCTCTCAAAGCTTTCTTTCCAGCGATCGAGTCCAACTCAGTCCTAGTTCAGACGGACAATACAACCACCATGTTCTATCTGAACAAGCAAGGAGGCACACGATCTCGCCCACTCTCCCGAGAGGCTCAAACAATTTGGCACTGGCTTCTCTCTCGAGGCCTCACAGTAGTGGCGGTGCACCTTCCCGGCGAGTTGAACGTAAAAGTAGATGCACTCAGCAGGCACTTCGAAGATCAGCCAGACTGGGTGCTAAACGACGAGGTGGTAGAAGAGCTTTTTCGTTGCTGGGGTCGTCCAGCCATAGACTTGTTTGCAGACGACGAAAACGCCAAATGCCACGCCTTCGCGTCCAGGTTCCATCGACCAGGGACGCAGGGGAATGCTCTTCTGATGGATTGGTCAGGAACATTCGCTTACGCGTTTCCTCCCCTGGCTCTTATTCCGAAGGTGGTGTCCAAGCTCCTCAGGTCGGACATGGAGATGATCTTAATAGCTCCGGATTGGCCACGGCAGTGGTGGTACCCGGACCTTCTACATTTCTCTGTGTGTCCACACAAACGACTTCCTTGCAGGCCGGACCTGTTGGGCAAGATTAACGGGAGGATACTGCATCCGAACCTCCCATCGCTGAACCTAGCAGCATGGCACCTGAGGTCCTGCAATATGGACATCTGAACTTGCCTCCCGAATGCATGAACATTTTAAAGGAGGCTAAGAGGCCTTCCACGAGAGCGTCTTATGCGTTCAAGTGGAAGAGGTTTTTTTTATGGTGTAGGGATCATCATCTGGATCCTACTAAAGGGCAGGAGGAGGTAATCCTGCCATACCTCCTTTCCTTGGCAACTTCTGGATTAAAATATGTTTCCATTAGAGTGCATCTGTCAGTCATAGTGGCGTACAGGAAATCGCCTCATCAGATTTCTTTCTTTCAGATTCCGGTGGTTAAGGACTTCCTCCAGGGGTTGAAGAAAGTCTATCCCCCTGTGCGAAATCCTTCTCCTCCTTGGGAATTGAACCTGGTTCTGTCCAGGTTAATGTCACCTCCTTTCGAACCTATCCACAAGGCTTCTTTGCAACATCTATCTTGGAAAGCAGCCTTTTTAGTGGCGATCACATCAGCACGCAGAGTAAGCGAGATACAAGCTCTCTGTGCGAAGGAACCATATACTGTTTTCCATCACAATAGGGTTGTCCTGAGGGCTCACCCATCCTTCTTACCTAAGGTGGTTTCTGATTTTCATATAAATCAGTCCATTTCCCTCCCTTCCTTTTTCCCAAATCCAGCGACCCCAGCAGAGCTGTCGTTGCACTCATTAGATTTAAAGAAGTTCTATTTGGAAAAAACCAAGGGAATCAGGAAGTCGGATCAGCTGTTCGTGAACTATGGTTCGATGAGAACAGGCTTTCCGGCGGCCAAGAGGTCCATCTCTAGATGGATTGTCTCTTGCGTTAAATTGGCCTACCAGCTTGCAGGCAAGCCTTTGTTGGTGTCACCCAAAGCGTATTCTACTAGAGGGAAAGCGGCCACAGTAGCTTTCTTGCACGACATCCCAATGTCAGAAATATGCAAGGCTGCAACATGGAAATCAGTTCATACCTTTACGAGGCATTACTGCCTAGAATCTGATTCCAGGGCCGATACTCAAGTAGGACAAGCCTCTTTGAGGAATCTATTTGGGTAGCCTGCGGCCTGTACGTGCTTAGTTGTTACTAGGCTTAGTATGGGTATTACTGTATTGTTACTCCTTTGCCCGCAGGGAGATGAGGTGAGGCTCGCTATTCTATTCTAATGCTTATGACTATTGATGAGGATCCCCTGGAAGAGAAGGATTACTTACTTACCTGTAATCCTAGTTCTCTTCCAGGGGTATCCTCATCAAAGTCATAAGCAACCCTCCCGCCTCCCCGGGCAAAGGACATTCTTTAATAAGGAGATATTGTTAACCTATTTGTTACTGGGTTTGTTTTCAGTCTCCGAAAAGAACAACTGACCTAACTGTCACCCCTGAGGCATGATGGGATACTGGGGGTCATGGGTGCCTTAAAGGCACGGTGTCAGTTTATTGCTATGCAGCTACAGGTTAGCTTTTCAGTCTTTTTAGACTGTGTGTTTGCAATGCAGCCTGGGAGCTTTCTATGCTTCCAGTCAGTTATGAGAATTTCTACTGCTTTCTGAGCATTAAAACAGTTTCTAAACAAACTTTGTTGTTGTTTTTCATGTTTCTAATGCTTATTATTCATGTATGGTGGAAATTCAACACAGCATATTTCAGCTCTGATTTTATTTGGCTGCTATTGCATGTTTTATATATATATATATATATATATATATATATATATATGTATTTATATATATATATGAGTATATATATTTGGGGCACATATAATATAGTGTTTCCGGGGTCCCGCGCATGGGCGGGAATATTCTAATGCTTATGACTTTGATGAGGATACCCCTGGAAGAGAACTAGGATTACAGGTAAGTAACTAATCCTTACTGCAGCCTCTCCTGCGCGCTGTTACTGAACTCTCTCATTCAACGAAATTACACGCGCCTGCTACCATCAACCAGGGCTCTAGCCAGGCTCAGGCGGCGGATCAGTACACTAATTACATGCGCCTGATAACATCAACCAGGGCTGCAGCTGGGCCTCAAGCGGGGGAACACGCGCCTGTTAAGATCAAACGGGCCTGCATCTGGGCCTCAAGCGGGGGAACATGCAAATGAGCGTGTCTGCGGGGACAATTACTGCAGCCTCTCTTACTCGCTGTCACTCAACTCTCTCATTAAACGGATTTACCCACGGCTGATAACTCTCTCATTCAACGACATTACACGCGCCTGCTAACATCAACCAGGGCTGTAGCCGGGCTCAGGCGGCGGATCACTACACCAATTATACGCGCCTGGTAAAATCAACCAGGGCTGCAGCTTTGGCTTCTCCGTCCCTAGTCTAATGAAACAAAAAATGTTGTCTACAGCGAGATTTTGAAATAAATTGCCCTTGCCAAATACACACATTACACACATTCTATTTCATACCCGGACAACATCGGGACGGGCTGCTAGTATATATATATGCCAATTCCAAACAATAATGATGCACACTCAGAGGTTGAGAATTCTCACCAAAGATTTATTCACTGCAAAACCGCTACGCGTTTCGACACTCCTCGTGTCTTGATCACGCAATTAATGCAGCAAAACAACCGTGCCTATATACAAGAATAAACATAAACAACGGATGAGGTATTGGAATAATAATGTTGTGTTTTATAAATTTAACAAACTCTACACGAAAATTACGAAATATATAAAGAACAAGGGGCAATAAGATGTATATATCTATGAAGTAATGCCCTGTAATATACTGAAATACACCATTACAAGATGGCGGCGAACTGTAATGTCACTAATTGGGGGCTTAGAAACAAACCTCCTCCGTTGTTTATGTTTATTCTTTTATATAGGCACGGTTGTTTTGCTGCATTAATTGCGTGATCAAGACACGAGGAGTGTCGAAACGCGTAGCGGTTTTGCAGTGAATAAATCTTTGGTGAGAATTCTCAACCTCGTGACTAATCTTAGCAGGAACTTTACTGGGGAATATATATATATATATATATATATATATATATATATATATATATATATATATATATATAATATTTACCTTTTCTTTTTTACGATGGCCCTGCAGCTGCAAAGTGCAGGCAGGATATTTGTTTCCTGCTTGGCATATACTTTGTTTTACTTTTTTCCCCCTTTAAATTAACTGATCTAACATGCTCGTCCGTGGAGTTAGATTGATAAATTAAAAATGGTCATCATGTGTCATAACTCACATATGTAGGTGCATCACAAAGCATGTGCACGCATCGATGACAAATTTGGGATGCGTTTTTTACTTTAAAAAGAAAAACCATTGAAAAATTTCGGGGTATGTGTGGTCATGTTTCATGATGCATACATCATGCAGCCAGTAAAAAATCATTGGCAAATCCAATAGCTCGACCTTAGTAGTCCCCTTTTTACGCATATTCTAGCTTTGGAGGGCTTTTACTAAAATGCATGGGTGGTGGCACCCAATTCCACTTGATGATCTAGGCCCTCCTTATGAGTGCCACGTTAAATCTAGGGTATGTGCAGTAACTCCTGTTCTCTTCCAGGGGATCCTCATCAATAGTCATAAGCACATGAATATTCCCGCCTATGTGCGGGACCCCAGAAACACATCACATATATGTGAAAGCCATATATGTAGCGTAGCTCTAAATATATATAAGGACGAGCCACCGTGAAAGCATGGGGCCCAGGAGGCGTAGAATTTTCTGAACCTTGAGGCGCAGCAGAGGATATTAATGAACCAGGAACACGCATTCTGAGGCCCACTGGGGTTGGAAAAACAGACTGTTAAAGACTTTGATTGTGCACTGAACCCACTGCGGAGTTATTTGGCTCGAAAAAGACACTACAGGTACCAGCATGCTTGAAAGTTTACTCACCTGAGAGGCCCACTGGGGCGGTACAAATTATAATTAGCATGCAGTTAATGGCGCCAGCGAGCTTTTCAGTGAATTCAAGTTCGTCATCCTATGAATAAGGAGTACCCTTGAGCTCTGAAACGCGTCAGGAAATATGAGGACAATCAGAATGGGAAATGCCGGTTTTTGAAAATAAAAAGGTTTTGGAAATTACTCTGCAGCTGATGTACGTCATTGCTTCAGGGCTACTGTTTGAATGGATATATATATATATATATATGTATATATATATCAAAACACACAATGCAGCCTTCCGTAGACATGCTGAACAATGTTGCGAGAAATTTTCTTGTACATAAGAAACATTCCAATAAAGCAGGGAGAAAGAAATCATTTGAAAACTTCTTTAATATACAGCAGAAAACACCATCCTGCAAGGAATAATGAAAAAACATTGTCAGCACATAGGCTGCATTGTAGAAACATTAGTGTAGAAAGCTGACAAGCTAACCCACAGAAACACTCAGATAAAACTGGCACCATGCCTTTTAAGGCAGCCATGACCCCTAGCTTCCCATCATGCCTCATGGGTGACAGTTAGGTCAGTTGTTCTTTCCGGCTCCTTCTGTCAGGACCCTGTTTACTTCAGCTCTACTCTTTTTCTGATTTCTGTCAGAAAATACTCCTATTTTTGTGTCAAAACCCTTGTACTTCGACATCTTTTTGGTGTTAGAGTATTTCTCAACTTTTTTTAGAGAGTTGAGCATTGTTTTTCAGTCAGAAATGCCCTCTCTTTGTGACCCTTGCCCTTCCTGTGGCAAGAGAAGGCTAAAACAGACTCCTATCCTGTCTGTATTCTATTCCTTCCTTCTGAACATAATCCTAAAACCTGCCAGCATTGCCAGCTGCTGGCCACAAGAACTCTGAAGGACAGGGAGAGGATTCGCCTCTATGGGCTGGCTGAGAGGAGAAAATCTCCTTCTAGAGGCAGGTCTCTGATGAAGAAGAGGAAAGAGAGAGCCACCACTCCATCTAGAAGTAAGATTCCAGTATGCTCTCCATCGGCGTCGGGCTCCACGCCTCAAATCCCTTCATCGGCAACATAAACTTCGACGAGAAGACCATCCACGCTGTGCGCGCCGTCGAGAGAACACCGGTCGTCTACAAAGAACACAGGTACGTTGAATCCTCCGGCGACGATCGGCATCGAGGAGTCGCTCTCCGTTGGTGCCGGCTCGCCCAACGTTGAGAAGCAGATCTCGGTCGTCGCCATGTATCCGGCGTTCGACGTCGAGACAGGCTCCACCGTCGCAGGATCACGGCGTCGAAGCAAACTTTTCCGTTGCCATCAACCAGGCGGCGGTCGACATTGAGACGCGCCTCGTCACCTGAGGCTAGGCACTCATCTCCTTCCTCTTCGTCCAAGTGGCGTTCGACGTAGTGTGGAGTAGTGTGGCTCACTGGTTAGAGGTGGCAGACCCGGGAGCAGAAGTCGGCCCGGGACCAGGGTTCAATTCCCGACGCTGCAGGGTCGTGGACTTGGGTCAGCGGACTCGATAATTCTCGCTTTGGTGCTTACTCTAATCAGGGGTCCCACTCGGCAACTCTGGACATTAGCTTGCCTAATCTCCACAACGGCCCCATCAATTCCGGGGATGCCTGGCTCCACCTTGGGGACTCCCAGCAGGGACCATCCCACAGGGAAAGCCAGGACAGGTTCCCCAGAGTTATACAGCGCCAGGAAACCTATGGACGGGTAGCAGTGCGCTTTACAAGCTCAAATACATTTACATTTACAAGGCTCGATTCTCTCCGACGGCGAGGGATTCGACGTTGAGACCAAGAGTGAAATATACAAAACGTCGTACGACGTCCAGACGGCGGTCTCCGTCGACGATGAGAAGTGCCCTGGTCTCGACTCCACTGACTTTTAGGAGACGTTCAGCGTCGAGAGAAAGATCGACATCGAGAAGGATTTCTCCATCCACCCGCTCATCGTTGAGGTCTCCTGCTCGCTCAACAGCGAAGGCGAGGTCTATGGGCTCCAAACATCCGACGTCACACCATACAATGTCGAAACACACTGAGAGATCGACGTCGAGGAGACAATCAGGTTCTAGAGTCTCACCAGTGATGGTGACACAGAGCCAGTCGATGTCGAGACACTCCCCATCGACGTCACATTGCTCATCAAGACGCCGATCACGCTCCAGAAGCCGCAGTCCACTCACTCCATTCGGAGCTCACCCCAGACGATTGCGTCTTCACGCAGTGCTTCTGTTCATTCACAGAAACCTCCAAGATCTCCGCCAAGAGGTTCTCCAAGGGGACAGCGATCTCCTTCCATCCATCTCTCTCCCAGATGACTACAACCTCTCCATCATTGGCAGGCAGTGCCCGCAGGTTATGCTCAACGGCCTACGGACTACTGCAGTCTGCTGCACAGATCACCATTGCAACGTCTTGTGCAGGAAGTGGACAGGGTATCCGCCACTCAGACCAGAGAACACTGAGGCAGATCCCCTGAACGCAGGGGCATCGCAAGAGGCGGCGTACACCATCTTGGTCTTCCTCTTTGGCACACTCATCCAAAAGGGATTACTCACCTACCCTGACGGATAGTCCTCCTTCCAAAGTGTTGTTTATTGAAGATGTGAACACTTTTCATGATGTTCTCAGCAGGGGAGCTCAAAAGCTGGGCATCACCATGTCAGCTCCTCAGACAACCACATGCATCATTTTCGAGACCCTCTATCAAAGGTCTGCGGCGAGGCCATTGTTCCCTTTGGTCCCTGGCATCATCGAGCCGGTAATGGATATCTTCCTCGCTCCATCATCGGCTAAAGCAACTCCAGCTCACATCCTACAAAAATATAAACCAGCTGCATCAGATCCTCTTTTTCTCAGATCGGATCCACTTCCGGATTCTGTCATTTTAGCAGCAGCGAAGAAGACACATGCAGTTGCATCTTTGTCCTCCGCTCCTCCGGATAAAGAGAGTAGAGCACAAGATTCTTGGGGATGGAAAGCTTGTGGCTCTGCCGCGTCTTCTCTTCAAGTGTCTAACGCTGCGGCTCTGCTGGGCCGTTATGACAGGTCCTTATGGGATTCGCTGGAACGCTTCAAGGACAAATTCCCAACAGTGAATCAACAGGACTTTTCTGAAATCCTCCAAGAAGGGGCTCTGGTGGCCAACCAGGTAATCAACACTACAGCAGATGGTGCCTCTTTGGCAGCTCACTCTTATGCACATGAAATATGTGCACAAAGATCTTCTTGGTTACGCCTCACAGCGTTAAAACCGGAGGCGCAACAGCGCATCATGAACCTCCTGTTTTCTGGCACTTCACTGTTTGGTGCACGCACAGACGAAGAAATGGCTAGAATGAAAGCTGAGTTGGAAACCTTAAAGGCTGTGGGCCTGGAAAAGAAAAAGGAGGTTAGGAGGGGATACAAGCCCTACAATCGTAAAAATTACCAACAGAGGGTTCAAACCCCTCAATGGTCACAAAAGAAACAGGACAAATCCCAGTACCTAGGCCATCGTTCCTCGAGAGGAAGAGGAGGACATCAACAGCAGTCCTCCTCTGCAGCAAAAACTCCAGGGAAGCAATGATATTCTGCTTCCTCTAGCACCATTGCACACTCCAGTGGGTGGAAGTATTTCAAGCTACATTCAAGAGTGGCGCAACATAACCAAAGATTAATGGGTGCTAAATATACTACAAAATGGGTACATACTACGTTTTTGTGCGTCCCCAAAAGACATTCCTCCTGTAAACTCTCATCATCTACATCTAGATCTCCAGCGTCAGGAAGTGTCGACCTTCTCGAAAAGCTAGCAATAGAAGAGGTCCCTCCTGCACAGAGAGGAAAGGGAGTTTACTCAAGATACTTCCTTGTTCAGAAAAAAGACCAGCCAAACAAGTTCAGACCAATTCTAGATCTATGTTCTCTGAACAAGTTCATCAAAAAGGAGAAGCTTTTGAGGGGATCATCTCCTTAGATGGTGCAGAAACCCCTTCACATCTGCCTGGATCTCCTTCAGCGCTTAGGCCTGCATGTCAACCTGGACAAGTCGGTCCTTCAACTGACTCAATCACTCCACTATCTGGGCGCCAACCTAAACCCTGACCTCGGAAAAGTGTTTCCTTCGGAGGAGAGATTGTCATCAATGAGAGACAAAGGCAACATCATCCTTCAAGCTCATCAGCCATCAGTAAGACAGATGGCTTCTCTGCTGGGGTCGATGGCCTCGTGCATTTTTCTCATACCCAACGCCAGATTGAGGATTAGACGTTACAGCAAGATCTCGAGGACAAATGGGATCAATCCTCGGGCCAGCCCTGTCATTGGTAATTCCACCATATATGCCAGATCTAGTGATATTTTAGGATAAAATCCCTTGATCTATCCACATATGAGGGCCTTACTTTTTAACACCACCCCACATAGTGGTAGCTCCTGCTAGCTGCAGGTATTGGGAGTAGGAAGGTTTTTGGGATTTTCTGCAACATACTGCCCCTTCCTTATGTCCTTCCTTCTCTGGGCAATTCTGTGTAGAGTGGGTGCCCCATGCCCTACCCATGAACATTGTTACTATTTGAACTATTTGAACTGTGTTCTGCCTCTTCAGTAGGAGAACACATTCCAAGTGTCCTGTTTTTCACATCCTAATAGTGTTTGCACTAATATACTCAGTTATACGTGACACAATACAGATTTCTCCACTTCATTTGCTGTTCATTTTAAGTGATAACAACCCGATGCAGTGATTTTAAGTATGTGTAGTTATTCTTTTTCTAAGGCTCTACTCCTCTCAAGAGGCATATCAGAGCACTTTACATAGAGAAAGGGGATACTATGGAAACTCACTTTGTTTTAAGGAATGGCAGTGAATGTTGTGATGAGGAAGCGGGGAGTATGGAAGATGAGCTGAGAGAAAGTAGAGAATGATTTTGTTTGACTTCTTATTGATTAAGTGAAAAGTTCAGACTCTATGGAGTTTCAGAGGAAAGGAGAGCAGAATTTAGTCCACAGCACTGGGCTTGAAAGTTCTGACTTTAGGATGCTGGCCACGAGAAGGATGGTTACAACCCTAGTTTGGTTTTGATTATGGTTGGTTCTAACCAGGCAGAGCGCTCAGACATCCAGAGCAACCAAGGATATTTCATGGTCTGGAAAGGAAGGATTGAGTGCCAAGACCAAAAGTTAAGTTAGATAAGCTAATTTGAGTTTTGCCCTAATCTCATGTATGAACTGCTGGCATTCGTTGAGGATTAACTTGATATGGTCAAACTGTATTGATCTTGTAAAGAATCTGATGTCAGATTGATCGCATTTAAAGGGTACAATGTGGATTTTAGAAGGCTTGGAAGAGCTGTGTGGCTGAAGTCAAAGGAAGAGACTGTGGGTGCATTGTTAGGTTTGTGTGTCTAGTTCAGTGAGAGAAGGTGCTCATTTTATTGCAGGGTATGGTTGTTGATCCTGGGTGAAATCTCAGTCTGCTTGGTTTGGTCACCTGTAGTTAGGTGGTCTGTAGGATGGTAGTGAAGTAATTTGTGAGTTCAGGGAGCCTAGGTGGATGAACCATATTTATAGCATGAATTGAACAGAGTAGGGGCTAATATGGTACCCAGCGTGGTAGGAGAGGCATGAATGACTCTGGCCTTCTAGTGACTGTTTCTCAAAAAGTGGGCAGACAGCTTAAGGACATTACCACAAAACCATGCATGACACATAGATCTGGAAAGTTGAGATATATGCCATCTTACAAAAGGTTTTGCATTACAGGCATTCTTCAGAGCTTCGCTGGAGGCACACAAAAGAACCTGAAGAATGAAGTGGAGCAGATCCGGTGCCAACTTATTTGCCAACGAAAGGTATCACAAGGCAACTGAAGGGGGCGAGGGGGCAGGGGCAGGGTATTGGAAACTAACAGGAGGGTAGTGCCACTTAGCGGTCACCTAAGGAAAAACGTTAGTCGGCCTTTAATGAGAAGAGATTCCCCCATATTATTTTCAGGAAACTAAAAAAAAAAAAATAGTGCTCCTCTCCAACCCTTTCCACCAATGAAGACGTTTCCTTCTTGCACGATCGATTATTTCACTTTTAAAAATGTAATCAGAAAGTAGGTGGTTTTGAAGGGGGGGTCGTTATCGTGAATAAGTAAATTCAATTTTCAGTGACTGCCTTTATAAAGAACAGTTCAACCCTAATCTGTGTAGGGGACACTGTAGAAAGTAGCTTTTTCGACCCCTATCCCTCAAAACGATGTGTCTGAATCATGGAACTTCAAGATGACAAAATGCCCGAGTATCTGAAACAGCTTAAGGGAATTGTGGCAACAGCCTTCAGAACATACAAAAATGCTTTTGTTGATCAGCAGTCTTTCATTGACAATTATTATATAGCGATGTGATTAATAAGCATGTGTAAGTTTGAGGTAAGGTAACATTTGCATTTGATTCAATTAGTGCTAATTTTTCTCATGTATATATTTTTTCAATAACAGATTTTAACCGGGAAGAAAAAGACATGTTCATTTGGTAGTGACAGGTAGAATTATTTATGTAATTTATAAAGCGCATGTCTACCTAGAGGATTCCCAGCACTAGCATGCTCACTGAACCCACCAGAGTTACTGAAAGCCAAGGGTAACTATTAAGGAAGAGATGGAAAGCAACCCTGTTTTGAGCAGCTTACGAAAAACTAAAAGGATTTGAAGGTTCTCAATGATTGTGGAAAGGTGTTCAACAGTTTTGGTTCTAAATATGCAAATGCCCGACCACCTTGACGGGTTCTCTTTTGACTCTGGGGACTACAGCCAGCTTCAGATGGCTAGAGCGGAGCGAGCGTTTAGGCGTGTACCAAGACACCAACGGTCTCAATTGCACTATCATAAGTCAATAGGGCATGAGTGTACCTTGTTGGCCATGTGAACTGTCTCCATTACACACTTACAGGACATCCTTACGGGATAAAACCTAAATTGGAGACATCGACATAGTCATGGTTATCCTAGAAATCTGGCATGGCCCTGACCCTCGCGAATGATAAGACACCCCTGTTATAGCATCTGTGCACCTTTTTTGTCTCCTTTGACAGGCCTTGGAGTACCTCAACCAGACAGTGGGTGGACTCCAGAGTGAAAGCTCCCAGCATACCCAGCGGATTGAACAGATACGAGGTATGTGAAAGAAATAGTACTTGGTTGTAGGAAATTCTGACAGACGCATCTGTCTCTTTCAACATTTAGTGCCATCCCTAAAGATCCATATTTATCGAGCATAAAAAAGAGAAACCAAGAGAAATTTGACATGCTCTCAGTCTTACATTTGGACTTTATAGACATGAATGGCAACACCAACCCCCCTCCCTTTACCTCTATACATACACCCCATCCAATCTCCCCTCTGATGCCTTGTTTTGTCCTGTAAATATCACAACAATTGCAGGCACCTTACACACAATGAACCTTATATTCTGCACTGATATTCTATTATTGCAGATTTTTGTTTAAAAAAATCTTTGTTTTCAAGAATTTTGTGAAGTTTTTCATGTTATTTCATGATGCGTTTGAAAGCAATGCCCCACAATCGTGCACACTCTCACGTTACACTTTCAAAACATAATAAACATACTTGCATGACGCAGCCAACTAAAACCTAGTGCTTGTATTAAATTATCACACATTTTTTAATACTTGTTTCCTTTGGAAAACATTGCAGAGTAATAGGTATTCCACTCCAGGACCACTTGGGCTCTATGGAGGTGCTTGGTGATGGACACTCTGATTTCATGCCACAACACCAGAGGTATTCAACAAAGGACCAGAAAGTCTAGATCCAGCATAGATGTTGAAAATATTCATGTATGATTAAATGTTTACCAGCTAATCTAAATTGAACTGATTTACATATTTGATGGCACCCCTCCTTAGAAGAGTGGGAGCACCTCTTTTGGATACCTTGTCATTTCTTTCTCTTTAGCAAAGGTTATCCCACTCTTACCAGGCTCTGTTTGACACAGTAGACATCTTAGGTATAGGAGGTGCGAGGCAAGTGATCCTCATGTAAGTATGGTATATGCTCAAAATATGAGTGTTTATGATTAATTCCCTATATGAAATCCCAGATTTTTAGTCCCTGTGTTCATTAATTCAATCGTCTTTCAACGTGCTGTCTGGGAGCACTCTCTGCGAACATTCCTCATTTACAATGTTAACTGTTGAGGAACAGGGGGTCCCAAAGATGCGCTGTTTTAATTGCATATAATTTCTGATAATTCTCACACCTCATCTGATATTGTAGTTGTCTCAAGTTGTGTTGAATTGAGCCAATGGGTA
Source organism: Lissotriton helveticus (assembly GCF_964261635.1). Lineage (NCBI taxonomy): Eukaryota > Metazoa > Chordata > Amphibia > Caudata > Salamandridae > Lissotriton > Lissotriton helveticus. Next base: position 1,395,172,607 of record NC_136057.1, read on the forward strand.
TCTTGTTTGGTCATTCAAAGACAGTTTTATAAACTACATATCTTCGATGACCTAGGATGTATATACTGCCTAAGGTCCACAAGAATTTGACTGACTGGCCATTTCCATCCCATTGTGCCTGGTTGTGATTCAATTCATGAACTGCTGGCTAGTACATTGATTCATATTTGCAACCAATAGTACAAAGTATGAGAGTATATCTAAAAAACACTGCACATTTTTAATAAGATTCCAATGGTGAATCTTAAAGAAACTGAGAATATAGGGTTATGTACTATTAACGTCAATGTATTGTATACCACAACTACATACTCACAAGGGTTAGAAGCAGTCGAATGGGCATTATTGAATGTAAAAAACTGTGCAAACATAATCTTTTTGATGGAATTGCTACACTTTCCATTATATTGCAGCTATTTTACCTGGAATGACAAATTCTTCCTACAATAGAATGGAACGCTGATGGGTTTATCTGAAATCCTTTTACATGCCAATATCTTCATGACCGCATTTTAGGAGGAGTACATTTACAAAGACATAAAATGAACACATAGCATCAACAGTAACTTTGTGATTTGGAATGGTACTTTTGAGTATTTTCATTATCGAACTAAACATCAAAAACATTCATATAAAATTTAGTCACAGCATCTGTAACATTGGAATTGCTTTTTTGGATTTACTTAGGCAAAAATGAAAAATGGGAGTACCAGGAATGATATCTTCCACAAGTCTACAGACAAGAACAATATGTTACACTTTCAGAGTTTTCAACCACATTCACCCAAAAGACATTTACCTTTTTAGGTCGAGAATAGACAGTGCCCGTGCTATCTCTATGAGACATGTTGCATATACTTTGTGGGCTTACAGCCCGCCCATTGCTTTTTATTTGTTTATATCAGTGTCATATAAAAATCCTTGCTTCCAAGTGGTTAATCTTTCCCATTTGTCCCTCCTTTTCATTAGTTGTTGTCTCGAATGGAGCAGTGCACCATTACCTGCTGCCTTCCGCTTGTGTGCTTTTAGGCTTGTTTCTGCACACTATTTCCTTCTTTTGTTTCTGCATGGCAGCATGGAAAGACTCTCCATTCGCACAGCTGCTCCCCCTGCCTTTCAGTTTCGACCGCAAGTGAAAACAGGCCTGTAAATCTTGTCACCTTTCTTTTATCAGCACAGCGCCCACTTTCATGTTTCACAATCGGGCTCCTTTTATTTTATGAGAACGGCGCCCCACAACTGGTCAGCGGCACTGCAAGGAATCCGAAATGTGAAGCCTCTGGCTCTGAGGGCCTTCGCGCACTTGCCTTTTTTTTCCCCTGACTTCAACTTCTTGGATGTTTCCTACCATCCATTTCTTCTGTTGGAGCATGTTCCCTCCTCCTTGCTTGTTTAATGGTGCGTATACGTTAATCTTGTCTAAAAGACCGGTGTAAAAGTTTACATAACATGACCAAATTCACAATTGTACTGAGAAGGGGTAAAAATGGTTGATGCCTGTTTTGTGCATGTTTATTGCCTTCACTTTTATGTGAAATTGTTGTTCCACCTGAAAGGGATCACCATCATGCTCCTTTTATTTTATCAACACAACGCCTCACAGTTAGGCATTGGCACTGCACGAACTCAGGTATGTGAAGCCACTGGCCTCGGGAGCATACGTGCATGCTCCTCTTCATTCCTTGTTTAATGATGCATTTACATTAATCTTGTTTGAGGTCTGAAAGGCCTGAAAGGACAGTGTGAACGATTTCATAACATGACAGAGTTCACGATGGTGCCAAAACGATGTAAAAACGTTTGTTCCACCTGAAAGGGCTATATGTTGATATGTGCCAGCAACTCCATAAAATGTATTTACGTCTGTGTTGTCTTCCCTGGCATTGGTATTGTGCATTGCTATAAATGTGTTTTGTTTATTGAGGGTGGAAAATGGCTCTTTCTGACTGTCCCTATTCAAATCAAAGCATTTGCAACTTCTCAATCATATTCCCAGCATCTTAATTAGTTTAGCCGGAATTTCCCATAGGGAGAGGAGTTGGCCTAACGGCTAGGGCGCTCGACCTCGGACCTGGGGATCTGGGTTCGAGTCTCTGTAACGACGCCAAAACCTCCTGTGATTCTGGGCAAATCACTTAATCTCCCTGTGCCTAAAATGAAAGTGTGTCCTCATGTAACGTAACTGGAAAATATGTAAAGCGCTCTGATACCTGATTCGGTTCGGGTCTAGTTCGCGCTATATAAAACTCTGCAAAAAAATAAATAAAAAGAAGCATTGTATTGCCTTGCCATGGGTGTGTTGGCAAAATATCACTATGGCTATATGTTGCTGCAAATTCTAGCGCTGTCAATCCAAGCCTGTTTTTTTTTTCTGCGGGTGTTGGTGGGCAACGTTGCATTAACAGAACCTTGCATCCCTGCGCATGTTTTCTTATGACACTGAGATGTTTATTTTTGTTGAATTTTGTGAGTTTACTGGGCCTGTTGATTGACATGTGCATATATTTACTTTGGTTTGCAGTTTGGCATACTGCATTTTGGACACAAAGCAATTTGAAATTATCACCCTAATAAAGGGCATCTGTCTAAAATGTATTTGGGATAGAGTAGAAAATGATTTTTTTTAAAAATATTTTTATTTCGGAAACAGAGAAGGCACAGGTCTTTGTCGCCTCTCAGAGAGACCGAGGGCTGAAGAGTAATTACATGTAATGTTCAGAGTAAAACACAGCCATATGGGCCCACATCCCGGGGGCTGGGCGGCGTAAAGTCAGTGCATGTCTCAAGGAATCACAGTCGTTCTTGAACATTATGTATACATCACTGTATCCGTTAATTCTTATATTTGATTACCCCCTCTCATGTCTTCCATGTAGTCTCACTCCTTTCCCACTGGGTAAATACCCTTCGCAGTATAACATAGCTTTAACTGAGAACAAAACCCAACAAACCCCCCGTGCGTGGCATCAGTAACATAAAAAAGTTTTTTGGTTCAGAAAAGTCAGGCTATCTCTGTGCGGCCCGAAAGGTGCAGGCAAACCATCCAGATGTAGGCCTAAGGGAATCAAAGCAAATCACAGATATATACAACATGGAACATTAGCGCGCATCTAGCAGGGCATCACACGGGACCAGGGCTCTCCCACCCGTCTCCCACCCCAGTATTCTCGGAGTCAGACCCCCTAGGGGTGAACAATTCGGCACTGGTAGCGTCCGAGTCATCCTCCGTCAACCCCTCGACACACATCATCCTCCAGGCAAGCAGATCATCTTGGAGTTTTTCATCACGGCGTGTGCGTTGCATATGTGTCTCCTCAGCCAGGGACCACTCTCTAACATCCCTAAGCCAGAGGGATATCTCAGGAGCCCTCTGCCCCATCCAGGTTATGGCCACACGCTGTCTTGCCAACACCAGTAATAATTGTAGAAACTTGTAGGACAGGTTCCTCTTTTTAGGTTTGGGTTACCAGTGCCAAGAGACAATGGATCGGATCCAGAGCAATCCGAAGTTTTGTAGCACGGCCAATATGGTCCACCACCTCCCTCCAGAAGCTACCAACCAACGGGCACTCCCAGGCCAGATGAAAGAACCCGGCTCTCACGGCTCCACACCTAGGGCAATTGTGACGTCTATCCGCAGAGATGCGATTCAGTGAGACCGGGGACATATATGTACGATGGACAAAGTTAAAGTGGATTAACTTGAATCGTGCATTATACGAGACTTTCCGGGTCAGGAGGCCAATTCGCTTACGCTGTCCCGGCTCCAGGGGCGAACCTAAGTCTGCCTCCCAGGCCGCTCAGGACGGGGCGATCTGTGGGGTCGAATCCTGTCACATAGCTGAGTATAAGAGGGAGACCAGCCTCCTTCCCCTACCACACGATAAGAGGATGTCGAGGGTGTGGGTCAGCGGAGGAACCTCCGGGAACTGAGGCCACGTTGTGCTAGCTACTTCCTGGAGCCCTCTATAATGTAGATATTGCCCCCTGCCCAATTCGAAGGACTCCGTGGCCCGTTCAAAGGACACAAAGGTGTTATCCGGATAGAGGTCCGCTAGAGTCTCGCAGCCTCCGTTCCGCCACTCCCGATAGGACACGTTCTCTTCCATTCGGAGCACCGGAGCCAAAATCCACACAGGCAGCTCCCTATGAAAAGAGGCCCGCCTCAATACCTTTTCGACAAACCGCTGCCAGACTCCCGCCGTGTGTCGCACCACATATGGCAAGGTTTCATCTGCACCACTTCCCTGCATCAGAGCCTCTTTCAGAGCCTTCTCGTTTGCTCTGCCCATCAGCAGTTGTAGCTCCCAATTGTCCTCGTCAGCGAACCACCGTGCAGCTGGCAGAAGCTGCGCTGCATAGTAATAGAGGTCAAACCTCGGAGCCTCCAGACCCCCTCCTCCCAACTCCGGACCACCGTGCGCAGAGCCACTCTGCTACGCCCGCCCGCCCAAAGCAGAGAAGTGAGTAGCGAGTCGAGTGTTCGAAATACCTGAGGGGGAAGCGGACACAAGGTATTTTGCAAGATATACAGCATCCTGGGAAGCATCACCATCTTGGTGACCGCCAAACGTCCCATAAGGGAGAGAGGGAGTGTGTTCCAGAAGGACACAGACTGGTGAAGGGTCTTAAGCACTCGGTCGGCGTTGCGGGCTAGAAGGTGCTCATCGGTCAAGGCCACCTGAATGCCAAGATAGCGGAACGCTTCGCACTCCCACCTCAACCCTAGACATGGGGGGACAACATTCGGGTCGGCAGCACAGCCCGCCAGCGGGAAAACCAACGATTTTCCAGGATTGATGCGTAGTCCAGAGGCTGCGCCAAAGCGGTCCAAAATCTGCATCAAAGCGGGCAGCGAATCGCTGGGAGCCGTCAAGTAGAATAGAGCGTCGTCAGCGTAGAGCGAGATCACGGTTGTGGTCTCGCCCACCTTAATGCCCCACTTCTCCAACTCAGTGCGCGCGGAGACCGCCAAGGGCTCTATTGCCAGGGCAAACAGGAGCGGGGAGAGAGGGCACCCCTGACGGGTGCCCCTCCCTAGGGGCCACTCCTCAGAGCGGGCCAACCCAAGTCGGACTCTTGCCCGGGGCGCCCCATAGAGCACTCGGATCCAATTGCAGAACACCGGCCCGAATCCCGTCCTCTGGAGCACTTCTAATAAATACCCCCAGTTAACCGTGTCAAAGGCCTTAGCTAGATCAATGGAGACCAGTACATGCGAGTCCTCCCTCCCACGCACCTCGTGGAGGATATGGTTCAGACGCCTCAAGTTCATCGCCGTGTTACGGCCAGGGATGAATCCACATTGGTCTGGGTAGATCAGGTGGGCCATATGGGGGCTAAGCGTGTGGCCAATAGTTTAGTGAGGATCTTTGCATCAGTGTTGATCAGGGTGATGGGCCGGAATGCCGCGGGATCACAACCATCCCCACCCGGTTTCAGTATCATGCAGACCTCTCTCTGGTTCATAGTAGGTGGGAAAACGCCATTTTCCAGGGCTTCGTTATAGACCTGCAACAAGAGGGGGGCTAGGACTCCACCGAACGAATGGTAAAATTCAGACGGTAAACCGTCCCCACCAGGGGTCTTAGCCCGTGGCAGGGCGGCCAATGCCGCGCTGATCTCCTGAAGAGTTAAGCCTGCATCCAGTTCCTTCGCCATTTCCCCCGAAAGGGTCCGGAGATCCAAGTCCTGAAGATAGGGCCGATAGGAGGCCTCCGTGATCGAGGGGTCAGCAGCATACACGGTCTCCAAATGGGATCGGAGGACCTCAAGAATAGCAGACTCCGAGTGCACCACATTCCCGGACGGGGCTCGTAGGGAAACTATCCTCTCAGGTGCGAACTCCCTTCGAAGAATCCAGGCCAGCAAACGGCCAGATTTGTCACCCTCTCGGTGGAGGCGCTGCCTGTATTAACCTAAGGTGTATTTATCAAGGCTAGTGAGGATGTCATGTACAGACACTTGGGCCGTCTTCTCCGCCATCTGATCCGAAGTGTCAGGATCCGGCCGAGACTGACAGTGCCGAAGCACGCTCTCAGCATCCTGCAAGTCAGAGAGTAGCTGTTTCCGCACTCCATACGTGAGGCCCATACAGGCTCCGCGTATCACCGCCTTCAGGGCTTCCCACCTGGTGGAGTAGGGCATGTCACCACCCTCCCAGTTCAAATCTATGTAGTCCGACAGGGCAGTCGCCACACATTCCCTCCCCACCTGATCTTGGAGGACGTCAATCGGCATTCACCAGATACGGGGATGGGCAGCTTGGTCAGCCCACTGAGCCATGCATGCTACCGGGGCATGATCCGACAGAAAGCGGGCCTGGTGTGTGACCGTCAAAGTAAGAGATGGGGGAAGATTGCCCGCAAGGACACAAACCAGTCTGCTATGTGTTCCGTGCGTTGGGGTATGACAAGTAAACAGTCTCTGTGTAGGATGACTCGCCCGCCACACATCCACAGCCCCCAAGTTGTGCATGACTTCCTGAAGTCGCGCCGTCATACGCGGCTTCGTGCCAGACCGAGGGGGTGTCTGTCCATATCGGGGTCCAAAACGCAATTGAAATCCCCAAGCCAGAGGAAGGGGGCATCTACGTCAGAAGCAACAAGATCCTGAAGGCAGGAGAAAAAGGACGGATCATCGATATTTGGTGCATAGGAGTTCAAGAGTAAAATTTCCCTGTCATCCAGCCTGATCTGCAGAAGCAGGTACCTGCCTTCAACGTCTGCCTCAACATATTGGACAGCACAGGGAATCCCAGGCGCCACCCAAATAAGGACGCCCCTGGCATACGTAGAGAAGGAGGAATGGAACATCTGGCCTCTCCACTTCTTGGACAGCCGCTGAGCGCCCTCCTCATCTAAATGAGTCTCCTGAAGGCACGCCACGGAGACCCCATGTCGTTTATGGAAGGAGAGGACCCTGTGTCTCTTGGTGCAAGTACCCAAACCGCGCACGTTCCAAGTTAAGAATTTAAAACCCATGGTCGAAGACTGTGCCCAAACGGGCCATTTAATGCATACATCGCGACCTGCCACCCCCGGGCCCAGACACCAGACGGACCGGAAGGAACAGTCCACCCAGTCAGCCACACAGAACCCTGAGTCACAATATACGTGATGCCAACAACACTTACCGCACCCTCCCCAGTCCACCCTCCAAAAACCCCCAAACTCAAAAACCCCTCAACAACACTCCCCCCCCCACCCGCGAGCATAAGGACAGCAACAACCAAACATGCTACCCCGCCCTCCCCTGCCAGTGCCAGGACGTACACAGCCACCCCATTCACCCGCTCAACACCCACGCACACACAACCCAACCAATTCCACCCAGCCCCCCACCCAGCTCCCCAAGGGACCCAGCTTCGCAAGACAATCTCTAGGCATGTCTGCTGTTATCAGCCCCAGGTCGGTTTGGTCCTCCGTCCAGAAGATAAGGATCCCACCCCTCATACCTCTGTCCAGTGGGATGCAAGTCCTCCGTTCCACCCAGCCATCCAAGGACTCCCAGAACAAGTTAGAAGCATCAGTGAGCCAGCAATGTACGATCAGAAGGCCCACCAAGGACATTAAAACATTGCCAAGACAGTACCTCAAGCTGGAGCCTCCTCCAGCCGTGGTTCAGAAAGGCCAGTTTCAGGGATCACCGGGGCCACAGAGTCCGTAGTGTCTTGTAGGGTATCCGGAACCAAGATCTCTCCAGGGGCGGATGCTTCAGGAGACTCCGGAGCGGCTCCCGCCGATGACAATCCCATGCGGAGAGCACCATCAGCTCCCACCGTAACCCGGGGCTCCAGAGAACTCCGCGATCCAGATCGGTGTCTCCCCCTGCCCCGAGGCCATCACTGGGGACGGGTCCCCCACGACTCACGGGGACCACCACGTTCTCCGGGGGGCAGATCGTCCCCCGTATCTCCAACCACTCCCACACCTCCGCCGGGGATTCAAAGAAGTGCGCCCGGCACTGTGAGAGCACCTTGAGTTTGGCCGGGTACAATAGCATGTATTGGATCTTCATCTCCCGGAGTTTTTGTTTAACTCCCAGGTAGGACTTCCACTGCTCCTGCACTTGTTGTGTGTAATCAGGGTATATGGACACTCGACTGTTTTCGATTGTGAGGGGCCCGCTTCCCTTGCCGCATTCATTATACAGTCCCGGTCTTTGTAGTTGAGGATCTTTGCGATTAGAGCCCTGGGAGGATCACCTGGGCGCGGGGGCACCAGAGCCCTATGCGCCCGCTCAATGACAAAAACACCGGACAGTCCTTGCGGACACAGATGGGTGCGGATCCAGGTCTCTAGGAAGCGCTCCGCATTGCCCGCCTCCAGTCGCTCCGGCACTCCAGGACCCTGATGTTGCTGCGACGGGCTCTTCCTTCCGCGTCCTCTGCCCTTCTCTCCAGAGCCTGTGTAGAGGCTGTAAGGTGTGCGACCGTCTTCTGCAAGGAGGCCACCTCCCCCTGCAGCTGAGTGATATTACCTTCAGCGTCTGTGACCTTGTCCGCGACTTTTCAGAGATCTGTTCGCAGCAGATTAACATCTATCGAGACAGTCTCTATCTGTCTCTCGAGGGCAGAATGGGATCCCTGTATGGCCTTTAATATCTCCGCACGGGTCGGCTCTGTTGGACCATCTCCACCGTCCTCCGGACCAGTCTGCCGCGTAATCCTCTGCGATGGCAGGCGCGGCGTAGTATACTGCATAATGGTGTTAGGCTGGGAAGACCTCGAGGACCTATCCTTGCGTGTCGGACTTTGGAGGAGAAAGCCGCACACCTTTTGCGATGCGCCACAGAGGATTCCCCCCAGCCACCCCCGGCTAGGCACACAGTGCAGGGACGTCCCGAAGTTAGGAATGCCAGGTGGTTTAAGCTCTCCACCAGGTAGCCCCGATCAGGTGCAACTCAGGGGGTAATCACACAGAGCTGAGTTACAGTCAAGCCAAGCAGGGGTAGAGAGGCAGCCCACCCCACGCGCCACAGTCCAGCTCCCCAGAGATCTCCCCTTGACAGAGCGTCCAGTGATGTGCAATCCACGGGAGCTGAAGGAATCCGGTTAAGGCCAGTGGCAGAGCCCTCACGTCGAGCCGGACGCCCGGGGCGGCGTCAGCCACCCCTCAAAGCAGCAGCGCGATCTTCCAGGCACCAGGGCACCCCCTCGCAGTGTGCACCCGGCGGCAGCTCAGCTCCGGTCAGCAGGCCTGCAGTCAGTGTGCTCCCGGGGCGCAGAGAGACAAGCGCCTCAGGTGAAGGGCAAGATGGCGGCCAGTGGGGGAGGGGCGGCGATCCGGCCGCGTCCGCTCCCCGATGCCCAGCAGCTCAATCCGCCTCAGGTCGTGTCACAGCCCCCCGGGCCCCCAGAGAGCAGACAGAAGCCCACCACAGTGTCGCTCACCCGTTGCTCCGCTCCGCTCCACTGCAGCATCAGGGGGAGGGGTGAGCGCCGTGACTCCTTTCCACCGGGTTTAAGGGCCGCCAGTCCACCAAGGCCGCCCGGCGTCACCCAGCCGCCCACCAGCGCCTGTCAGATGCCGTTTCAATCAAGGAAGGCTCCGCCAATCCTGGGCCCGACTCCGGGCCGGGTAGAAGCCGCGTACGAGCGGGCCGCCTCCTCCGCAGCGCTCCTGCGAAGGCCCAGACCACGGCCTCGCGTAGATTGCCCCAGAGCCCTCAGTGCCCTTCAGTATCACCAGGTCAGTTTACGGGGGTGTCTCGAGTCGCCACCTCAGCGCGGGGAAGGCCCCAGCACGAGGGAAGCTTCAGGTGTTTAAAGCTGGATAAAAAGACCCCAGGCAGGATCGGATTAAAGGATAAGTGGGTCCACGGGACGGGAGCTGGCGGAGCTCACGTCATGTCGGCCATGGTGCTTGGCCACGCCCCAGAGTAGAAAATGATTAAAACAATTAAATTAATTTTGGAATGAAAGTTGGAACAAATAATTTGCATTTATACCATCTTTTGATTTAAAAAAACATGGAGAATATCACCATTGTTTTAAAACAATTATGGAAGATTTTGAACCAAGTGGTTGTATGTCATGGGCATGCTGTGACAGAATTTTTGCAAGAAACACAGTGCATCTGTAAGACTACCTATTCTTCAACAGTTAGCATGGAAAATGATATGCTCAAAATAAACACAAGGACATTTGATCATGAATATTTATTTTGTTGTTAAACTTAATTTATTATTTAGGAAAGGAGACCGCTTGCAGCAGTGGCATAGCAAGAGCAGATGGGGTGGGGGTGGGGGGGGAGGCGGTCGACCCGGGCGGCACAAGCTCTTACCTGCGGCCGTCATGGGGCAGCCGGCACAGGACCCCCGCTCTTACATGCAGCCGCTGCGCGCTGTAAACACAGGGAATGCCACAGGGGGCACAAGGACTAGCTACGCTACTGGCTTGCAGACTATGAGATATTGTTCAATTTTGGCATTTGTTTCAACTTAGTCTATCTTACCATAACAATACAAATTGCATATCTTTATGATGGCGTTTACAGTTTACACAGGGACCGCATGATATCAAATACATATCAGGGGCAGCTTCTCCGTTTGAACGGAGGCGTGTCACCCAACTTAATTGCACCAGAGACAAAAAATAAAATGGTAATTAGGTTAATTCATCACCATTTACTTAGATCAGAATACGCTTTATACGATTTAAGAAGATGTTAAACCATAAAAGCACAATACATAATAAAAAACATGCATTTCATGTATATATACAAAATAAAAATTCAAACTATATTTTAAGGAGTGAGACCATCCATTGTCAGCCGTTGTCTAACCACCCTTTTCAAGTATTTAACAATGTGATCAGTCAAAGATCTGTCATTCAAATATTGCAGCTTTAGAAGGGCGGGCGGTATTGTCTCAAGCCATAACTCATTAAAATTGGTAAAATCATTTTTTCCTGGGCATAGAATAAAACTTGCAAAAAAACATAACATGAATTGTCGACTGAGCAGAGATGTAATCACAGGGCATAAACATAGGATGCGGGACCAGTCGTTAGTTTTTGGGAAGGTAACCCTAGTGTGAAAGATGCCAAGGCGTAGGCGGGTCAATAGCAATCTATCGTAGACTCCTGCAGTGTTCAATAAGTATGGTTGTATGCCTGGTTGAGTCAAGAGTAGTTGGTGTGTACTCACTGACAGTTTTACAATGTTGCTAGATAGATTAATGGACTCCAGATAGTCCAGACATAATGATTTTAAATTATTTCTAGTAATATTGTTCATGCTGTCAGAGTTAGAGAACTATTCAGGATGGCCTAGACTCTCCAAAATGTTTTTGACATAAGTCAACCAGGAAATTCGATCAGCCCCATCAAGGGACAAACAATCATTGATCCGGTCCCTGTTCAAGCCAGTAAAAGTGCCAGCCCAAACTTTATGCCACAACAAGATGGGCTGCAGTTTAATCAAGTCTAGGAGATAGGGCAACCCCAGCTCAGCGTGGCATACAAATGCGGCTGTACTACTGGGTACAGCTAAAAGATATCTCAGGAACCTATTTTCAACTATTTGCAGGCACTCGGCATTGGCATGACCCCAGATGCCTGCTCCATACATGGCAACAGGAATGCATTTGGCTTTATAGATTGTTATTAAATCTGCAACTGGGCGCCTCCCCAATTGCCTGGCAAAGTTAATTATAGCACTAGTGGCTTTGCAAAATAATAATTTCCTGGATTCAATAGCTTTAGCCCATAGACCCCTTTTTTAAAATACAATGCCCAAGTAGGAAAAATGAGCCATGAATTTGAGTTTCCTGTCTTCAATAACAAATTCTCGGCACTTGGTACTGGGCTTACAGCATTTAATTGGGGGAACAACCTTTACAACGAAGGTTTTACAATGCGGTACTGTTACCACGCAACTTTTACAACGCAAGTCGTTACAACGACTTGCGCTGGGGGGCGCTCCAGGATAGTAAATAGTTTAATTTACTATCCAACTCCTTCCCTACTATCCTCGGGGACTGGAGTTGGAATAGTAAATTAAAATATTTACTATCCAGCGCCCCCCAACGCAAGTCATTGTAACGACTTGCGTTGTAAAAGTTGCATAGTAACGGCACGCGTTGTAAAAGTACACTTTGTAACGTCGTACATCCATTTAATTATAAATGTTTTATTTATATTGACACGAAGGGCAAGATCTAGCATATAGGCAGAAAAGCTGGTAATTACATTTTGTAGGCCAATGGAGGTACAAGCCAATAGAACGGCATTATCTGCATATAATAAAGCTCCTATTGGCCATCCGTTTATGCATGGCAAGTCCTGACAATCATTACCTAATTTTGCTCCCAGGCTATTAATATAAAGAGTGAACAGGAGGGGTGCCAATACGCACCCCTGCCTCACCCCCTTCTTTACCAATAAGGTCTTACTGAGTTCACCACCCCTTCCATAGCGCACCCGGGCCCTAGCATCTAAATAAGACTGTTTAAAAAGTTAAGAATGGGTCGATCAACTCCCTTGGCGTCTAAAATGTTCCATAGCTTCTGATGGTAACACAGTCAAAGTCTGAACTCAAATCAACAAAGCATAAAAATAAATTCCCCCTTTTAGCCTTTAGATACTTTCCAACCAATAAGCTCAGATTTAAGCATTGTTCAATGGTTCCCACACCTTGGCGGAAGCCATACTGTAATTAATAAATTATACAGTTTTCCTCTGCCCATAACTGGAGGCGGTTTAAAACAACACGCCCAGCCACCTTTGCAAAAGAATCTAGTAATGAAATTGGTCAATAGCAAAACGGATCGTCACGATTGCCCTTCTTGTAAATAGGGACAAGTATCGATTCTGTCCAAGTGGCTGTAAATCCCAGGGAGAAACAAGCTTTTAAGACCAGGGCTAAGCACAGGTTCATTTAGTGACTTTTTGTGGTTCACCCTGCAGGGGATTGTGGCTGTTGCTTGATCAGGGCTCACATCCCAGTCAACAAAGAACCACATTTCTCACATTGGTGGCAGCAGTGGGATTGGGACTTGTGTTTGTACAGTACCATACAATGATTTGTGTTACGCAAAAATCCCAGATAAATTATTTTGCATCAGAATTGCCTTTTTTTTAAATTGTTATTGATTGGCCCTATTTTTTCTTTATCCAAATTTACTCTCACCCTACCTTTTTGTTGTGTCTGTGACCTCACCTACAAAATATGGCATTTGAGCTGGCCAACCTGGAGAGCTACACCATGGCCCAGCTCAAGGAGTTTTGTCAAGAGACAGGGTTGCCCACTAAGAAGACAGAGCTCCCAAAGGCATTAAGGGCAAGGCAGAGGCCCAGCAGACCCCAACAGATGATAAGGAGGAAGAGTTGGATGAGGTGGAATTAGAGCAGGACCAACAGGAGAACCGTGGAAGGAAGTCTTTTGGGGGTTGGGGGTAACCAACTCTCTGGAGTGGAAATCACTCCCCATGCAGGGAGCAGTGTGTCTTCCAGGGGCCTGTCCACAGAGGAGTTGGATGACAGGAGGGAAGAGAGAAAGCTCAAGTTGGAACTTGCTAAATTGGCTAAAGAGCAAGCTTTGGAGGAAAAGAGTTTAGCCATGGAAGAAAAGTGAATGGCCTATCAGCTGAGTCTCAGAGAGCTGGACATTAAAGCTACACAGGTGGAGTCCAGCAGTAAAAGTGTCAGCATACCGGCAAAGCCCAATGGAGAGGTGAGAGTCTGCATGCCCAAAGACCTGGAGCCCAGTTATGTGGTGTGGGATGACATAGATAAATGGTTCTCAGCATGTGAAGGGGGTCTAAGAGTACACAAAGTCACAGAGGAGTACTGAGAGGGGTAGCTTGTGGATGTACATGCCCATGGTGAGGAGAGAGACACTCCTGACACTAGAGGTAGATGATCAGACACAGTACACCCCAAGCAAGGAAGGCCATTCTTACTAGTACATTTTGACTGACCCCTGAGAAATACAATTACAAAAAGGGGGTGGTGATGGACAGAGTATCTGAGTTAATCAGAACACTCCTACCCAGTCAACAGATCAGGGCTTGATCCATCACCGTTTTTTAGCTCACTGCACCATCCCAGTTCAGAACCTGGCTATATGCAAATTAGTCTGTCCCTGGCCCAGTGCATCATGGGAACAGGGCAGACCAAACTACCAAGCCAATTCTTCACTGGAAAGGAAACAAACTTCCGGGGACCGGTTTCTGGCATTACAGCCGTCTTCGGCCCGGCTTGCTTGAATCCTGATGGTGCAATGAGCAAGGGACTCATGTCTGAGAATACCCTTCCACACTCATGGTGGCCAAAATAATTACAAAAAGGGGGTGATGATGGACAGAGTATCTGAGTTAATCAGAACACTCCTACCCAGTCAACAGATCAGGGCTTGATCCATCACCGTTTTTTAGCTCACTGCACCATCCCAGTTCAGAACCTGGCTATATGCAAATTAGTCTGTCCCTGGCCCAGTGCATCATGGGAACAGGGCAGACCAAACTACCAAGCCAATTCTTCACTGGAAAGGAAATAAGCTTCCGGGGACCGGTTTCTGGCATTACAGCCGTCTTCGGCCCGGCTTGCTTGAATCCTGATGGTGCAATGAGCAAGGGACTCATGTCTGAGCATACCCTTCCACACTCATGGTGGCCAAAATAATTACAAAAAGGGGGTGGTGATGGACAGAGTATCTGAGTTAATCAGAACACTCCTACCCAGTCAACAGATCAGGGCTTGATCCATCACCGTTTTTTAGCTCACTGCACCATCCCAGTTCAGAACCTGGCTATATGCAAATTAGTCTGTCCCTGGCCCAGTGCATCATAGGAACAGGGCAGACCAAACTACCAAGCCAATTCTTCACTGGAAAGGAAATAAGCTTCCGGGGACCGGTTTCTGGCATTACAGCCGTCTTCGGCCCGGCTTGCTTGAATCCTGATGGTGCAATGAGCAAGGGACTCATGTCTGAGCATACCCTTCCACACTCATGGTGGCCAAAATAATTACAAAAAGGGGGTGGTGATGGACAGAGTATCTGAGTTTCTCTTCCAGGGGATCCTCATCAAAGTCATAAGCATTAGAATATTCCCGCCCATGTGCGGGACCCCGGAAACACTATATTATATGTGCCCCACATATATATACTCATATATATAAATACATATATATATATAACATGCAATAGCAGCCAATAAAAACAGAGCTGAAATATGCTGTGTAGAATTTCCACCATACATGTAATAATAATAAGCATTAGAAACATGAGAAACAACACAAAGTTTGTTTTAGAAACTGTTTTAATGCTCAGAAAGCAGTAGAAATTCTTATAACTCACTGGAAGCATAGAAAGCTCCCAGGCTGCATCGCAAACACACAGTCTAAAAAGACTGAAAAGCTAACCTGTAGCTACATAGTAATAAACTGACACCGTGCCTTTAAGGCACTCATGACCCCCCGTATCCCATCATGCCTCAGGGGTGACAGTTAGGTCAGTTGTTCTTTCCGGCTCCTTCAGAGAAGGACCCTGGTTACACAGCTCCACTAATTTTCCTGTTTTTTGACAGAAAAACTCTTCACTTTTGACAATTTTTTGTTCTTACTCGACGTTTAACATCTAGTCAAGTAAGATACTGTCTTTTTCAGTCAATTTGGGGAGCATTTTCTCCTGAAAATGCCTTCACTCTTTGACAAATGCCCTTCTTGTGGCAACAAGAAGGCCAAGTCAGACAACCACGACGTCTGTATCCTGTGTCTGCCTGAGGAACATGATCCAGGCACCTGTCCTCATTGTGAACACCTGTCAGGAAGAACTTTAAAAGACAGGGAGAGGATTGGCATTTATGGCCTAGCTCATAGGTCATCAAGAGGAAGATCTCCGGTGAGGAAGGGCTCCAAGAAGACTCATTTATCTTCCAGAAAGAAGTCTTCATACCCCTCACCCTCAGCGTCGGGCTCGGCGCTGAGAAAAGAACCACCGGTGGATCATTCATCGTCTAAACTACCGTCGACGGCGGGCTCGCCGTCGAAGAGAAGACCAGGTACGTCGACGACGTCGAAGGATCCAGTTCCATCGTCGAAATCCCCTCCGTCGGCGTCAACCGGGCGACGTCCGACATCGAGGAAGGGAACTCCGCCGCCGTCAACCGGGCGACGGTCGGCGTCGAGATCCAGGACCCCTCTGCCGTCGTCAACCAGGCGACGACCGGCGTCGAGGGAGGTCACCCCTCCGCCGTCGTCATCCAGACGTCGACCGGTGTCGAGAAGTGTGACTCCTCCGCCGTCGTCGAAGAAGCGACGTTCGGCGCCGAGGACCAAGACCCCTCCGCCGTCGACAGGGAAGAGTCGATCGGCGTCGAGGATGCAGTCTCCGTCGGTGTCTCGTCAGCTCTCGGCGTCGAGGGTGTCCAATACCCCTCCACCGTCGTCGCACAGACATTCGACGTCGAGGCAGAAATCTCCGTCGACGGCTGATCATCACCGTTCGACGTCGAGAGAAAGACCTCCGTCGACGATTAGACATCGTCACTCGACGTCGAGGCAGGGTGCTTCGTCGACGACAGGACATCGTCGTTCGACGTCGAGACTTCCGTCGACGACTGGGCATCGTCGTTCGACGTCGAGGGAGAGGGCTCAGTCGACGGCCGGTACTCACCGTTCGACGTCGAGACGTGGAACTCCGTCGGCGGCTGCTCATCGCCGCTCGACGTTGAGAGACCATACATCCTCGCAAACCAGATTGTTTGATCCGCCGACTCCCCGAAAGCACTCGACCACGAGGGAAGATCGCTCGGCGTCGAGATGTTCAGATGTGGTGATGGTAACGGAGTCAGCTTCCCGTCATTCCACCTCAAGGTCCTCTGGCTCCTCAACTACTTCTTCGAAGTCCAGAAGTCCAGTACGCAAGTCACCTGAGCGTCGGACGGACCCTTGGGCGGATAAAGTCAGACTTTCACCTAGATGGTATAGGTCTTTGGATCATTGGAGAGATTCTGGGGCTGCAAAACGTATGCAGGACTACGCCAGCTCGCAGCACAGGTCTCCTCTTCAGGATCTAGTGGAGGAGATGGACAAGCATAGCCCTCCCAGGCGCAAATCTCCGGTGAGAACACCAACTAGATCTCCCAGAAGGACCCGATCTCCCAGAAAAGACCCAGAGGAGCGGGTCAGGTCTCGCTCTCCTAGACGAGAAGTGCGTCCGAAACGATCCGAAGAGAGGAGGCACAGTGTCCACCGTAGACGTCGACGAACTCCGTCTACTTCCTCTACCTCTTCTACCAGGTCTTCCAAGAGGGACTACTCCCCTACTTTGACGGACAGTCCTACGTCCCGATCCTCCCCAGTGGATGACATTGGCACGTATCTGGACGTCTTGCAAAGAGGAGCTCAGAAGCTGAACATTGAAATGTCTGTCCCTCAGGTTACCACAACAGTAATTTTTGAGACTTTACACAAAAAGGCGATCACCCGTCCTCTACTGCCATTAGTTCCGGGGATTATAGATCCTGTCAAGGAGGTATTCCTAACTCCGGCGGCTATCAGAGCGGTGCCAGCCCGCATCCAAAAGAAATACAAACCGGCCTCTTCTGACCCGGTTTTTGTAAGATCGGACCCGCCAGCAGACTCTGTTATTGTGGCGGCGGCGAGGAAGACACACGCAGTGGCAGGTTCTTCTTCCGTCCCCCCAGACAAGGACAGCAAGACGCAAGACTCCTGGGGTCGCAAAGTTTGCAACTCAGCTGCGTCGACTCTTAAGGTTTCTAGTGCGGCTGCACTTCTGGGTCGGTACGACAGAGCCTTATGGGACGCTATGGAAAGGTTCAAAGCCAAGCTGCCAAAAGAAGACCAGCAGGACTTTGAAGAGACCGTGACTGAAGGATGTCTGGTGGCGAATAAGATGATAAGCACGGCTGCGGATGGTGCTGTCCTGTCGGCGCATTCCTATTCTCATGGGGTTTGTGCCAGGAGATCGGCATGGTTGCGCTTGACAGGCCTGAAGCCGGATGCTCAACATCGCATCCTTAATCTCCCCTTTTCGGGTTCCGCTCTTTTCGGTGAGCATGCGGACGAAGAAATGACCCGAATGAAGACGGAACTGGACACAGTGAAAGCGGTGGGCTTGGAAAAGAAGAAAGAGTTCAAGCGTCGTTTCAAGCCCAACAGGGGGAGAGGGGCTCAACAGAGGGTTCAAACCCCTCAATGGTCCCAAAGTAAAGCCCAAGGAAAACCCCAGTTTCGAGGTACACCTGGCAGAGGTAGAGGAGGTCATCAACAATCCTCTACCACTACAAGAGGAGGAAAAGCCTGATCAGTGGCTTCCTCTGGCGCCGTTGCCCACTCCAGTGGGAGGAAGTGCTTCACAACACCTGGCAGAGTGGGTCAGCATCACCAAGGATCAGTGGGTGCTGAATATACTGCGCAATGGATACAAACTACGTTTCCTTGCTCCTCCAAAGAACATACCTCCAAAGAGCACTTCCCCTCACCAACTAAGCTTGCTCCGAAGAGAGGTAACAGTCCTACTACAAAAGCGAGCGATAGAGGAGGTTCCTCTCGCTCAAAGAGGAAAGGGAGTTTACTCCAGGTACTTTCTTGTCCCCAAAAAAGATCAGGAGGACAAGTTCAGACCAATACTCGATCTACGACTTCTAAACAAGATCATCATCAGAGAAAAGTTCCGCATGCTGGCTCTTCACCAAATATGCCCACATCTTCAAGTCGGAGATTGGATGTGTTCGGTGGACTTGCAAGATGCGTACTTTCACATCCCAATTGCACAACAACATCGCAAGTACTTGAGGTTTGTCGTAGGGAACAAACACTTTCAGTACACGGTGCTACCCTTCGGTCTCAAGTCCGCACCACGAGTCTTCACCAAATGCATGGCGGTGGTGGCGGCTTTTCTGCACAAGAAGGGACTCTTCCTATACCCATACTTGGACGACTGGCTCCTAAAAGGTCCGTCTCCAGTGCGGGTAAAGCACGATCTACATCTGTGTCTTCTCCAATTGCACAAGCTCGGTCTCCATGTGAATCTGGAGAAGTCAGTCCAGCGGCCTACACAGTCAATTCACTACCTAGGCTCCGTTCTGGACACAAAAGTGGGAAAAGCGTTTCCTTCGGAGGAGAGACTTTTTTCCCTGAACCAGAAATGTGGAAATCTGATAGACTCTCGGCTTCCAACAGCCCGACAAGTCGCATCCCTGCTGGGTTCCATGGCATCCTGCATCTTTCTCATCCCAAACGCAGGGCTGAGAATGCGGCCTCTACAGCAGGCCCTGGAGGATCAATGGGACCAGGCGACAGGACTTTGGGAGGATCGCATCAAGCTCTCCCAAGCGACGAAAGACGCCATCAAATGGTGGACACGGAGAAAGAATCTGCTGGTGGGGGTTCGGTTTCACCAGCCTCTTCCAAACCAGTCGATAGTGACGGATGCCTCTCTACAAGGTTGGGGAGCGCATATGGGTCCGCTTCAGATTCAAGGCCTGTGGTCTGCGCAGGAGCAGACATACCACATCAATATGCTGGAACTCAGAGCGGTATTCCTGGCTCTCAAAGCGTTTTTACCAGCGATAGAGTCCAACTCAGTCCTAGTTCAGACGGACAACATGACCACCATGTTCTATCTGAACAAACAAGGAGGCACAAGATCTCGCCCTCTGTCTCGAGAGGCTCAGGCAATCTGGCATTGGCTCCTCTCTCGAGGCCTCACGATAGTGGCGGTGCACCTGCCAGGCGAGTTGAACGTAAAAGCAGACGCACTCAGCAGGCACTTCGAAGATCAGCCAGACTGGGTGCTAAACGACGATGTGGTGGAAGAGCTTTTTCGTTGCTGGGGTCGTCCAGCCATAGATTTGTTTGCAGACGACGAAAACTCCAAATGCCACGCCTTCGCGTCCAGGTTCCACCGGCCAGGGACTCAGGGGAATGCTCTGCTGATGGATTGGTCAGGGACGTTCGCTTACGCGTTTCCTCCCCTGGCTCTGATTCCGAGAGTAGTTTCCAAGCTCTGCAGGTCGAGCATGGAAATGATCCTGATAGCTCCGGATTGGCCGCGGCAGTGGTGGTACCCGGACCTTCTACATCTGTCTGTGTGTCCACACAGACGACTCCCTTGCAGGCCGGACCTGTTGAGCAAAATGAACGGGAGGATAATGCATCCCAACCTCCAATCATTGAACCTAACAGCATGGCTCCTGAGGTCCTGCAATATGGACATTTGAACTTGCCTCCTGAGTGCATGAACATTTTAAAGGAGGCTAAGAGACCTTCCACGAGAACGTCCTATGCGTTTAAGTGGAAGCAGTTTTTCCTATGGTGTAGGGATCATCACCTTGATCCGACTACAGGACAGGAGGGCGTCATCTTGCCATACCTCCTTTCCCTAGCTACTGCTGGTTTGAAATACGCTTCTATTAGGGTGCATTTGTCAGCCATAGTAGCATACAGAAAATCCCCAGATCAGGTTTCTTTCTTTCAGGTTCCAGTGGTTAAGGACTTCCTCCAGGGGTTGAAGAAAGTGTATCCCCCTGTGCGAAATCCTTCTCCTCCATGGGAATTAAACCTGGTGCTATCCAGGTTAATGTCACCACCTTTTGAGCCCATCCACAAGGCCTCTTTGCAACATCTCTCTTGGAAGGCGGCCTTTTTGGTGGCGATTACCTCTGCTCGCAGAGTCAGCGAGATTCAAGCTCTCTGTGCGAAAGAACCATACACTATCTTTCATCACAATAGGGTAGTCCTAAGGGCTCATCCAGCTTTCCTACCTAAAGTCATCTCTGATTTTCATATAAATCAGTCCATTTCCCTCCCTTCATTTTTTCCAAATCCTACGACCCCAGCCGAGCGGTCACTTCACTCCTTAGATCTTAAAAGAGTGCTCAAGTTCTATTTGGAAATGACCAAAGGGATTAGGAAAACGGATCAACTGTTTGTGAACTATGGTTCAATGCGAACAGGTTTTCCAGCGGCCAAGAGGTCCATCGCGAGATGGATTGTCTCTTGCATTAAATTGGCTTATCAGCTTGCAGGCAAGCCTTTGTTGCAGTCATCCAAAGCGCATTCCACTAGAGGGAAGGCCGCTACAGTAGCCTTCTTGCACGACATTCCAATGTCGGAGATATGCAAGGCTGCGACTTGGAAATCAGTTCATACCTTTACGAGACATTACTGTCTCGAGTCTGATTCCAGGACCGATACTCAAGTAGGACAAGCCTCTTTGAGGAATCTATTTGGGTAGCCTACGGCCTGTACAAGCTTAGTGAATACTAGGCTTAATATGGTTTATTACTGTATTGTTACTCCTTTGCCCGCAGGGAGATGAGGTGAGGCTCGCTATTCTATTCTAATGCTTATGACTATTGATGAGGATCCCCTGGAAGAGAAGGATTAGTTACTTACCTGTAATCCTAGTTCTCTTCCAGGGGTATCCTCATCAAAGTCATAAGCAACCCTCCCGCCTCCCCGGGCAAAGGACATTCTTTAATAAGGAGATATGGTTAACCTATTTGTTATTGGGTTTATTTTCAGTCTCCGAAAAGAACAACTGACCTAACTGTCACCCCTGAGGCATGATGGGATACGGGGGGTCATGAGTGCCTTAAAGGCACGGTGTCAGTTTATTGCTATGTAGCTACAGGTTAGCTTTTCAGTCTTTTTAGACTGTGTGTTTGCAATGCAGCCTGGGAGCTTTCTATGCTTCCAGTGAGTTATAAGAATTTCTACTGCTTTCTGAGCATTAAAACAGTTTCTAAAACAAACTTTGTGTTGTTTCTCATGTTTCTAATGCTTATTATTATTACATGTATGGTGGAAATTCTACACAGCATATTTCAGCTCTGTTTTTATTGGCTGCTATTGCATGTTATATATATATATGTATTTATATATATATGAGTATATATATGTGGGGCACATATAATATAGTGTTTCCGGGGTCCCGCACATGGGCGGGAATATTCTAATGCTTATGACTTTGATGAGGATACCCCTGGAAGAGAACTAGGATTACAGGTAAGTAACTAATCCTAATCAGAACACTCCTACCCAGTCAACAGATCAGGGCTTGATCCATCACCGTTTTTTAGCTCACTGCACCATCCCAGTTCAGAACCTGGCTATATGCAAATTAGTCTGTCCCTGGCCCAGTGCATCATGGGAACAGGGCAGACCAAACTACCAAGCCAATTCTTCACTGGAAAGGAAACAAACTTCCGGGGACCGGTTTCTGGCATTACAGCCGTCTTCGGCCCGGCTTGCTTGAATCCTGATGGTGCAATGAGCAAGGGACTCATGTCTGAGAATACCCTTCCACACTCATGGTGGCCAAAATAATTACAAAAAGGGGGTGATGATGGACAGAGTATCTGAGTTAATCAGAACACTCCTACCCAGTCAACAGATCAGGGCTTGATCCATCACCGTTTTTTAGCTCACTGCACCATCCCAGTTCAGAACCTGGCTATATGCAAATTAGTCTGTCCCTGGCCCAGTGCATCATGGGAACAGGGCAGACCAAACTACCAAGCCAATTCTTCACTGGAAAGGAAATAAGCTTCCGGGGACCGGTTTCTGGCATTACAGCCGTCTTCGGCCCGGCTTGCTTGAATCCTGATGGTGCAATGAGCAAGGGACTCATGTCTGAGCATACCCTTCCACACTCATGGTGGCCAAAATAATTACAAAAAGGGGGTGGTGATGGACAGAGTATCTGAGTTAATCAGAACACTCCTACCCAGTCAACAGATCAGGGCTTGATCCATCACCGTTTTTTAGCTCACTGCACCATCCCAGTTCAGAACCTGGCTATATGCAAATTAGTCTGTCCCTGGCCCAGTGCATCATGGGAACAGGGCAGACCAAACTACCAAGCCAATTCTTCACTGGAAAGGAAACAAGCTTCCGGGGACCGGTTTCTGGCATTACAGCCGTCTTCGGCCCGGCTTGCTTGAATACTGTTGGTGCAATGAGCAAGGGACTCATGTCTGAGCATACCCTTCCACACTCATGGTGGCCAAAATAATTACAAAAAGGGGGTGGTGATGGACAGAGTATCTGAGTTAATCAGAACACTCCTACCCAGTCAACAGATCAGGGCTTGATCCATCACCGTTTTTTAGCTCACTGCACCATCCCAGTTCAGAACCTGACTATATGCAAATTAGTCTGTCCCTGGCCCAGTGCATCATGGGAACAGGGCAAACCAAACTACCAAGCCAATTATTCACTGGAAAGGAAACAAGCTTCCGGGGACCGTTTTCTGGCATTACAGCCGTCTTCGGCCCGGCTTGCTTGAATCCTGATGGTGCAATGAGCAAGGGACTCATGTCTGAGCATACCCTTCCACACTCATGGTGGCCAAAATAATTACAAAAAGGGGGTGGTGATGGACAGAGTATCTGAGTATGAATCGTTTTGGCCACCACAAGTGTGGAAGGGTATGCTCAGATGTGAGTCCCTTGCTCACTGCACCATCAGGATTCAAGCAAGCCGGGCCGAAGACGGCTGTAATGCCAGAAACCGGTCCCCGGAAGCTTGTTTCCTTTCCAGTAAAGAATTGGCTTGGTAGTTTGGTCTGCCCTGTTCCCATGATGCACTGGGCGAGGGTCAGACTAATTTGCATGTAGCCAGGTTCTGAACTGGGATGGTGCAGTGAGCTAAAAAACGGTGTTGGATCAAGCCCTGATCTTTTGACTGGGTAGGAGTGTTCTGCTTAATTCCGATACTCTGTCCATCACCACCTCCTTTTGAATCCCTGAGAAATACAGGCAGAGGATCAGGGACAGCCACAAACAGCCAAACCAGTACTGGGTAGCCTTCTTCGATTAGTCCAACATGGCACTGGAGGCTGAATGTGAGTCAGCAAGGTGGATGATTTCACTGAGTTGTACAACCTAATCCTGAGAGAGCACATGCTCAATACATGTTTTACAGAGCTATACCAACACCTAGTAGGTAGCAAGCTTGCTAATCCTAGGAAGCTTGCTGAGGAGGCGGATCTCTGGGTCTGCAACAGAGTGTCCAAAAGGGTACCTGAGAGTGACGCTAAGAAGGATGATTCAGGTTCCCCCCAATAGAGTGAGAGGGAGGTCAAATGAGACCAAGATAAGTCTCAGGTTAAGGGGGATGGAAAGGGTTCCCATGTCCCTTCTGGGTAGAAGGAGGGGGATCTGGTGGGCGGTGGCCCAGGCCGTCCCATTTCCAACCCCACTGCTTTGAGTGTTCCTAGCTAGGCCACAAGCAAGGGGACTCTATTTGTCTGAAGAAACCACTCACTGGTGGAACCTCTACAGGAGTGGCCATTATGGCCTTAGGGTTAGGTAGTTCCCAGGGGCTGGTGCTAGATCATGCCCTAAACTCCCTTACTTGGGGGCTGAACTCAGAGGGTAGACTGGCAATCCCTGAGGATGCAAGTGGTCACAACCACCAAGTTAGGGTGAATGGGGTCCGTTTCACTGCTCTGAGGGACATTGGGGCCAGCCAGACTATGGTAGGGAAAGGCTGATTTCCCTAGAACAGTACACCAGTTAGGTGTGTAGAGTAATCCAGGTGATGGAGTGGAATATATATGCCCCATGGCCCTGGTATTCTTGGAGTGGGGTGGGGTGGGTTGGTGACCCAGATCATAGTTAGTGCCCGGATGCCTAGTAACTGTATTGTGGTGAATGAGTTTCCAACAGTTATAGACGACCTAGGAGGGGAGGCTGCCCCAGGAGCCCTGAACGCTCAGCCATTGGGGCATACCACTCCCAAACGGAGGATACAGAAGCCCAGATGGAGGGGCAGGGGGAGGAAGGACTTACCCCTGACTCCTGTTCAGCCTAATGGTACAGACCCTGAGTTGAAGGATCAGTTTCAGGATAACATCCCTGAACTGGTGGGAAGTAGGATGGAGAAATATGTGCAAGATACCTGGGGCTACTGCCCCCCACTCTAAGAATCAACAAAGGTCAGAGACCCCTGGATAGCCTGGGGTCTGATTTTGGACACTGACAGCTGTCAGTGGCCTCTGTTGGTTGTTGACCTTGTGGACAGATTTGTCCTTGTGTTGGTGACAGAAGCCAGACTCAAGAGGTGGAATGGGGCACATCACTTTGTTGCCCACCGTGGTATTGCCTGCTTACTGTCATGCACCTGTCAGAAAATTAGGATTGGGTGCTGCACAGATGGAGTCCATAGGTGAGTAGAATGGTTGCCCATGGGTCAATTCAGTGGCTCAAGAGAATGTAGACAGAGGGATCCAACTGAGTTCTGAGAGGCATAGATCTGACAAGTGCCCCTGTTGTAGAAGGCCATTGTCCACTTTCTCTCACCTAAGCAGGGAAGTCCATCTTATTGATTAGTCTTCCCTGGCTTTTGACTAAATGGGGGTTGTGTAGGACATGGCCCTCTCTGCAGGTTCACCCCAAACTTTCTGCCCTCCTCCTCTCCTTTTGGCTAAATGTGTTTTGTTGCCTATGGTCTCTATGCACTTTACCACTGCTAACCAGTGCTAAAGTGCTAAAGTGCTGTCTCCCTAAGCCATGGTATAATTGGTTTACACCTGTTTGGCATATTTAATTTACTTGTACGTCCCTTGTAGAGTGGTATATCATGCACCCAGGGCCTCTAAATTAAATGCTACCAGTGAGCCTGCAGCACATATTTTGCCGCCCACTTAAGTAGCACTTTAAAACGTGTTCAGAGGCCTGTCACTCCAGCCTGAATACAGTGTCACACTGCCATGTCGACTTGGCATTTAAAAACCCTTGCCAAGCCTTAACCACCCCTTTTATTAAATGTAAGACACTCCTAAGGTAGACCCTAGGTTGCCCATAGAGAAGGATGCTGTGTAATTATAGTAGGACATGCACTTTTAAGTTTTACATGACCCAGTAGAAAAAACTCTCAAATTCATTTTTCCCCACTGAAAAGCCTACCCCTCCCATAGAATAACATTGGGGATCCCTTATTACATTTACAAAGTTGTAATCCTTAAAGGAGATAGGTCATGTTTGGTACCTATGATATTGCAATGATAAACCTTCTTTAATGGTAAAGTCTGATTTTCCATTACAATTTTCAAAATGCCACTTTCAGAAGGGCATGGCCAACAAGCCGGTCGACTAGCTGCTTTCTCCGCTGGCTCCGGTTGCCCATTTCTTAATTCTAACATAATCCTGATGTTGCTGTGCCATCTGACCCTGGAAACTAGAGCCGGACTGCTGGGGAGATATGTAGTGCTGATAGAGTGGAGAAAAGAGCTGCTCCAAAGCCACCACAGACCGAGCAGCGTATCCTAGCCTGGAAAAGCTGCATCCCCAACATGGCAGTGCCGGGGAAAATCATAAAAAACCAAGGCGAGCATGCAGGACCAGTGAGGTGGCAGAGAGTGGTGGGGGTGTCTTGGAAAAAAACCTCTGATAGACCAGTGTTGCATGGCACTGTGTGCTTCCCTCTTAAAGCATAGATGTCTGGGGCACCAGGACCTCAGCAGTGACCAGGGTGGGAGACAGGACCGGCATACCAACAGAAGGGGTGAACCCACTCGCTGGAAATGCCGAAGGGCGCACTAGAGCTGCAGTCCCCAGAGAAAGGAGTGTGGAGGAAGCCTGTGCACTATGGGCACAGAGGCTTGGGAAGACAAGCCGAGACACAAGCAAATTTAGCTGCGACAGTGCGGCTTTGACTTTGAAGGCGCCAGGCAAGCCGGCAGCCAAGATTGAGGATAGACCTGTCCAGCGTGGGTGCCGGTGCATGCCATTACATGCTGGTGTTTGGGGCCCCACCTGCAGCGATCCATGAGAAGTAGGGTGAGATTGAGGTACTGAGGCGAGCCAGGGGATTGAGACGGCAGCAGGCAGGAGGGGATCTCTGCGGCGGGAGCTGAGGCAAGGTGGCCTACCGCAGCACTATGGGCACAGATACGGCTCCCTGAGGAAGCAGAGGTAGGGAGAGGAAAGCCTAAAAGAAAGAAGCTTAGCAAACCAAAGACCTAAGGCTGCCCTAGAGATGAAGACGCCGATGGGCTGGATACTGACAGCTCCTACTGAACCCTTCAAGGTACTGGATATAGCAGCGGCTGGGAGAGAACATAGTTTCCCCCTCATTGGAGTAGTTCTGTGAGCGGCAGCACTGCGACGAGCAGATATGAGAGATATACTCTGGCCCCCACCTCCTGTGCTGAGTAGATCCTGTTGCTCATGCGGAGCCTTAGACAGTGACACTTTAAATTTCAGGAGGCCAAGAGAAAGGTGGAGGGCTTTCTGGACCCCATAGCTGGGGGCAGGGGGAACACGGAGTGGTGATAGCCGCAGGAAACATGAGGGGGACAGGGGACCATGGCACATCCGCCTGATCACACCCGAACAATGGTACACTGACCCTTTCCCCAGTAAGAGACATGAAGGAGGGAGACTTACATGAACTGCTTGAGAAAGGGGTTGCCAATAAACTGAGGTGAGACTGTGACAGCTCCGGAACATGAGACTAGAGGGAAGTGAACTAAACTTGCCCCAACCTCAGACCGGGCTAAGAGATACTTCACTGGTCATCGTTACACACCTCCTGCAAACCTCCTTGC
Source organism: Lissotriton helveticus (assembly GCF_964261635.1). Taxonomy (NCBI): domain Eukaryota; kingdom Metazoa; phylum Chordata; class Amphibia; order Caudata; family Salamandridae; genus Lissotriton; species Lissotriton helveticus. The sequence continues at coordinate 1,395,200,134 of NC_136057.1, forward strand.
AACACATGGGTAATGGAGGACAAGGACAGTGTTGCGGGGTCCCCCTGGGTGACAGAGGCCTGCCGTCACTGAACACTCACTCATCATGGCCAAAGACAAGGACTCAAGGCCGCTGAAGCAAGTTAAAATGGATCAATATACGAGGGTGGTGGGCCCCCAGGCCTGGCCAGAAGAGGAGAAACTGCACATGGCAGATTACTCAGGGCTTGTACAAGCCAAACACTCCTCCACAGAGACCCTGGAAGGAAAAATAGGCGAGGTATGCTCTGAGGTTACCCTACTTCGTCAAGACCTTCATAATGTCTCCGAAAGAGTCACCCAGGTTGAAAACAGAATATCGGAGGAGGAAGACACGCGGCACAGCCTCCGCAAAGAAGTCAGGGAACTCAAAGCTACCCTGAAAGATGTATCCTCTAGGGTGGATGACAATGAAAATTGTGCAAGGAGAAAAAATCTGTACTTTGTGGGTTTTCCAGAGGGTATAGAGGGCTCAAACGCAGGGATCTTTCTGGAAAAAGATTCCCTCCTTATGGTGCGATTCTCATCCTGCTTTGTTACTTGAGCGGGCCCACTGAACGCTAAGTACAAAACCGCCTGCGGGAGCCCCCCACGACCAGTAATCACCTGTTTCTTAAACTACCAAAATCGAGAAATGATACTATAAGAGGTACTAAAACTGGGTGAAATCCGACATGCCATTTCTAAAATCATGGTGTTCCCTGAATACTCCCATGAAATACAAAAACAAAGGCAAACCTTTGACTCTATTAAAATGATACTATGGGCCCTCAATATTAAGTACATATTGCATTTGTATTTCAGACGTATGGACCTGGATAGAAGAACGTCCACCCCTGAGACCAGGAAGTGAAAAATAGGAAGGGCAACATCATGCCACGCAGGGATGGCCAGACCTAAATCTCAGAGAATAGGGAGAAAGATGCTGCAGCAGCATCACAAGCAGAACGCTCCTTTGGACTCCCTTTCTGGTGAGGCGGCAACCCTCAAAGTCTAGCCCCTCATCTGACACGGAAGGGGAACCGACCCAGCTGCTGGAGAAGAGAAAGCAGTCCAAGCCTAAGAGAGAAGACACATCAAATTTGTCGTACTACAAGCACTTATTAGATTTTGAGAGAAATCACCCTTTGCTGATGGCAATAACTGACTTGGAAGTGGACCCCCGACCAGTATTGCTGCAGTTCCTGACACAGGCACAGCATAAGACGAGAGAGATGACTGAACGGGCGGGCGGGACCGGCAGAGAACTGAAGGATGGAGAGTCGGCACAATAACCCTCCCAAGGGATGCTCGACAGACCTGAGAGGGTGTTTTGTACTAAACGTTTTGTTTTTCTTTTCCCACAGGTCTAAGACTGAGGTCTTTGAGTTACAGGGTGGGATCTTAAACCGGGAAGGAGAGGGATACGGATCTCTCAGGCCTAACCTGCAACACAGTTGTCATTTTGATAGAAGAGGTGAAGTGTGCAGGAAGCAGGAGAGGGTGGGGAGGCGGGTGGATTTGTTGGACTCAGTGGTTGGATGGGGTAAGTTGTGTTTGCAAGTGGAATGGCGTGGAAGTTAAACACAGGCACAGAGGCAGTGATCACTGCACAGGGAGGTCCAACACTGTCACACACCAAAGATGATTGGGGCTGACACACAAGATAGCAGGGGATACTCTGATGACGTAGGATGTAAATGGGCTAAGAAACAAGATCAGATGAGAATTAGTGGCCACATACCTTAGTAGATTGATACCGGATGTGGTTATTCTACGGAAAATGCACCTACTGGGCTCCCAATGCAGATTTCTGGGTAGAGGGGCATACAAGATGTTATCCCACATGGGGTTTACCACATGCTCCTGAGGGGTGGCCATATTGATTAGGAGGACGCCTCCTTCAAAATAGACAGATCATGGATTGACCCCCAATGGGATATATGCAGCTGTAAAAGGGATGTGGGGATGGAGAGACATCATACTGTTTAGTGTATATGCGCCTCCACGACTGCAAAGAAAAACACTAGATAAGGTAGTGGAGATACTATTGGAGGTTGGCTCCTCTACGCATTTCATATGGGGAGACTTCAATGATGTTGCTTATCTGTGCCTGGATCACATGAGTACAACCCTGGTGTGGCGGGGGGTGATACCACTGGCGGGATTTGTGACAACCTGACGGAGCTATTGTGCTGCTGCCAATTCGGCGACTGTAAATACTCATACTTCTCAGGTACCCATAAAATATTCTTTAAGGCTGGATTATATTCTAGCCCTGGCAGGGAGGTAGAGGAAATAGAGAGGGCAGAATACCTGGCATGGGGTTTGTTAGACCACTCACCGCTCTAGCTCATGATAGGGGCACAATCTCCTAGATCTAAGACGTGATGGAGACTGAATGCCTGGGAAGGCAGAGATCAAACAGTTGCTTGTGGTATTGGAGTGGATACTGAACTATTATTTACTGAAAACAAGGATTCGGTGTCATCAGACGTCACACTGTGGCAGGCATATAAAACTGTACTCCGAGATAGGGTGCAAAACATTATAGCACACAAAAAGAAGAGAGAGGTGCGGGAGATAGAAGCACTAAATAGAAAACTGGTAGAAGGGTAGCTCGGGCGGAGCCAGACCCCTCCATTACATGTAAAATCTCAATAATCCGCAGGGGATATCAGTATTTGGCACACCAGGTGGCAAAAAATGTGATCCTGACCACACAACTCTGCTTGTATGATGCAGGCGATAAATCGAGGCAACTACTGGCATGGCTAGGCAGAAAGGAGGTAGAGGCACGATGGGTACATACTGTAAAGACTGATAATGATGACTCCTATATCTCAGCACAGGGGTTTGCCAATGCATTTGCATGATACTACGTTGACCTCTATAAGACCTGTCCACTTGCTGACACGACCCAGATAAGAGACTACTTAGATGGGGTAACAGCCACAACTCTGACACCAGACGGCCGACTAACCCTAGAAAAGGAAATTATTCTACTGGAAGTTGTGGGTGCCATAGGCAAGCAAAAACCAGGGAAACCCCCTGGCCCTAGTGGAATACCAGCAGAGCTCTTTAACGAGAAACGCTGGACTTCTGGACCCACACTTACTCAAAATGTTTACGGAGGCCAAAGCAGAGCACATTCTCCCTTTTGATCTCCGCAGTGCTTCAATAGTAGTGATTCATAAGCCTGGGAAACCTGCAATGAAATGCAGCACCTACCACTCAATTTCACTTTTAAATAGGGAAACAAAAATGTTGGCCACAGTCCTCATCAGCCAGAACCGGACGCAGAATGCTTGTTTCCGGTCCAGGCAGGACCCGGCTTGGCAGTTCAGGCTGGACTGTTCCCAAGAGGAGCAGGGTCAAGATTGATTTGCATATGGCTGGGTCCAAACTGGGGTTGCATAAGAACAATGTATTTAACCCAGATCTCTTGACTGGGGGAGAATGTTTGATTTATTCAGCATTTAGTCCATCATTTGCTGCCATAGCACTTTTAGAAACCTGGCATTTTCCTGCCCTTTGTGACTGCAACCTCCCTTAGATCACATGAATGGGTGTAGCTGACAGTCAGACTTTGTGAATTCTCTCCAGACAATCACAGAAAAGTGGGATTAGCTGAGCCTTAATGGGCCATTAACTGTCAGGGGTTGGAGCTGGGCACAGCCACACTTGCACCTGAATAGGCTGTGGCCTCTCTCCTCACAATAGGTCTGATGGCTCTGTATTGTCACTGCAGCCAGGTTGTAGCCAGGGCAGGAAAGTCAGGAAATTCCAAGAACTTCAAAGTACCTTTCCAGAAACCTCTCCCACATTCCAGTAGAAGGGCACCAGAGTATTAAAATAGGACCTTCAGGGGCGTGGCCAAGATGGCAGAGTGATCAGATGTGCTCCAGGACCTCTCTGCTCCGGCCCCGTGATCAACGTCTTTAATCCGCAGTGCCCTGCGGTTCCCGGGAGCGGATCTACTGCATAGCGGGCCCGGGATCTGCTTATCGCCCATTTGTGACTGGCTTCAGGGCTCCGGATCTGCGGCCCAGCTGAAGCGAGCAGACCCAGTGGCGGCTGAGGCCTACCCGGCGCAGAGGAAGATGAAGAAGTTGGACTGATGCCTCTGCAGCCTGCGCCCTTGCGCTGCCCCCAGTGGAGACGACCGCGGACCCCTGGGCCTTGGCCCGACTGCTTTGGCCTCTGGCCACGGCTCCGAAATGAGTGAGGGAAAGAGCGAGAGTCGACGGGGCGGTGGTGCGCATGCACCTCCCCCGGGACGGCAGGAGCATCAGGGATCAGGTGAGAGAGGCATGGGGCCTGATAGACCCGCAACGCAAGGCGGCATCTTGAGAGACCCCACGAAGGTGGTGCAGGCCCAGACTGCGGGGTCCAACTGAGATCTAGATGATGGCCTGAGGAGGAGATCGGGCGGAGTCCAGCAGGAGCATTAAGGTAGGCGGCCCTGGTCTTTGCATCGTGCATTCAAGGAAGCAGCAGAGATCCGCACCCAGGGCTGCACTCTCAGAGGGGCCTAGGATTGACAGGCCTGAACGCAGTGGAGGTCGGTGGCTCGGGAGCACCTTTGGTACCTGCTCGTGCCCTGAGAGAAGAGAGGGCCTAGCATAAGGGCTGAACGCCGCCAGTGGGGGGAAGACCCTAGGCAGACAGGGAGAAGCCACTACACGAGGGGTTCAGGGCGCAAAAGGAAGAGTGGAGGTGAGGGGCCTGAAGCAGCACCCCCAGGCCACCTGCAGCCCACTGTACTGCGCGGGAGGCAGTGAACGGTCTTACCATGATACCCCCTCTCAGAGACACATTACCAGGCCTCCTCCATTAAGCAGACTAGGCTCTGGGGTTCTCGGCTCACCCCAGACCGGACCATACCCGCAGGAGGATCCAAACCTTTTTGATCGCAGGCATGCTGTAGGTAGCGACCTGGCGTCGGCCAAGGTGACCTGTAGGCTAGGGCTGGCTGAGACCCTATCACCTTGGGAGATGCATCTTAGACTGGGCCCATCAAGGTGTGCTGTAGGACGAGGAGTACAAGACATCCACGCTCTTGCTGCCCATCCCAGAGGACAGAGATAGTCTTGTCTCCCTCGTAGAAGACCCACAGGGCCCCCTCCCCACGAAGGATAGTGGCAAAGGCCGAGTCAAAAAAGACGGCACCTTAAAGGACATGCTCACTAGGACCCCGGCTCAGGACCGTCCGGGCCTCTCGACAGCTTCGTTACCCCAGGAAGGCGAAGATGATGGGGAGGCACCTATTACTCGCTCATATTGCGAGTCTTTATTCACCTCTCTTAAGGAAGAGTTGCAGTCGATTAAGGGAGACCTGGCTCGGGATCTACAAGGGGTCAGGAAGGAGATCTCTGACATAGGTGATTGAGTGGACACGCTGAAATCAAATCAGATCACCAAAGGAGAAGAGCTGGAGCAACTCTGGCAAGAGATAATTCGCTTCTCGAACAGACAGATAGATCTCAAAGCCCACGCCGAGGACCTCGAGAACAGGTCAAGGCGCAACAACATACGGATCAGGAACACCCCAATGGCTACCGAGGCAGGGAATGTGGAAGATTACGTTAAGGCCCTCTCCACCCAGATTCTGAGCAACACACCAGAATCAGACATTCGCCTGGACAGGGTCCACCGAGTAGGGCCCCCAGAGCCCCAACATGCCACCTCCAGATATCCTTGCATGCATGCACAGTTTTCCCTTGAAGGAGCATATTCTTCGGGCCATCAGGGGCCCTGATCCAACACTCAATCCCGGTAGCCCACTTCAACTGTTGGTGATAACGCTGTAGAAGAGAAGGGAATTTCGCCCAGTGACCACATTCCTCAGAGAACACAACATCTCGTATACCTGAGACCATCCCTTCCACTTGATTTTCACATGGGAGGGGAAAACTTGTCAACTCAGATCCGTCGTGCAGCCTGTGCCCTTGTTCAGATCGAGCAGCCAGAGGTACCCACAGGAGAGGAGGCGGGAGATGAGGCCAGGTACGCCCATTTGGAGCGACAAAGAAGGAGACCACGGAACAGGGGGCCCCTAAAGCCTGATCCTGAAGCGATGGCGCAAGAGAGAAAGGCGGTCCAATACAGCATGGCGTGCAACCGATTGCCCGCGGAGCTGACTAACTCTGCACAGTCCACCTTGCCCACTGTCAGGGAACACAACAGCCGCTAACCAGGGCCGTGAGGGGGGGGTTCTCTAAGAAGACTTCAGACCACCAAGGATCCCTAACTCAGGTTTTCCTTTGAGGGGTGGAGACTGCCTGAATGGGTCTCTCCCATCCATGGACTTTGTTTACTATTTTGGGGAGTTGTATTTTATGGTTTATTACTTACACCTGTTTGTTTGAAATGTACCACTCTGCTGCTCTGATGGCAGGCGTAATTATAGGGGTGACAGGAACACTACCACATCACTCTCTACGCTCGAGACTCAGGTGCTCCAACACATTACAGGGCAGGCCACCACCATGGCAAGTCCGTAGGCAACCACCATGTTTGCACGTGATGCCTTAAAGATCATCTCCCTAAATGTCAAAGGGCTAAACAACCCAGTTAAACGCAAATCTGTCCTTTCTGACTTGGAACACACTGGGGCAGACATCTGTCTCCTATAGGAGACCCATCTCCTTGCGGGCGACTCATGGCAGCTGAAATCCAGATCCTTGCTGCAGCAACTGTTCTCCTCATGGAGCAAGGCGGCATGGGTGGCTATCCTATTATCACGCACTTTCCAAGGCTCGATAGGCCCTAAACTGATGGAACTTAAGGGGCGTCTCCTGGTTTCATCAAATACAATTGGTCTCAAAGACACTAACATTGGGTTCTCTCTATGCCCCTAATGAAGAGCAGGAATGCTTCATTTGGGAGGCCCTAGCGGGGACCCTAACATCGCAGGACAGACTAGTTCTGATAGGAAGTGACCGCAACATAGTCCTCGACTCAAACATAGACCGCTCCATCCAGAGGGAGGGGGGAACGGGGTCACTGATAAGAGACGGGCTCGCCTGGATCAGGGAAGCTGGGTTAATAGATTTGTGGAGAACCTCTCATCCCACTACTTGGGACTACACATTTTATTTGCACTCTCCTAAATCCTATTCCCGATTAGACCACTTCCTAGGAACTCAGGACGTACACCAACTCCTCTGCGTGGTCGAGATAGAGCCGAGAACCATATCTGACCACTCAGCACTGATAGTGGAGATTCATAATCCCCAACCAAGACAGGTGTGGCGTCAATGGCGGCTCAGGGAATTGCTCTTGCAGAAACCAGAGGCGGTTACGCCGCTCAAGAGGTTATAAGTGCCTATCTGGTAATCAATGGCAACCCAGAAGAACCTCTCCCCATAATCTGGGAAGCACTGAAGGCGGTTGTTTGGGAGGAAATGATTTCCTCTCTGCCGCCGAGAATAAACAGCGTAAGCTCAACCGGGCCAAACTGCAGGAACAGGTGAGAAAACTTGAACTCATTCACAACCGTACTGGTGCCCCCAGGGTCTGGCGCCAGCTAGAGACTGCAAGAAAACAACTCGCAGGTTTAGACCTCGACAGAGCGGAATTCGCTCTGCCGTGCCTCAAGAACTAATTTTACCTAAACGGGAACAAGAGCGGTAGGCTCTTGGCCACTTGGCTCAGAGGCCAATGCCAACTCAACAGAGTAAGCTCTCTCCGGACAGAGAGCGACGATGAATTAATAGAGGACGGTTCCATAGCGGCCTATTTTAGTAACTTTTATGAGGCACTATACTCCGATCAATCAGTTCCCCCTGAGGCTTTGGCTCGCTATTTCCAAAACTCTCCCATGACCAAACTGACGGCTTCCCAAACGTCCTCTCTGGACGACCCCATACTAAATGAAGAAGTCATATCCGCTATATCGAGGCAGAAGCCATTGAAATCTCCAAGCCCAGATGGATTCTTTTCCAGGTTTTATAAAAACCTTTTGCACAGAGTTCACTCCAGTTCTCACCCAGCTCTTCAATACTTTGGTAGACTTGGACTCGCTCCCGGATTCAATGCACAAGGTGATCATAGTTGTCATCCTTAAACCTGGGAAGGACAAATGGGTCTGCGCTAATTACCGTCCGATATTGCTGCTAAACGCGGATGCGGGGCTTCTCACTGGGATCTTGGCAGCTCGCCTTAATCCCTTGATGCAGGGTCTTGTACAGGCCGAACAAACGGGATTTATCCCACAGAGACAATATGCGGACAATACTAAAAGACATTTGCACATAATTGACAAGGCACATCGCAGGGAAGGCTCCAGTATGTTGCTCTCAGTTGATGGTGAGAAAGCCTTTGATCGGATCCCCTGGCCCCTTCTACGCGAGACACTGAAGCACTTCGGATTTGGGCAGAGATTCCGATCCTGGATCCTCAGTGGCTACGGGTCCCCGATGGCCACTGTGAGAGTTAATGGGCTAGGCTCACAGAGTTTCCCAATATGCAGAGGCCCATGACAGGGCTGCCCGCTCTCACCCCTCCTATTCGCTCTTTATATGGAGCCCTTTGTGCAACAGGTGTAAGACCATCCCTTAATAAGTGGGATCCCTTTGGAAGGGGAGAAACATTGAATCAGCCTATATGCGGATGATGTCATAATTATGCTTTCTAACCCAGTTCAGAGCTTGGCCCCCCATCTACACAAATTGGCAGACAAACTATCAAACAACTAGTTTTGCATAACCTGACTGGGGATAAATCCCCTTCCCAGAAACGGTGGGAATCTGAACTGGGCCGCCCACTCTCCCCAAAGGAATGGCACGACATATACCATCGAGCCTGGCACACCACCTATAACATGGCAAGCACCGAAACAGCTGTCAAACTCACCTCCTTTTGGTATCTTACCCCGGTGCGTCTTCACTGAGGGAACCCGGCCCGAAGTGACACTTGCTGGCAGCAGTGCGGGGCAAAAGGCACGCTAACACACATACTCTGGGAATGCTCGGGGGTCACAGCGTTCTGGGAGCTGGTACTGGATGACATTGACACCCACTTCTCTATTCAGCTTCCAAGATTCCCATCATACACTTTTCTGGGCCTTCCCAATCCCCTCACTAATCCCCTTTCATCGCTGCAGAGGATGCCAGATTAGCATAGCGCTAGGGGGCTGCACATCAAACCATCTTGGCCCTATGGGGAGCAACCACTGCTCCAACCTATGTTGCCTGGCTTCGACGTCTATGGTACATACTGGGGATGGAGAAACTCACACTCACAGCGTGCGATGATACATTCAGAACCATTTGGCGCCGCTTCCTAGCTTTATTGACCAAGGAATTTAGGGAGCTGACCTGCCCACGTTATATGAGGTTGCAACATCCCGTGGACCCAGAAGACACCTGTGAGAAGTTGGCCTGATATGCAGTGCTCTCTATTCTAGTGAACACTATGTATCAGTCCAAACAACCCTTATTGATGTTTGGTTGTAAGTCAACCTGATAGACCAGCTATCCTAGTAGCATGGACACGTGCAGTCTTTAGGCTAAACTCTAGAGGGCGTGTTAAGCCAGCTGTTTTACCATCACATATACCCCTTGAACACCAAGTGAAAGGACACCACACAAGTTGTTATGAAAAATAAAGTATATTTATTTATAACAAGACTACCCTGGCTCTTTATGAGACAGGGAGCTAAGCACACAACAAAACTCTTAAAGAAATACTGACAGTCGCACAATTTACACAAATGCCCGAGGGGCACGAAAAACCATATACTATACAAGTGGAATGCAAAATACTAGCAGGTAAGTAACTATTCTCATAGGCTTTAGGATCGCTAGGACTGGACTACTGAACCTTTAGATTACAAGCAGGAGGCCTAGGGACGTCGTGTTCAGAGTGGGAACTCTCTCGCGTAAGGCGGGAAAAAGTCTATGGAGGCTAGTAAAAGCAAAGTTAGTGTTTTCGGGCGAACCCGACTAGGTATGTCAAAAACGAAAGTGGATCTAGACACTTAGAGAGTTGGTCTACGCTGGGGCACCGGAGTACTCGGTTTACCTAGCCCAGGGGCTGCGGCTGCATAGGGTTCAAATGTCGTCGGGTTTCTCCGTTGATGAACCAGGAGCCTGAAGAAAGAAGTTGCTGGCAGGCGACCAGTGAAGAAGTTTTGGGGATCCAAGCCTGGATCGGGAAGAAGAAGACCTGTAAGCAGAGGGGACCAAGTTCTGAATCACTAGCCAGTGATTTAGGTGGGCACCAGAGTGGCACCGGCGAAGTCACCTCAACCAGGTGAGTGGGCGCTGCTGGGCTCTGCAGTCTCTCGGACCAGGAGGCATTGTCGGCGACCAGGATGGAGGTGCGAGCTGTCCCACGAAGATATCTGCTGTCGACGTCGCTGGACCCAGGATTGGGGCAACAAATCTTGGCAAATGCAAGCCCACGCGGTGGACTTAAAATGGCGTCTGGAGTGGACCAGGAGGGTCCAGGGTGCTCCTCTGTTGGAGGGGAGCAAGGGCCAGTCTGGAGCAACCAGACCAGCGGTGTTTGTCGTCGAAATTCGTCGTCAGAGGGCGAGGGACCTGGACAACGCGGTGAGCAGCAAAGAGCAGAAGGGCCCCACGCAGATCTCGTGGATGCAGGGGAGCTGAACTTCGGTGCTGGAGCTGCTCAGGGTTGGGGCTTCTCTTACCCCAAAGCACTCGGTCGAGGGTCACTCGGGAGTCGTGCTGGTCAAGCGTCGTGCAGTCTTGGAAGATGGCCGGTCCCTCGAGGTCTCGTCACACCCACGAATCACAGCTGGGCTGATGATGCAGGTAGAGGTCAGAGGTGCCAGGGAAGCCGGTTCTTGTCGAGCTGGGCAGTCTTGATCCGGTGAGGAGACTTACAGCAGACCGCGATGCTTGGTTGGTGCCTGCTGCTGCAGGGTGACTACTCCTTAGTCACAAGGGAGAAATCTTAGGACGAAGTCTTGAGTTCCTTTCGTGGAAAGTAGTTTCAGGATTCAAAGATGATCTAATTTGGAAGGGGGCCTGCTCCTACCTTTATCCTGCAAAAGGGGGCTGGCACGCGACTAAGTCCTGCCCTATGGGTGGGACTAGGAGGGGGGTGATTACACCCCTCTCCTTTGGCGGGCTTTCCCCAGATCAGGGGCTGGAGTGCCCCTGGAACTGGTTCAAGCCGGCCTATGCACAGTGAGCACCGGGGTGCCACTTGCAGTCACCTTCCTCTAAAGCCCTGCCTACCTGGGATACACAAAATCCTGTCTGGGACGGTGCTGGCACCGCCCCTGGCAGGAAACCCTTTGTCCTAGCCTCCTGTGCTGGGAGGACTCCCAGCAGCAGGAGGGCAGACTTGTGTCTCGGTGGCAGCATCCATCTTGTGGAGCTGAGGCTATGTCTGACTTTAACCGGGGTTACAGGTTACATACATGTCGTGTCCCTCTAGAAGGGTGGAATGCTAACCCCGTCACCAGAATTGGCGAGGGGTTAGTATTCCAATTCGTATGACACCTTACTCGACATGTTTTGATAAAGCGATACCAGAGTTGGCATATAACCGCGAGGATTATAATGCACTTAAGAGTATATGGTATGCGTTATCATGGAACAGCTATTAGGACTTGGTTCCGCAAGCTGCAAACGGGCTCAGCTCATGCCAGAGCACCATTTCACCTTATCCCATGCACTCTGCCTTCAGGATTGTTAAGGCCTGCCATAGGAGTGACTGATAGGAATATAGGTGTCCATTGTAGGTTTAGATATAGGGATACTATATCTAAAGCAAAGGGTGATTAGACCACCTTGCCCCAGCTGTCAAGCAGCCAGTTGTGTCTGGTTTAGTTAGTCAACCCAGGGGTGGCATAATACATGCTGCAGCCCCTGGGAGACTTCTGGGTGTACCTCAGCCCTGGGTACAGGGACTTGGAGAGGGCCCAGTGCCAATTCAGTACCTGGGTACAATTTGGAGTAGAGAGAACAGCTAGGCTGTGGGTCTGATTAGCAGGCCCACAGCCAGGGAAAGTCGTAAACCAGTGAAGCAAAAAGCAAAAATCTGGGTGATCATAGGATTGCAGACCCTACTCTCCTACATGACCCCCCCAAACTTTGGGACAATAAGCTAACCTTGACCAGGTGAGTCTTCTTGCTCTAAGTGGAAATACCTGGAGAGCCCATCAGCATTGCCATGATCAGTACCAGGTCTATGCTCCACTGTAAAATCCATCCCCTGTAGGGAAATGGACCACCTAAGTAGTTTGGGGTTTTCACCCTTCATCTGATTTAGCCATAAGAGGGGCTTATGGTCGGTCTGAATCTTAAAGTGAGTGCCAAACAAATATGACCTCAACTTTTTCAGGGCCCACACCACAGCAAAGGCCTCCCTCTCAATAGCTGACCAATTTTTCTCTCTGGGGGTCAGCCTTCTGCTAATAAAAGCAATGGGCTGGTCGTTACCATCAAAATTCAGCTGAGATAGAACAGCTCCCACACCCAACTCAGAAGCATCTGTTTGGACAATGAAGGTCTTGGAGTAGTCTGGACTCTTTAGGATAGGTGCTGTGCACATGGCCTGCTTTAGGTCATTGAATGCTTTCTGACAGCTTGCTGTCCACTGAACTTTCTTTGGCATCTTTTTACTTGTCAGGTCATTAAGTGGAGTCACAATGGACCCATAATTCTTGACAAATTTCCTATAGTACCCAGTCAGGCCCAAGAAAGCTTGAACCTGAGTCTGGGTGGTTGGAGGAGCCCAGTCCTTGATGGCCTGTATCTTGCTCTCCAAGGGTTGAACCTGGCCTCCACCTACAAGGTGGCCCAGGTATACAACCTGTGTCTGCCCTATCTGGCACTTAGTGGCCTTGATAGTGAGACCTGCCTTCTGCAGTGCCTCTAACACTTTCCTCAGGTGGACCAGGTGATCCTCCCAGGTGGAACTAAAGACAGCTATATCATCAAGATATGCTGCACAGAAGTCATCCAACCCAGTGAGAACTTGATTCACCAACCTTTGGAAGGTGGCAGGTGCATTTTTCAAACCAAAGGGCATTACCACAAATTGATAATGCCCACCAGGGGTAGAAAATGCTGTCTTGGGCTTGGCCTCCTCAGCTAACCTGATTTGCCAATACCCAGCTGTCAGGTCAAATGTACTTAAGTAGTTGGCAGAAGCCAATCTATCTATAAGTTCATCTGCTCTTGGTATTGGGTGGGCATCAGTCTTAGTGACTGCATTGAGTCCTCTGTAGTCTACGCAAAACCTCATCTCTTTCTTACCACCCTGGGTGTGAGGCTTTGGCACTAGAACTACTGGGCTAGCCCAAGGGCTATCTGAGGGCTCAATGACTCCGAGCTCCAACATTTTCTGCACTTCTGTCTTGATGCAGTCTCTGACATGATCAGGCTGTCTGTAGATTTTACTCTTAACAGGCAGACTGTCTCCAGTGTCAACTTCATGGGTACACCAATCAGTTTGACTGGGGGTCAGAGAGAACATATGTCTAAAGGATTGCAGAACTTGTCTACAATCCTGTTGCTGATGTTCAGAGAGGCTGCCACAAAAGACAACACCATCTACTGATCCATCATCAGGATTCTGAGTGAGCAGGTCTGGGAGAGGGTCACTCTCTTCCTCCTGTCCCTCATCTGTGGCCATGAGCAAGCTCATGTCCTTCCTGTCGACATATGCCTTGAGCCTGTTCACATGGAGCACCCTGAGGGGGCTCCTGGGAGTTCCAAGGTCCACCAGGTAGGTGACCTCTCCCTTTTGCTCAATGATTGTGTGGGGCCCAGACCATTTGTCTTTGAGAGAGAGCTGCTGGGGCCACTGGCTCCAGCACCCACACTTTCTGTCTAGGCTTGTACACAGTCAGGACAGCCTTCTGGTCATGCCAAGCTTTTTGGAGTTCTTGGCTGGCCTCAAGGTTTTTAGATGCATTCTCCATGTATTCAGCCATCCTGGAGCAAAGACCAAGTACATAGTCCACTATGTTGGTTGCAGGCTTTTTGAGAGGTCTCTCCCATCCTTCCTTCACCAAACACAGGGGTCCTCTTACAGGATGCCCATACAGAAGTTCAAAAGGGCTGTAGCCAACCCCCTTCTGTGGGACCTCTCTGTAAGCAAACAAGAGGCAGGGTATCAGGACATCCCATCTACGCCTGAGCTTTTCAGGTAGTCCATGAATCATCCCTTTGAGGGTCCTGTTGAATCTTTCAACAAGCCCATTGCACTGTGGATGATAGGGTGTGGTGAACTTGTAGTTGACACCACATTCCTTCCACATTGCAGTCAGATATCCTGACAAGAAGTGTGCACCTCTGTCAGAAACAACCTCCTTAGGGAAGCCCACTCTGGAGAACACTCCAACTAGGGCTCTTGCCACTACAGGTGCTGTAGTGGTCCTAAGTGGAATAGCTTCAGGATACCTGGTGGCATGGTCCACCACCACCAGTATAAACTTGTGCCCTGATGCTGTCTGGGGATCCATTGGACCAACAATGTAAATCCCCACTCTTTCAAAGGAAACCCCCACCACAGGTAGTGGTATGAGGGGGGCCTTTGTTGTGCCACCTGACTTACCACTGGCTTGGCAAGTGACACAGGAGCGACAAAACTCCTTCGTATTCTCATTCATGTGAGGCCAGTGAAAGTGTGAGACAAGTCTGTCCCAAGTCTTTGTCTGACCTAAGTGACCTGCAAGGGGAATCGCATGGGCCAAGGTGAGAAGGAACCCCCTCTGAGACAAGGGGATGACCAGCCTCCTGGTTGCACCAGGCTTGGGGTCTCTTGACTCAGAGTACAGGAGTCCATCTTCCCAGTACACCCTGTGGGCACCTGTGGCGTTCCCTGCAGCCTCAGCAGCAGCCTGCTGTCTGAGGGGTTCAAGGGAAGGGCAGTCTAACTGTGCCTTCCCCAGGTCTTCTCTGGAGGGTCCCCCTGAGCCCAGAAACTCAACTTGATCAAGTTCAAGCTCTTTAGGCTCAGTTTCCCTCAGCTCTCTCAGATCAGCCTCCTCAGAGACTTGATCCTCAACCTGGGGCAAGGGGGAAGGCAATGCCTTAACCCTACTGCTCTTCTTCTTGGAAGGTGTCTGGTCCATTGTTCCAGGATCCAGCACCTGTTCAGTGGGGCATCTTCTGGCCTGTGACCTAGTCACAGCAAGCACATGTGCTGGCAAGCCTAACATTTCCATGTGAGTCCTCTGCTCCACTTCTGACCATAGTGATGACTCCAAATCATTGCCCAACAAACAATCCACTGGGAGGTCTGAACTAACCACAACTTTCTTTTGGCCACTTACCCCTCCCCAGGAGAAAGCAACAATCGCCATACTATGACTGGTAGTGACGTTGCTGGCATTGGTCACCAGGAAATCTGTACCTGGCATGATCTGTCCAGGGTCCACAAAGTTAGGTGTCACCATGGTGACACTGGCACAAGTGTCCCTATAGGCCTGAGCCATTTTGCCATTTATCAAAGGTGTCTGCCTGTATTTGCCCAAAGTATTGGGACTGACATCAGGGGACATATCCATATCCCCTGTACAGACAAGGACAGCCTGAGTGAGTGTGCCAACTAAGTTGTCAGACCCCTCAGTTCCCAAGGTTAACCCAACTATTCCCTTGGGAGGTGCACTACCACTACTGACTGTACTAGGGGGTGCAGTTGCCTTAGGGGCTGTAGTGGTAGGAGTTTGCCCTCCTCTTTTGGTGCACTCACTAAACCAGTGAGACTTACTTTTACAGTACTGGCACCACCTTTTTGACTGGCCTTCTTGAGTCTTCCTTTTCTGCTGTGAAGCCTGACCCCCACCCTCTTTGGTTTGTTGGGGACCTGTTGAAGACTTCTGGTCATTTTGTTCACTCTTGTTACTACCCTTCTGGTCTGCTTTCTTCTGACCACCCTGGTTCTGAGTCTGGTTCTGCTTGACCCTTGTTCTGACCCATCTGTCTGCCTTCTTTCCCAATTCTTGGGGAGAGGTCAGATCTGAGTCCACAAGGTGCTGATGCAACAACTGGTTCTGACAGTTATTTAAAATCTGTTCTCTCATGATCAGATTGTACAACCCTGTATAATCAGTAACCTTACTGCCCAGCAACCAGCCTTCCAAAGCCTTAGTGGCACAATCCACACAGTCAGACCAATCCTGAGACTGAATTTTCTGGGTATCCCTGAACAGCAACCTGTACTGCTCAGTGGTTAAGCCAAACCCATCAACCAGTGTGTTCTTCAGGACTTGGTAGTTGTTAGCATCCTCCACTCTTGTAGTGAGGAGCTTATCTCTACCTTTGCCTTCAAAGGAGAGCCACAATATAGCTGCCCACTGACTTTGGGGGATGCACTGGACAGTGCAGGCCCTCTCCAAAGCAGCCATCCACTTTTGGATGTCATCCCCTTGCTTAAAGGGGGGCACTATCTTACTCAGGTGTTTAGTATCTAAACTCCTTTCTTTATCTCTTGGGAGATTGCTGCCACCAGTGGGGACTACCCCACTCATCTGCTGCTCTCTGGCAAAGGCAAGCTTCTCTTTGGCCAGGGCAAGTTCTTCCCTTTCAATCCTCAGATTAGCCTGTCTCATCCTTGCTTCATGCTCTATTCTCTGAGGGGAAGTCAATCTCCTCTGGGGAGAATTCCTTCTCCTCTGAGAAGAGGCATTAGAGTGCAGAGATCTATTGGAGTCCCTAGAATGAGATCTATCTCTTCTAACTCCAAGGTTAGGCCTCATTAGGGTCAGCACTGGGGGTCCCCCAGCTCCTTCCCTAAATAGGTCTAAGTTGGCCCCAGTAAGTCTGCTGACTAACTCAGACCTCTTGTCTGCCTCATCCCCAGAGAGTTCCTCTTGATCCTCCTCCTCAACTGCATTTTGAGTGTCAAGGAGGTCTGGATCACCACTGGTACCCTCTAAGGCTGGCATATTCCCATCTATATGAGAGGCTTTCCTAGCATCATATGTCTCTAAGAGACCTATCAGAAAGGGAATGGTGGGGTTAGACCCCTGTTTCAGTTTCCTGGAGGTACACACTTGTCTCATCTCCTGGAAACTGAGAGCTGCATATCTTGATTTGACCTGTGGAGGGTCAACAGCCACAAGGGGAGTCTCAGTAGACTCTCCATGGGTAGACATGCTTTTCTAGTGAGGTGTAAGTGGTGCACTTACCTACACTATTTGTTTACCTACTGATCCCTTGCTAGAGTTGTAGTTTAGGGTGTGGTAGGCCCTAGGAGCTACAACAGCTGGTTGAGTAGAACTCAGAGTATTCTAAGTTAAGTTATATGTACCTTAGTACTTATGTGATCTTTCGAATGATATTCTTAGGATACGTGTGGTAAAACAACAGCAAGCTCAAATCCCAACCGCTGCTCACCAATGTGAGAAGTTGGCCTGATATGCAGTGCTCTCTATTCTAGTGAACACTATGTATCAGTCCAAACAACCCTTATTGATGTTTGGTTGTAAGTCAACCTGATAGACCAGCTATCCTAGTAGCATGGACACGTGCAGTCTTTAGGCTAAACTCTAGAGGGCGTGTTAAGCCAGCTGTTTTACCATCACATATACCCCTTGAACACCAAGTGAAAGGACACCACACAAGTTGTTATGAAAAATAAAGTATATTTATTTATAACAAGACTACCCTGGCTCTTTATGAGACAGGGAGCTAAGCACACAACAAAACTCTTAAAGAAATACTGACAGTCGCACAATTTACACAAATGCCCGAGGGGCACGAAAAACCATATACTATACAAGTGGAATGCGAAATACTAGCAGGTAAGTAACTATTCTCATAGGCTTTAGGATCGCTAGGACTGGACTACTGAACCTTTAGATTACAAGCAGGAGGCCTAGGGACGTCGTGTGCAGAGTGGGAACTCTCACGCGTAAGGCGGGAAAAAGTCTATGGAGGCTAGTAAAAGCAAAGTTAGTGTTTTCGGGCGAACCCGACTAGGTAGTTCAAAAACGAAAGTGGATCTAGACACTTAAAGAGTTGGTCTACGCTGCAGCACCGGAGTACTCGGTTTACCTAGCCCAGGGGCTGCGGCTGCATAGGGTTCAAATGTCGTCGGGTTTCTCCGTTGATGAACCAGGAGCCTGAAGAAAGAAGTTGCTGGCAGGCGACCAGTGAAGAAGTTCTTGGGGATCCAAGCCTGGATCGGGAAGAAGAAGACCTGTAAGCAGAGGGGACCAAGTTCTGAATCACTAGCCAGTGATTTAGGTGGGCACCAGAGTGGCACCGGGCGAAGTCACCTCAACCAGGTGAGTGGGCGCTGCTGGGCTCTGCAGTCTCTCGGACCAGGAGGCGTTGTTGGCGACCAGGATGGAGGTGCGAGCTGTCCCACGAACATATCTGCTGTCGACGTCGCTGGACCCAGGATTGGGGCAACAAGTTTTGGCAAATGCAAGCCCACGCGGTGGACTTAAAATGGCGTCTGGAGTGGACCAGGAGGGTCCAGGGTGCTCCTCTGTTGGAGGGGAGCAAGGGCCAGTCTGGAGCAACCAGACCAGCGGTGTTTGTCGTCGAAATTCGTCGTCAGAGGGCCACTAGCCAACGGGCAAGCGACCTGGACAATGCGGTGAGCAGCAAAGAGCAGAAGGGCCCCACGCAGATCTCGTGGATGCAGGGGAGCTGAACTTCGGTGCTGGAGCTGCTCAGGGTTGGGGCTTCTCTTACCCCAAAGCACTCGGTCGAGGGTCACTCGGGAGTCGTGCTGGTCAAGCGTCGTGCAGTCTTGGAAGATGGCCGGTCCCTCGAGGTCTCGTCACACCCACGAATCACAGCTGGGCTGATGATGCAGGTAGAGGTCAGAGGTGCCAGGGAAGCCGGTTCTCGTCGAGCTGGGCAGTCTTGATCCGGTGAGGAGACTTACAGCAGACCGCGATGCTTGGTTGGTGCCTGCTGCTGCAGGGTGACTACTCCTTAGTCACAAGGGAGAAATCTTAGGAGGAAGTCTTGAGTTCCTTTCGTGGAAAGTAGTTTCAGGATTCAAAGATGATCTAATTTGGAAGGGGGCCTGCTCCTACCTTTATCCTGCAAAAGGGGGCTGGCACGCGACTAAGTCCTGCCCTATGGGTGGGACTAGGAGGGGGGTGGTTACACCCCTCTCCTTTGGCGGGCTTTCCCCAGATCAGGGGCTGGAGTGCCCCTGGAACTGGTTCAAGCCGGCCTATGCACAGTGAGCACCGGGGTGCCACTTGCAGTCACCTTCCTCTAAAGCCCTGCCTACCTGGGATACACAAAATCCTGTCTGGGACGGTGCTCGCACCGCCCCTGGCAGGAAACCCTTTGTCCTTGCCTCCTGTGCTGGGAGGACTCCCAGCAGCAGGAGGGCAGACTTGTGTCTCGGTGGCAGCATCCATCTTGTGGAGCTGAGGCTATGTCTGACTTTAACCGGGGTTACAGGTTACATACATGTCGTGTCCCTCTAGAAGGGTGGAATGCTAACCCCGTCGCCAGAATTGGCGAGGGGTTAGTATTCCAATTCGTATGACACCTTACTCGACATGTTTTGATAAAGCGATACCAGAGTTGGCATATAACCGCGAGGATTATAATGCACTTAAGAGTATATGGTATGCGTTATCATGGAACAGCTATTAGGACTTGGTTCCGCAAGCTGCAAACGGGCTCAGCTCATGCCAGAGCACCATTTCACCTTATCCCATGCACTCTGCCTTCAGGATTGTTAAGGCCTGCCATAGGAGTGACTGATAGGAATATAGGTGTCCATTGTAGGTTTAGATATAGGGATACTATATCTAAAGCAAAGGGTGATTACACCACCTTGCCCCAGCTGTCATGCAGCCAGTTGTGTCTGGTTTAGTTAGTCAACCCAGGGGTGGCATAATACATGCTGCAGCCCCTGGGAGACTTCTGGGTGCACCTCAGCCCTGGGTACAGGGACTTGGAGAGGGCCCAGTGCCAATTCAGTACCTGGGTACAATTTGGAGTAGAGAGAACAGCTAGGCTGTGGGTCTGATTAGCAGGCCCACAGCCAGGGAAAGTCGTAAACCAGTGAAGCAAAAAGCAAAAATCTGGGTGATCATAGGATTGCAGACCCTACTCTCCTACAACCCCTAAAAGTACTGAAGCACCCAGGAGAACCCTGCAACGACCACTTCACCTTACATTACATACCAAGTGATACAAGTAGGGGGGCAAACTGGGTGGGATCGGGAGGAGGGAGGTATGTTGATTCCATTTTTGTCCCTTTTTCTCTCTCCTTTCTCTTGAAAGGGGTTAAAAGTTATATTATCATAATATGTAATGATGACATTTACTTCATGCACTGTATTGTTATCTTGATATGCAAGTGCAACAATAAAATAGATTTAAACCTAAAATAGGACCTTCAGACCCACTCTTCAGTTCACTAGTGGACCTGTGCAAGGGCTCTCAGAGGCCTGCTGGTGTGACCTACTGTGCACTCTGCCAGACTAATGCTGTACCAGGCGGGGAGAGCTGCTTTGCTCCCTGTAGCCTGCCTTGAACCCTCAGGGGCCCGCCCTCCTGTTAAGCTAGTTCGCTGGCCTCCTGTTCAGGGACATAACAGACTCCCACCAACTTGACCCCGCACCTGGACCCAGCCAGTGTGAGTACTGAGCCCCCAAAAGGTCTATTCCTCTTGGGGGATAGGTTATTCCTGGACCCTTTGTTGTGATGCTAAAAGTGCCCAGATGGTCATTTTCCGAAACTGAGGACTTAAACAAAATTAGGCCCAAAAGTGCTCTGATAACCAGGAGGAGAAAGGGACCAACCTGCTTGCCTATCTGCCCGAGGTGCATCGCTGGTCAGATTGACTTTGAAGCTTCTCCCATTACATTCTTCTCTGCAGCAGCAGATTCATTTCTGCAGTCCTTCGCCAAATGGGTATCAGACCTCATGACACTGTCTTCAGACACAGCCTCCTGCTTCGTCCAGCTGGAGATTTTCGACTTCCATTTCAACTGCTTAGTCTGATGGTAAAAATCTTCACCATGGTTTCCCCTATACAGCTATCTGGTGACAACGCTCCTTCCTCTGACACTTCTGAAGCCTTGGCCCGCTGAACTTTTACCTCCTCAGATACTTTTTCTTCCAAAGATTTCTCTGTTTAAAGGTAAGCGCTGGCTGGGCCCAATCCACTTCATGTATCTAACCCGCACACATCACAGCCGCCTTAACTTTTGACTTTGACCCGGTCTAGCGCACCCAGGTGTCTGTATTTGGCAAATTCATCTTTTAGGCTCTGTGTTACAGTTTATTCTTAAAAAATCCACAGCTTGGTTCCACTGATTGGATGTTTATGGTTTTGGTGTCAAATAATTTATTAAAATGTACTCTATTTTTCTAAATTGTTTTCTGATTTTGATTGTTTTCTGTTCTCACTCTATTACTGTTTGTGTGCTGCATACGTTCTTTACACATTGCCTCTAAGTTAAGACTGACAGCTTTTTATGCCTAGCTACCCAGGGTTAAGCGCAGCTTAATTCAGTAACTTTTTGTGGTTCACCCTGCAGGGGCTTATGGATATTGCTTGCTCAGGGCTCATACCCCAGTCAACTAACAACCCAATTTCTCACAGGTAGTAATGGGTTATAAAGTCTAGACATTACTGTGGAGTTGAGTGCTGCATGTCCCACCCTCTTTCAAGCTGCCAATCAGGCTTTATAAGTGCATCTCACTCTTTTATTGATACACTTTTTTTCAGTGAGCTGTTGTTAACTGTGGCATATGGCACTCTAGCAACATTCAATATTTAGCTAAATATACTTACGCAGCCAAATTGTATCTTTGCAGGTTGGGGACCACCTCTTGTATGGTAGGGCACAGTTTCTTTCTAGGGGTATAGCTGATTCGCGTTGTACTTGGTGCTGTCAGATGATCAACGAGTCCCTGTTTCCCGGTGTTTGCAGGTTATTTTGCAGTGCATGACCCCTCGTGAAAGGACCTCTTTCCTACCAGGATTCTGCATTGGTCCCTCTCAGATCCATCCACTTGCCTGCTCCTCTGGGCCGACACTCTCGAGGCCCAGCGCATGCACCACTCTCTGTGCATTCTCTCAATGGGGTGGTCACCACCACCTTGACCATGTCTCCAGAGGCTGGCATTGGGCCTACAGCTCAGCACCTACTCCCTTGGACCCCGGCAGCCGCTGACTACAGCTTCGCCTGGACCAAGGGTCTGTGCGCACCCAATTCCCAGGTCATGCCCCAATTCTCTCTCAAGCCTGGGCAAGCCCAACGCAGGTTAGGCTTGACACACACACAAGCACAAATGCACAGGCTTGTACACATTTCACAAGGGATATCAGTGACAACCACTTGGTGCCCAACTCACATTCAAGGCACAAGGAATCGTGATTGGTGGTTAATCACGCATGAAGAGAGTGTAGGATCCTTTGTGACTTTTCTTCACTTTTTCACAACTTCACTAACTTTAGTGGGAGTAACCGAATGAAATAGTGGTCGTTGTTGCTTATATATTTTATATATTACATATGTTTTGTAGCCCTGATGAAGTCAGTGAAAATTATCTATAAGACGGAACACGTGTTGGCTGCATTCTGTTCAGACTGGCTGTGAAATTGCCTATTTGGAATTCTGGCGTTTGGAATAAAACAAAGAAATTACCATAAATACGGACTACTGGATTTACTTTGGAATGGACATTTGCTCAGGATAAAACTTTGTTTGTATCAATAAGGGTGTGATGTTCACCGAACTTAGATTTTTGCCACTTTTAAACTAATCAATCACTTTGGGGATTGTTTTTGTTATTCTCTTTATATATTTTCATTCAATTCATAATTATGTTTTGTTGCAAATGTATTTCATGTTTTTGTTATTATTTTCTTGCCTTTTTTGGGTGAAAAATGCATAATTACTGTTTACTGCAGAGCGAATTTCAGGGCAAAACTTGCTAGATCTGCTTTGGGTGTACTGCACTTGTTCATCCACAGTAGAGAATAAACGGCCATAATTACCTGGTCTGAATTCTGCTAACAATCACTAGCATAGGCATTTTAGAATGCTTCTGTATTTGATGATTTCAGCTTGGTTTATGAGATCTAGTGTGACATCATTCACCCCCATGGTCCCTTTAGTTCAGACGTCATCAAGAAAAATCCTTTAGCCTGTTTGTCAGCCTAGCCTAAAAAAAGGAATTTATTGGAGAACATGACCAACGAAATTGGGGAACTCTTTGCCCTTACAGATTGGTAATACTTGAAGTAATCTAACAAATCACAAGGTCCTAAACACACGGCCCTTTCCTGAAGGTTATCCTCGGCCCTAACACCCAACTCAGATAGTTCCATCAGCCCATTATCTTGGTTTAAGGGCACCCTTTAAAAGCTTAAAACATGTCATCAATCCTGCAGGCCACCTGTCTCCTACCCGCTACCATCTTAATAGGTAAATCCCAGATGCTTTTCCCCAGGACCACTACTTGTACCCATGACTCCCAAGAACCTGGTACCCTCTCAGTTGCCTTCCCTCTTGTGTTCTTATTCTGCCCTTGTGTCTCTTTGGTTGCCCAGAGGATACCAAGCTGATCTCCACAACCGTGCGTGAGCAGAAGGTGGAGTGTATGATGGAGGAGAAGATCCAGGAGGTGTGGAGTGCGATGATGAGGGAGCTGACCAACCTGAAGGACTACATCAAGCAGTGGGCCGAGAGTGAGCAGTGCAATCGCAACGAGTCGATTGACGCACTGTCACGCGAGCTGCAGGAAAGGTGAAGATCTGGGGGTTCAACAGTAGGATTTAGCTTTGGTGCCACCTAAGTCTCAGGTTTGGGTATTTGTTGACAGGTTCCTTAGTGTGGCTGGCTTGGTGGGGCACAGACAGGGTAGGGTTGGGCAGAAGTAGGTACTGAGGTGTCACATGTCGAGGAGATGGGTTCAGTCAGGCAGGAATCTGGAGTGGCAGTTCTTAACCCAAATCTCAGTAAGAATGGCCGAGAAGGTACATGAGGCGAGAGTAACAGGGAATGAAGGTAAGAGTACAGGAGCTGTCTGATCCATTTTCTATCCCATAAATCTCGTACCCATCTCAGCTACTCTGCCAGTGGCCACAAAATCCTTTTTTTCAGTTAATTGTTGCTTCACCCTTCCACCTTCTGACCTCTGGGCTGCTCCTTATGCAGATTACCATCGCTTCACACCTATGGACGGGTCCCGTATTCAGATTACCATGCCTCATACCTCTCGGGGGATCAAAGATGTGGGTAGATTCTGTATCTAGATCACTATAATTTTACCTGTGGACAGACCCCTAATCCAATCCTTGGCACACCGAGGCAGATCCCTTATGGATTTTATCATCCTTTCATCAGTGAGTAAATCCTCTGTCCAGAATGCCGTCCTTTATATTACAGCCAGATCTGTCCCAAGGTCCTGGTAACACCTGCTTGATATTGTACTTAGATTTCCTCCTCTTAAGGAGGGGCATAGTGTGTTGGTTACATTGTCAGCTGTGACACCAGGAGACCTTGGTTCCTGTTCTGGTTTCACCACGTGAAATCATTTTGTGATCCCAGGTATTCATTCTGGTTCCCACTGCCAACGTCACTCATGTGCCAAAAGTTGGAGTATTAGACCCGGGCTGACGGGAGGCATTGGGGGCCATATAAGTACCTGGACAGCAACCCATCTGCAGAGATGGCACAGTCCTGGTCAGGCACATAGCCCTACGATGCGTTATCAGTCTCCACCGGCGCAGGGGCCTGTCATCAGACTTACCAGCCTAAAGGGTATTTTTGAAATTCATGAAGTTTCCGGATGTCTTCCTTTCTCTGTCTGCAGCAAGACGTTCCTGTGGAAGGAGGTGGAGAACCTGCGGGCCGACCTGGAAGACGTGCAGTCCAGACTGGGTACGTGTTCACCATACTGTCAACAACAAACGGGGGTAAGACAAGGGGCTCAGAGGTCTGCCGCCCTGGGGTGCAAGAGAAAAGACATCCTGTCGACTTCGGCTAGCAAAACGCCCGGAAATCGATAACAGAATACAGGCGCCTAGGAGAGACCTAGTGCACAGTTCTGTGCATTTCACTCATTCCATCAGCACTTCATTCACCTATTCACTCACTTGCAGGGTCGGGCAGGTCTATAGGGCATCCAGGCAGTGCCTGAAGGACTGGTCTGACACGTCAGTGTGTTGGCTGTTTTCTTGGCCGTTTGTGGGCCTGTTTTATGGTCTGTTAGGCCGGTTTTTATTGTTGATTACCTTGATATTAAAACAAACATTATTTGCAGCAAGCTTAAATCCACACAGTCTTCCATACTATGCAAAAAACTTATACAGGGTGTCTTTACAAGTTCAAAACTGTCTCAATTTGCAAACATGGACCACTTTTTTTAGTTTTCTAATTCACTAATGGGGAAAACTTTAATTTTGGTGCCCAGGGATATTTTCTGTCCAAGTCCGACCCTGCTCGCTTGTTGATTCATCCATTCCTTTATCCACACATTGTTGATTCAGCCTTAGAATGTAGGGGTCCATCCTATAAAGCCTGTGGCCTTGGGAATCGTTAATATAGCACAACCCAAAACCCATTAATTTGCTTATTTACTCGTTCATTCATTTGAACATTCACAATTGATTAATTTGCTCACTCATGGACATGTTAGTAATTTGATTATTAACCCACTGATGCGTTAATTCTTTCACCCACTCATACCCCACCTTCTTATTCACTTACTTCACCTTCGTCATTCGCTCATCCATTCAATAATAACTAAATCACCCATTCACTCAATTAAATGTTCATTTATGTACCCACAAAGTAAACCATTTACCTGTTTTTGTGCCAGTCACATACCCCTTGATACACTCATTTTACATTCTTACATTCAGTCAATCATTCGCCCATTCATTTTTGTATCCATTCAGCAATTTGCCTATTAATTTACTCATTGACCTGTCCAATTGCTGATTCATTTATCCAAACACTCACTTATTTGCCGAGCCACTCTATTTATTTATTTACCCATTTATTTGCCCTTGTATACATCTATTTAGCCATCCATTCACTCTTTTACAGGTTCAGCCATTCACCCTTTTAATTATTCAATTCAGGCAATCACATATTGACTTACTAATTTGCTCATCCATCACGCACTAACACTTCTTTTTCACCCACTCAATTACCGTTTCATGTATTGGCCCAATTAGTCACTCATTTGTGTACACATTTTGCCATTCATTAGTTCATTTGTTTATGCTCTGTCATTCACTCTCACACTCATACATTCGTTCACCCATTTATGTATTCGTTCTCTTTTTCATTCACTCATTAATTCACACCGAAGTTGCGCAGACGCACATTTTCTAAGGTACACTTTTCTGTTTTTTTTTACAACATCTAGAATGGACTCCCACTTGGGTTTAGAATGCCAATGAGAGTGACTGACAGCACAAAAGTGGGCATGATGGCTGAAGTGTGCTCTAGTCCTGCTACCAGTCAATGCACGTAAGCCTATAGCAGAGTAAAGAAGAAATTGAATGCAAACGCCCTATGTTCATTTATTGTGTCTGGTTGGAAGAGTGTGTGTTGTCAGTGTGGCCTATGTGGGAATTGCTTTGGTACCTTGTATGATGATTAATGAGTGCCTTTCTCGTTCTGCTGTGATTGTATTGCTGTGCTTAAGCCTGCAGTGGAATGAGCTAAAGTGGAAGATAGTGTGCCCATGTGCTCGTGCTCTCTCCTTGAGGGGAGAGTCGGTTTCAGTTCTTGTGGATGGGTATGGTCCCTAGCTACCTAACGTTCATATTTTGTTTTTGTGGGTTGTTTAATCTCTTTGTTTGTAGTTGTGATTCTGCATTGGAAGAGCCAGGCACCTTCTTCCTGAATTCTAAGAGATCTTGGACATTTTTTATCTTTGCTGAGAGGGAGTTGAAAAATTCAACTAGAACATCTGGGCTGGGCTGGGCTAGGTGAGTTTCTCATGGACTAGGGGAACTTGAGATGTCCTCTAATAGTACTAGCGGCCTTCGGTAGTCATGATATGGTTAACGCGACGCACCCTACCTCTCCAGGCGGTTACTTCTATTACTGTCTACGGTGGTTTTTAATGTTTGGTGGGCCTGGGTGACCTCAACAGCCAGAAGACGTAGCCTGGCCTTTGACACCAACTAATATGCTCTCTTTGGTTTTGCAGGTTGCCAGGAAACTGAGATTTGTACCCACCACGTTGACATCAAAGCCATAAAGCACATTCAAGCCAAGTGCAGAAAGGTAGGAGAAGCCATGCAACCGACAGAGGGCAGTGGAGGCCTCCCTGCTGAGAGTGTAAGAGAGAGTCAGTGAGAACATTTCATCTAAGTCTCTTCCCCAATAGCCTTTTGCTTAGAGAAATTGTCCCAGACCTTTCCCTACAGCATCAGCCATACACGAGCAGCTCTCAAGAGCCCCAGCCTTTCCAAGCTTAAATATTTCCCCACAGCCCCATCCTTAAACATCTCACTACACTCCCTGCCAGTCCCTCCCAAAACATCTCACCATAGCCCCAGCTTATCCATTCTGAGACATTTCACTACAGCTGCATACTATTAATTCTTAAACATTTCCCCACAGCCACAGTCTGTCCACCACTCTCCCAGAGTCCCATGCTACTGCTCCCAGAACATCTTTGATCTGTCTAAGGGGGTCTTTCTCAGCACACCCCGACATTCAAGCCTGCCCTCCCTGATGTCCCTAGCGTGTCCCCCTAAAGATCTCTACAAATCCCCCCTCCCTCCTTCCTTCCTTAAACATTTACAGCAATACCCTGCCTTTGCTTGAGCATCCCTCCGTTCCCAGGCCTGTTCCAGAAAACACAAACCCTAATAGTGCCAAACACACTTCATTTGCCACCTGCATGTGGCATGGCATCACACCTGACATTACAGAGGACAGCCTGCTCACAGTAGCTTGACAGTCATTCATTTCCTTGTGTTTGTTCTTCTGTGAAGTGCACTACGCCCCATGGTATAGGCACCAGCAATATTAAGAATACATCACAAAATGCAACCAGGTGAGGCAGACACACCCATGGTGTGCACTGCCTTAGACTATGCTTGTGTACCACAAGCCACAGTATGTGAAAGCCATGTACCAGCACATGCTGTACTGTCTGTCTCTGGAAAAAGCATGCATGAAGTCACATGTAAACAGCAAACAGCTGCTCCAGGCGTCCCCGGTGCAGGCCCTGGTCTCTAGTCCAATGTTCACAGCTGCATCCTCTATCCTATTGTTGTGGTACACAAGGTACATCCCCACTGCCCTTTGTTACCTGTCTCAAGTCTATGCCTGTAAGAATACTGTCCAAAACATGCTGAATTGGCAAACATGCGTGCTACAGATAATTTGCTGTGACAGCAAATACTTTAGAGAAGGTTGTTTTGGACAAGGGGTATCCAACC